>NW_027187419.1:72936424-73010033 GCF_028583685.1 Petaurus breviceps papuanus
CTTCCTTCCTTCCTTCTTTCCTTCCTTCCTTCCCTCCCTCCTTCCTTCCTTCCTGGAATGTGAGCTATTACTTTGTGGAGGTTGCTCTGGTCACCATCTCTGTTAAATACAGTTTTCCCATTGCTCAGATTTTCTAAGAACTCACTTAGTTCCTTGTTAATAATTCTACCAAGCTTAAGCAGTTTCTTACATATTAACTACTGCAACAACTATACCTTTTGCTGACAGCATACATAAATTCATTTTAATATTGCATTAATTGATTTTTAAAGTTCATTAGGAGTGCTTTTGCCCTCATTTGAAAAGGAAGTGTGAACGTATTTTTTCCCCCCAACAACAGATTTGTTATTTGCTGGGGTATTAGAAAAGTGTTGATTAGGCATTATTCATCTGTCATGTTGGTTTTTAAGAGTATATGTAAACTGGAATGAACTGGACAGAGTTGGAACTTTGTTGTAGAAGTCGGTGTGGTTGGGCAAACTAAGTTAATTACCTTTGGACTGATAGTGTGACATTGGAGAATGTGTTATACTGGAAAAAATTCCTTCCTTCTCTCACAAATGGTCCTTCTAGATGGAGAGTGACATCAGGAGAATAGGGAAACCTTATCTGTAAGCTTCTCTGGGTGTAGAGGCTTACATACATACATACATACATACATGTATGTATATAATCTCATTGTCCCTTTCTCCAACCACCTCACTCCTACGTAGGGTTCTCCCCTTCTATTTCCCACCCCTTGGCTTTATTTAGCTCCTTTATTTCATTCTAAAACAAAGGAAGTAGCAGGTTTTGAACAGTCCCTGTCCCTCAAGTGTTTTCAGAGTATGCTGATCAGCTATTGAAGGACTAGGGTCCTGGGAGTTCTTTGTTCAGACTCTTCTGCTCAAGGCAAAGCACGGTCTGTTTTCTGCCTGCTGCCTGAAAGAAATGAGGCTGAAAAGAATGGGGGAGAAACAAAACAAAACAAATCAGGAAATTTGAAAATATTTCTAAAAAGGCATCTATTGATGTGGTTTATAGTGCAGTTTGGGGCATTACTAGTGATGAGCATGAAATGTAAAGAACTGTTTATAGAAATCATCTGCATTTTAACAAGGAAATATTTGGGAAGGAGAAAAAAGAATTTTTGATTGAGAATGGAGTCGCCAATTTAGAACTCTATTTACATATCCATAGAAACTTAGCATTATAGATTCAGAGCTAGAAGGGACATTAGTGGTCAGAGATTCCAACTTGATTTTAAAGATCTGAGAGCCCACCTAGGTTAAGTGACTTACCACTTAATGTCACACAATTAGTAGGTTATCTGAGGTGTGATTTTGCCATGGATCTTCTCATATTATGGTTAAACTATCACTTGTGTCACATGCAGCTAAATATTTTTCAGGAAAAAATGAGGCCTGAGCTATTTTTTTCAGCAGTGGAATAGATTTTCATGAACAACTCTTTCTTTCGTTTGATCATTTGACCAATAGCATAAAAGTAATAGCTGCTCCGAGGTAGATGAAGCTTCAGAAGGGAGTAAGTCTTCCTGGTTCTCATGTTTTGAAAACCTCAATCTTGGCTTCAATGGAAAGAGGCCCTCTTGTTGCTTGCATTTGCAAGCACAGCATATCAGTGCCTGGCCCATTATATGCACTCAGTAGGTGCTTTATCTATCTGTTTATCTAAAGAGAACATTATTTCTTATCCCCCTTTATTTTCATAACTTTTCTTTTCTTTCTTTCTTTCTTTTTTTTTTTTTTTTTAAAGCAATCAGGGTTAAGTAACTTGCTCAAGGTTACACAGCCAGTTATTTCTGGGTGTGGTGCTGAGTGTCCGAGCCCGGGACTCGATCTCCAGGTCATCCCAACACTGGAGCCGGTGCTCTTACTCGCTGTGCTACCTGGTCGCCCCTATTTTCATAACTTTTCAATGGAAACAAATCATGATAAATGCAACATGGATGTCTTTTAGACATTAAAGAATTTCAGAAGATGAAGGAATAAACCACTTCTTAGAACACATGCTAGTCTGAAAGTAGGAACAATTTGCAAGTTATCAGTACTTTGAGTTTGCTAGCAAATAAATTACTTAATTTGCCCAAAAGATAAAAGCAGAGATTCTTAGAAGAGTGTGTCTGGAATCAGCATTTTTCTAAAAAACTTAGTTACTGATTTTGACTCTTAAAATTCATGGCAACAGTTTTTAATTTCTAGTCCAAAGAAGACAAAAGTCATTACTATTTGCCTTCTTTATTGCTGAATCGTTTCAGACATGTCCAACCCTCTATGACCCCTTTTGGGGTTTTCTTGGTAAAGATTCTTTCTCCAGTCCATTTTATACATGAGAAACTGAGGAAAACAAGTGTTGAGTGATTTGCCCAGAGTCACACAACTATCAAGTATCTGAGGCCAGATTTGAAGTCAGGTCCTCCTGATTCCAGGCCTGGCGCTCTTTTCACTGGGCCATTCTCAGGTCCATTTACTTTGGACAAGTCACTTAATTTCTCTAGACCAGGCCTGCACAACATACAGCTAGCAGGCCACTTGAGGCCTGCTGAATGATTTCGGGTGGCCTGTGAAAAATATAGGGTTGTGGGGGGGCTAGGTGGTGCAGTGAGCATAGCGCTGGCCCCGGAATCAGGAGGACCCGGGTTCAGTTCCGGCCTCAGACACTTAACACCCACACAAAAAAACTAGCTGTGCAAGCTTGGCCAAGTTACTTAACCCCAATTGCCCTCCAAAAAGGCCCCCCCCCCCAAAAAGATATATATATAATGAGAGAGAGAGAGAGAGAGAGAGAGAGAGAGAGGGTTGTGCATGCTCCTGTTTGTCATGTGACCTGCAGCAACCAACCATTGTCAGTCTGTCTCTAGTCTAACCTATCTCCAGCCCAAAGAAGTTTAGCCTGTTTTAATTTTGGCCCTCCCTTCTGCCAAGTCGTGCAGGTCTGCTCTAGGCCTTAGTTTCCACAGCTATCAAGTAAGTTAAGGTCCTTTCCAGCTCTATAGCCTGCTTCTCTATAAATGAAATTGGTTATAGTGGGAAGGGCATTTGACTGGGAGCCTGGAGACTTGGGGTCCTTCCTTGCTTTTACCAGAACAACAGGCAAATTACTTAACTCTATGAACCTCCCTTCCTTCTGGGAATACATAGAATCATAAAGTTCATTCCAGCCCAACTCTTTCATTTTACAGATGAGAAAACTGAGACCTGAAACAGGTGAAATGGCTTGCCCTCAGTCACACAGGTAGTAAATATCAGAGGTAGAATTTGAATCCAATTCCTCTGACTTCAAAGACCTTACTCTTTCTATATATCAATCTGAGTTGGATAAGATTATCCCAAAATTTCTCTGGATAAATTAATAAAATTCTTAGTTTACATTTTTTTAATTAAGGAAGATAATATTCTAAGAAATAATACATCATTTTCCTTTCTCAAACTGAATAGATCCCTAAGCCCTTCAGATAATATTTGGATATAAAGACACAGGTTTACTTTTTCATTTTATAGCAGACTTTTGCCTTCCATTATAGTACATAAATATCTAGAAAATACAGACAGCCAGTGCCATAGGTTGACCCAATTTGGAGTCCAAAGCTAGCTGGCATGATTTCTCTGTCATACAAAGTCTTCAGAATACTCATATTTTGGACATGCTGACTGGAGAATACTCATCTGCATGCTAAACTGCTAAGACTGTAAAGATTCAAATAAATTCAGCAGTCATATACTTAAAGTTATTGTAATCAGAAGCTCTACCAGAATTCCCTTCTTAACACCCCCACCCCCCATTCATTCTTCTTACTCTTTTGCTCTAAGATATCAGTTTAGAGGATTCTATTTTATTTTTCTAGAAACTAATAGCAAATGCTTTATTTAATCCAGCTTTTCTTTTTTTTTCTCCTTTCCTGTCCTGTCCTGACTTCTCCTCTCCTCTCCTCATCTGTCTCTCTCTTTGTCTGCAAACATTGTATTTGACCATTCTCTGTTTTGGATGTTGAGAGGAAAACCAAAGGGAATATTAAATGGGTATCTTGAAGGAACATAAAAGAAAGAAAAAAGAGGGGAAAATTCATATTTCCTGAATGATTTCTTCTGAGAAGAAAACAATCTTTTTTTCTACAAAGGGAGAAATGGAGTCTTCCTATGCCTTGATAGTTAGTCTCATTTGTTATTCCAATCTTCTTCCCAAAATTTTCATTGTGATGTGAGGGCACAAATGGTATTGGATATAGAATCTTTCATCCACAAAGGGTTTTGTTTAGGTGTTAACAAAACATCTTAACTAACCCACTAACCTTTGGGGGGAAATGCTGTATTTCTTGAAGTGATTTTCAGAAGCAAGTGCCAGGTCATTTCCTAAGTTACATTATCACTTTAGCAGTTTCTCTTAGATAAGAAAAAAGGAGGAAGAGGATGAGACCTAGGGATAGGGTGAATTCTGAGGTCAACACCCACTAGAAAAGCAATGTCTGAATACTTTCCTTTCCATCTTTAACTGAGTGCTTGAAAATAATTCTGTTTCTCATGAGCTTCTATTGCTATACCATAAATCACATTTAGAATATGGTATCTGTAAAGTAAAGGGTTTTCTTTATTATTGTTGTTATTATTATTAATATTATCATTAATTAGATGAAGGATGGAAAGGGAAAATGTTTTATAAAATAAGAAAATTTAAGGTTAAGTTTTTGACCTTCCAATAAACCTTTTTTTTTTCATCATGGATACACATTTATTTTTTGTATTAGTGGCATTTTCTTGGTTATGGGGATAGTTTATCCTGGTAGTTTTTCCTCATTTTCTTTTCACTTCAACAAAAAATAAATCATAGAAGTGTTTTATGTGTTCATTTAGAAAGCAGAGTATAATTAAAAATAGACTTTTATTTTTCATTGGAATGCTATTATTATTAATAACCATGTAGCGCCTTCAAGTTTGCAAAGCATTTTACATATGTTATCTCGTTTAAATTTCACAACAACCCTGTGAATGGGTACCTTTATATTTTCTTGTCTCAAAATAATATTAATAATAACAATCTCCCCTCAGTTTCCAGTCAGGTGTCAGAACAAAAAGAGCTTCTATAAATATTTTTTCCATATAAGTATACTTTCCTACCTTTGCACTGGTAATTTCATTGGAGTCCATAACCCCAGGTGAAGAAAACTCCTTCTAATAATATTAATTGATAATTGTTTTGCAAGAAATATTCTCATAGAGTTACTAGTAAGGTATAGTGTTTGGAGAGTTGACTTTAGAATAAGGAAGACCTAGGTTCAAGTTCTTCCACTTATAGTCAAGTTTAGTGCCCCAAGGCAAGTCACTTAACAGCTCTGTACCCCCAGACAACTCTGTGATGGGAATGCAAATTTGGAAGATCTTCCCTGCCCCTAGGCTAAAGTGCACCTGAAGCCTGGGGTGGGAGGCTTGTTTTTCAGTAGATACTTCTGGATTGGCCAGTGAGTCAATAAGGTTGTTACATTCTCTGAGCCAGGAGAAGGCTATATAAGCCCTGATGTGTAGCTTTGTTTTGGGGCTCACTTTGAGAAGTGTTCTGTGATTTGATATGGATTCTGGGAAGCCGTTGTCCTGAGCCCCCCGGCTTTGAAAAAACCCAGATGTTGAAACCCAGATGTTGACTGGGTATGGATGTAATGGTCAGACAGTTTGAAATCTGTCTACTAGATCTGTTTCTGTCTTGATAATTCTGTCTGTGTACTTTGAAGTTCGGGGTGCTGACCTTTTCCCCTGAACAAGGTAAATGATATATGTCTGACTGATTAAAGTAAGCTTGTTAACCCATTTTGAGTTGCTTTCCTTTAACAAAGCAGATCTAAGAACCTGTGTTGGCAGCAAACCCTGAGGATGCTTGGGATGCTTGCTGCTACAAACTCTCTAGTAAATTCTATTATTCCCAAATAGTGCTCCCAGAGGAAAGATCTCCTGTACCAGGTGGCATTTGAGATGAGTCTTGAAGGAAGTCAGGGAAAGTAAAAGGCAGAGGTGAGAGGACAGATCATTCTAAGCATGGGTGGACAGTTAGTACAAAAACAAAAATATGAGATGAATTTTCATGTTTGAGTAGTTTCTAATTAGGTCAGCGTGATTAGATGTAAAATATATGGAGTACAATAAAGTATGAGAAGACCAGAAACACAGAGAAAGGTCCCAGTTTTAAATTCCTAACAGAAGACTTTATATTTGATTTGAATGCAACCTTTGCCTCAAAGGGCCAGTTGCATGGGACAATCTTCTCATTGGTGGAGATTGATTACTCAATGTTTCACACCCATTTGAGGGGTAGATGGAATTTATGAAAGCAGAAAGCATGGAAGAGAGATACTTGGTCCTTCTGGCTTCCAGCTTCAAGAGAGAAGATATGCCATTCCAACCTCTCTTCAGGTTACTGAAGAGAAAGAAAGACTCTGGGGAGAAGCTGACATGAGAAATCTGGATATTACGTCCCTATCACTCACTTCACTAGAGACTTAGAGACTTCTTGGGATTCTCTCTCTCTATCTGTCTCTCTTTCTCCCTCTTTCTGTCTCTCTGCTTCTCTCTCTCTCCCCTTCTTGTTTGATTTATATGCTCCTATGCATATTTTCCCTGATTTCTGTTTTGCTATCTACTTGGATAAGTGAGTTTATTTGCTATTTACTATGGCAGGAAAGTGGTCAAGCCTTCCATGTAGAACTCGAGGCACTCCTTTCCCATTAAGAATTAATGATCAGGAGCTTAGCTTGAACCAAAAAACTACTTACCCAGACTAATTACTTAAAGAAAGTGGATAGAAATATAGATATAATTCTAGCCCAGTATCCCTTCTCTCCGCAGATAGCAGAGTGGCCAGTCTCTGGCCTCAACCTCCTGCTTTTCCTCCAGTTAGGAATAGAAGTCTTGTTTAGAGAATAATGTGGGGAAAGAGATACTAGAAATGTTGATTCTTGCCTATTTGCAAGCCACATCTAGACAGACCCATGTGAACATGCCTAACTTACCTGGATTAAAAAAAACAGTACCCCAGTGCCATTCTACAGCCCTTTGTATGATGAATCAATCATTTGATTTGTATTTATTAAATACCTGTTATGTGCCAGGCACTGAGTAAGTGATGGAAAAGGAGGCAAAAGACAGTCTTTGCCTTCAAGCAGTTTACAATCTAAAGAGAGAAATAACATGCAAGCAACTATATACAAACAAGCTGTATACGGGATAAATAGAAAATAATTATCAGAGAGAAACTACCAAAATTAAGAGGGATTAGGAGAAGCTTCTTGTAAGAGAAGGCATTTTAGTTAAAGGAAGTCAGGGAAGTCAGTAGGTGAATCTGAGGGAGAGCCCTGTAGGCTTGGGGAACAGCCAGAAAGAATGCCAGGAGTCCAGAGATATGAGCTAGGAAATTATTACAGCTCATTTATCAGGAGGTGGATGACATGGTTAAACCTACAGTTAAGAAAAATCACCTTGGCATCTGAGTGAAGAATAGATTGGAGTGGAGTGCGGCTAGAAGCAGAGAGACCAATTAGATTATATAAGCAGTAATTCTGATGGTTACATTTAAAGGATTGTTAAGCATCACAGAAGATTTCTTTGTCTTAAGACAGTACTATACAATTTTCTTCTTATTTTGATATCTTATTTTGATATCTTATCCTAGATAAAGGAGACAAAGGGGAAGATTCTAAGCCTCCTTTTCTGTTACATTATTCTAAGTGAAGGGTTCGAGTTCCAATTCTTTTTATGCTTTCAAATAATAGAACAAAGAACTCTGTACCCACTCAGGAGTGTGACAATTGTGCGCCTGCTTATGTTGGGAAACTCTGACTGGTAATTCTGCGACAATGGAAAAATTGGAAGGAAGAAAGGATTCAAGCTGAAGAAAGAGGAGAAAAAACCTATGAAGAAGGAGATGTGAAGATGTAAAAGCTTCTGGAATCATGAAAGTCAGAAATTTGAATTTGGAAAGGAGAAATTTATAAGGACTTCAGGAAGAGTAGAAACAATTCCATTGAGGAAAGAGAAGCAACTGCAATGCCAAGGAAAAGTGGGAGTTTTATGTCATTATGAATATGGATATGCATGGACCACTCAAATCAATTTAGATTTTTAAAAAGATATGCCCAGAAGACAAAAGCAAAAGGCGTGCAATGGAGGAAAAATAGAAATGTGACACAGTCCAGCATAAGTAGTATCAGGGGGATAATGAACTGAGGTGGTAAAGGACAATAAAAAAGGTTTTAAAAACTATATTGGGAGGAAGAGTATAATCAAGGGTAGAATAGGACTGCTCCTTGAGGGGACTGGGAAGATGAAAACTGACAACAGACAGAAGGTAAACCTGCTTGATATTGATTTTCCTTTTGTATTCTATACACCATGGAAACTGACCTTTGCATTGGAAATAATAGCACAAAAGCGGTTAATAAGATTGCTACCCAAGACAGGTATGAAGACAGTAAATGAGTCCATAGTTATTTCTGGTGTATTCAAGTTCTTGGTCTAAATGAATTATATCCTCAGGTATATTATATACATAAATATATAATATATAAAATAAATATATGCAGTTATATGTGTGTATGTACAGTCACACACACATACATCTTTAGTCTCATATATATGTATTCACCTACAGTCTCCAAATGCAAATTCTGACTTTCACAATTCAAAAAGTCTTTATATCTCCTTCTTCACTTCTCTTTCTTCAGCTTGAATCCTTCCTGTATTATATGTTTGCTAAGATATTGTCAATAATATTTGAAAGATGAAAAATGAATGTTGTTCCAGTTTTCCAAAAAGGGAATGAAATAGTTTAGTAACTGTTGACCAGGGGCCTTGGTTTCAATTCTTGGGAAAATTCTAGAATGGATAATTGGATAGCTAGTTAGTAACTAGCTAGAAGAGGAGCATTGCATCAAGAACAAGTCAAAGTAGATTAACCTTATTTCCTTGTTTGACAGAGTAGAGCAGAGGAATGCTTTGGAAATAGTTTACCTAGAATTTATTAAAATATATTATACTCTTCTTGTGGAAAAGATGGAAAATTATGGACTAGGTGACAATACAATTAGATGGATTTGAAACTGGTTGCATCTCCTGACTCAAAGTGAAGTCATTGTTTCAACATCAACTTGTTATTTTATTCTTAAATTTTAATTTAATCTTTTCAATTAACAAAAGTCCATGTTCTTTTCCTTCCATTTCCCTCCCATTAAAAAAAAAGCTTATTACAAACATACTTAGTCAAGCAAAACAAATCCAACATTGGTCATGAAAGCCCCCAAACACTTCATTCTGCATCCTGGGTCCACCACTTCTCTCTTAGGAGGTAGTTACCATGCCTCATCATCAGTACCCTGGAATCATGACTGATCATTGCTTTGATCAATGTTCTTAAGTGTTTCAAAGCTGTTTGTCTTTATAAAAACATTTTTCTCCTAGTTTTGATCACTTTTCTCTGTCAGCTCATACAAATCTTCCCAGATTTTTCTGAAACCATTCTTTTAATCATATCTTAGAGAACAATAGCATTCCATTATATTCATATGACATAATTTGTTCATCCATTCCCCAATTGATGAACGCCCCCTCAGTTTCCAGTTAGGTGCCACCACAAAAAGAGCTTCTATAAATATTTTTTTGCATATAAGTACACTTTTCCTATTTCTTTCATCTCTTTGGAATAGAGACCTGGTATTGCTATTTTTCTTAATAGTATTTTATTTTTCCAATTACATGTAAAGTTAGTTTTCAAAATTCATTTCTGTAAGATTTTGAGTTCCAAATTTTTCTCTTTCCTCCCTCTCTCCTTCCTCCCTAAGACAGCATGCAATCTGATATAGGTTATACATGTACAATCATGTTAAACATATTTCTATATTAGCCATGTTGTGAAAGAAGAATCAGAACCAAAGGGGAAAATCATGAAAAATAACACCAATGGATGGAAACTGAACAGTGTCTTATTTAGACAATTTAGTATTCCTGACAATCAGAGCCATTCAAAAGTGGAATGGGCTTCCTTGTAAGGAAGTGAATTCTTCCTCAGTGAGGTCTTCAAGCAGAAGCTGTATGACCCCTTATTTGTTATATTTGAGAGAGGAATTTTCTTTTTTTGGTTTGGATTAGATGACTGCTGAAGCTTCTTTCACCTCTTAAGTTCTGTGACACTGTGGTATAAACTCAAATATAAATTATATATCAAACAAAGCAATTTGGGAAGGGGTAGTGCTTAAAATTTGTTGAGTCTAGAAAGACCTCTTATAGAAGGTGATATTTAAACTAAACTTTAAAGGGAGTAGAATTGAGGAAGGAAGGCATTCCAGTTATGGGGGACAGCTTGAGCAAAGGTTTGGAGAGAGGATATAAAAAAGCAAGAGGATCAGTTTGTCAGAGATGATGGAGAATATTTGGATGAGTCATGTGAAGTCACCCAGAATTAAAGAAAGGAAAGCTTAATGTCAAGAGTTGTAAAAAACCAACAGAAGAGGTTGTATTTTGTCCCAGATGCAACCACTGAAGCATCTGTGGTACTGACTTCCACTTTTTTGAAAACTGTTACTTTAATGTTAACAAAAACCTTCATTTTTGAAGTAAATGGATGCATCTTCCTAGTTCCAAGAGAACCATCTTTTTGCCAAAAACAAGTAGAGCAAGTCTTTGATGAAGCTATCTATCCTTATTAATGCTCTGAGGATCTGCTTCACCCTTAATTCACTCCCTATATCAGATGTAAAGAAATGAAAGAAGTTTTAGAATAATAGATCATGGACCTAGAGCTGAAAGGTCCTCAGAGTCCATCTAGACCAACACCTTCATTTTGCAGATGAGGAGACAGTCACAGGAAGGTTAAGTGACTTGCCTAAGATCATGTAAGTGGTAAATGTCAGAGGTGGGATTTCAACCCAAGTCTTTGATTGCCTTTGTTCAAAAGTAAAGGCAGATACATGTGTTTGTAATTTCATGCTTCAGAAGGGGAATTGATTATGTGTCCCAGTTCAACATTTGTTTGTATGAAAGGTCATAAAACCCAGGAAAACACAAATACCACATGGACCACTAATAATTAAAGAAAGACCCATATTCAGTGATAAAGCTAAATTACCCTCCAACAATGTGGCTACATTTTTCCTTTTTTACTTATTCATTCATTCAACATTCATTAAGTTCCAAATATATTATATATTTACAATAGACTGCTCTAAATACACATATAATTAAGATATGGTCCCTACCCTTATGGAGCTTACACTCTAGTAAGAGACTGGGAGATGAACTCACTGAGTCAGATGCATAAAGGAAACCTGACCCAACACCTGAACCCTGGAATACTTGATTTATGTTTAAGAGAAAATGAGATTTCCTCTTTCAAGGTTATGGTCCATGTGACTGGGAATTCTTTCCTTTGAAATGTTTAACTAAGATAAGCCCTTCAATAGCAGCCTGCATTCCATTTTCCCAGGAAAATATTCCCTAAGAAATGAATGAATCAGTTGTCTTTTACTAAATATTTATTTAAACAAAGTCCTGCCTCCATTTCTTCCTCTTTAACCTGTCATTTTTCTCTCAATTTTAATGAATCCAATCTGGATGGGGACTAAAGCAAAAGTTTAAATGAAAATAAACAGATCCAAGGAGAACTGAACCTGCATTTGCTCTGGGTCCCTTTGAGTGAAGTCCTTGATACCTTCAAGCTAGAATACCAATATATCTTTGAGCAATCTCCAGTTGGGATAATTTGCCATGACATCCTTTTGCATTGACCTGAGTCTTGTGCTTCCTTGTGTTTATTTTTTTCTTCTTTTGAAATCCTTGATTATATCTCAGGCCCACTCAGGGTAATGGTGCTGCTGCTTAGGAAACCAGAGGAAGGTGACAGTGGTGGTAAGAGAAGCCTGCTAATTGTTCCTCCCTGAATACCCTGACAAAATTTAAATGAACATCTGTTTGAAGAATAGAGCTATTAAATCGAATGTTCTACACCGACAATGTGCCAGGCAGAATAGATGTACAAATAATGCTGTGAAATTGTTTAATTAACTCATAAAAGAGGAAGCCTCTGTCAAGGAAATGTATGTGGTACACTCAGGAGGTATTTGACAGTTTTGAATAGCAGATGTGATCATGATTACGATTATTTTAGTAAATTGAACCAAATTTACTATTTCTGTTGTTAAATAAGATGGTAGATATCATGAACCCTTAGAACAGAAGATAAACCTTTGTGCATAACTAGCTCATGAAAATGAGGCTTTTTTGCCTGTAGCTTCAGCATTGTTATTCCCAACTTTCTAATGGAATTTTTCTTTTGTAAACACAATAGCAGTTTGTAAGTATATGCAGTATGATTATAAAGCCATAAGCCTGCTTGGTATACAGCTGATGGAAAATAGTATCATTATGTTAAAGATACTACATAGTACCATGTAGATATTTCACAATTCAGTTCAATTCAGGAGAGGCAGTTTGAGTCAGTGATTAAAAAGAGCACTGGTTTTCGATGCAGAGAACCTGGGTCCAAATCCTGGTTCTGATACCTTTGTCACCTTGGGCAAATCACCTAACCTCTATGGGTCTCATTTTCTTCATTTGTAAAACAAAATTGGACTAGGTCTCTAATGCTCTAAATTTATAATCCTATATTTTAATAAGAATTTCTTTTTAAATAAGCATTTCCTATGTGCTTGACATACTTGAAAATTTGCCACATGTTGGGGAGACAATGACAAAAACAAAATGGTCTCTGCCCTCAAAGAAATTCAGTTGTGTATACAGAAAGTGGCAAGTAGTTCCTTAATTTTATCTAGGAAGTTCCATCTACTTATACGATGTAGATTACAGGTACCATGGTATGGAGTGAGAATAAGAATTCTTTAGGGTTTTCTGATCCTCTAGAATGAGACCAATGTCCTTGGATGAAAAGATGTGGCCCCCGTAATATTTTGTGGCTGATTTGAGTTTGATTCTCTAATTCTAGAAGGTTAGCTTTCACTACCCTCATTCTGTGCTTCCTCTCCAAAAAGATTCTACAGCTATAGTTCTGTTCCCTCTTCTCTTTCTTCCAGGGCAACCAGAGCAACTTTATCATATTATGATGTCTCTCCTGATACAACTTTATACAACACTCAGTATGTGTCCCTCCAAAGGAGGAAGAGGGTTAGATAAGTAGAGAAACTAGAAACTTGTATTAACTGTATGACATCCAATAGAAATGCCACACCTTGTTTAGGACTTCTCACCAACACAAGTAGCTACCTCCCTTTGGGCCATTTAACCATTAATATGTCCCATGATCCCTCCTAGCTTATATCTTTTTATTTTCTGGATATTTATTATCAACCACACACACATATACATATACATACATATGTATATGTATATGTGTGTATATCTGTGTCATACAGCCTGGAATTAGGGATTTATAAGGTCAGTCTTGGAATCGGGAAGATCTGGGTTTAAATCTTATTTCTTACACCAACAGTATGATCATGAATAAGTCATTTAACTTCTTGGTGTCTCAGGCAGCTATCTATATGATTTTATCTGAATGAGTGGAGGGAATTTTCACCCTGGGAGTTCTCTATGTCGATGACATCATAGATGTGGATAAATATGTACCCACCCACTTTGGAAATGGAAATCTCTTTTTCCATGAGGTCATAAAACTTCTGTTGTTGTACCTGCACAGAGGGCTCACTCATCACCTTTTTTTTTTTTTTGGTAAATTTTGCTATATTTAATTCCTGGTTAGATCTCGTTTCCCTAAAAATCCCCCTCCCCTTTTTTTTTTTTTTTGCAAAAGTGGAATCCTTAGGCATTCCATGCTCCCTGCTTAGTTTTGTTACCCATCTAGCTAAAGCTTATCTGATATTGTCAGGCTAAATCCATGATTGCTTTTAATTTTTTCCCCCTTTAGTTTGGGATGTTGTGGATATGCCTGTTCAGCACCTTATTTGATAATTACAAAATTATTATATTTTCTGCCTGTTGTTTTATATTATTCTGATTAACCAAGATAACTGCTGGAAGGAGATTCATTAAACAAATTAGCATGTTTCTCCATGAAACTCAGAATTAGTGTAAACGCCAAGCTTCAGTCTAATGAAGCAATTATTTATTTCATCATACTGAAAGGAAAAGACAGCTCACAGGCCTGACACTAACTTCAACGTGCTTTGGATGCAGAAAGGTGGTGACGTCCTTATGATTGCTTTTCTGTGGAGGCAAAGTTCTTATCACTTGCTGGGTGCATTGCTTTCATAGTCGGTATCTTTCCTCAGGAATACCCTTGTCAAACACTGGCTGAGAGACCCTGGGCTAGTCATTCATCTTCTTAATGTCAAAGATAGCTTTTTTAACACTACAAAGAGCAGAGCAAGTGCCAATTTGCAGTGCTGAAAGGATTTTCTCATCACAAGTTTCCTAAATTATGTATATAATAATAATAATATTAGCTAACATTTATATAGCACTTACTATGTTGCAGGCACTGTGCTAAATGGTTTATAACTATTAACTCATTTTATCCTCACAACAATCCTGGGAGGTAGGTGGTATTATTAACCTCATTTTACAAATGAAGAAACAGAGGCAAACAGAGATTAAGGGATTTTTCCAGGGTCATATGCTAGTGTCTAAGGGTAGATTTGAACTCAGGTCTTCCTGACTCCAGGCCCAGTGCTCAATCCACTTCACCACCTAGGTGCTATTTATCTATCCATCTATGTACATATGTATGTATGTATCTATCTGTCTACCCATCTATCTGTCTATCCATCTATTTGTCTGTTCATCTATCTATCTATCTACCTCTCTGTCATATACATTTATACACAAAACTATGTGCCCATGTCTATATACACATGGAGTAACTTGGTGTAGTGGATAGAGATAATTTCAAATCCAATCTAAGCCATGTACTAGCTATGTGACCCTGGGCAAATCACTTAACCCTTTTTTTGCCTCAGTTTCCTCATCTGTAAAATTAGCTGGAAAAGGAAATGGCAAACCACTCCAGCAGCTTTGCCAAGTAAACCCCAAATAGGGTCATAAAGAGTTGGACATGACTGAAATGACTGAACAACAGCAAAACATACACATATGTGTATGCACATACACATGTATGTTTATATACACATATGGGCACACACGTGTGTGTATATACACTCATACATATACACACATCTTTGCTGTATTTAATACCTGGTTAGATCTTGTTTTCCTAAAAATCCCTTTTATTTTGCGAAAGTGGAATTCTTAGGCATTCTGTGCTCCTTGTGTATATATACACACATACACACATCTATTTCTTCTTGGCATGAGTAAATATCTTACACTGTGTTAACTGATTATTTCCAGTCTCTCTAAAAGTTGCTCTGTCTTTCTTAAATAAATCTGGTTTTGGGCAGCTAGGTGGCACAGTGGATAGAGCACTGGGCCTGGAGTCAAGAAGAACTGAGTTCAAATTTGGACTTACTTTGTAGCTGTGTGATCTGGGGCAAGTCACTCAAGCTCTGTTTGTCTTTTTCTTCATCTGTAAAAAGATAATAAAATCCCTTACCTCACAGACTGTTGAGAGAATAAAATAAAATGTTATCTGTAAAGCACTTAGTTCATTACTTGGCACATAGTAAACACCATATAAATGTTAACTATTATTAACTATTATTATTTGGAGACAGAAGCATTGGTTACCTAGAATACACTCTACAAAGAGGACTAGGAAAGTGAGGTCCTGGTGTTGCCTTGTCAGTTCAGGGAATAAGGAAAGAAAAGAAGTCCACAAATTGGCAATAAGAAGATAATTGATAACAGAGAAAAATAGGAATGAAGGAGGAAGAGAAAAGCCCCATCATTTCATCTGAATGAATTTTCTGGTGTGAAAATACCCACAAATCAACAATCTTACACAACTGCACTTATGTATTCTTCTTATGATCTTTTAGGAATATCCTCAGCTCATCAGAACAGTGATTCCTATTCCTATGATGTTTGATTTAAAATGTTTAAAAATATATTTTGTTTTGACACAATAGACACTTCAAACACAATATAATAAATACCCAGACCTCCCCTTTCCCATAGTACACTGCCTGGAAACAGCTAAGCAAAATCATCAGAGCGATGAAGACTGATAATACATGTCAGTTTTTACTTTTGTAGCTTCCTGATTGTTGACATAATAGAACTGTCTTTAACTTGAATAATTTAGTAGCAATACTGTCTGTTGTGTTTAATCTGAGTTTTGTTCATTCTGGTGTTGTCTTTGTTATTTACTTTAGTCATGTTTTTATTGTTCTTTTGGGCATGCTTTCTTCATTTTGTATCACTTCATGTGACTTTCCATTTGAAAATTTGTCATATAAATTATTCCTAATGAAGTACTAATATTCTATTACACTCATATACCACAGTTTGTTTAACCATAATTCAATCAATTTGAACATATTTTATGACAGAATTTCCATAAATAAAGCTTCTGAATATTTTTCTACATATCGATCTTTTTCTGTTGTCATTAAGCTCTTGGAAATCCCTGAGTTTAAGAGAATGAAAAATGCAATAACTTTTCTTTCATAAATCTAAATTGTCTTCTAGAATTGTTGGACCAATTTATAGTTCCATTCACAGGGAATTAATGTGCCTGTCTTCCCACTCCAACAATGAATTTCCACCACTTTTCTAATTCAGGTTAATTTACATTTCTCTGATAACTAGTGATTTTGAATAGTTTTTAAAATTTTATTTATTTATTTTTAGTTTACGAAATTCAGTTCCACAAGGTTTAGAGTTTTAAATTTTCTCTTCCTCCTTCCCTCCTCCTCTCCCTGCTCCCCAAGACAGTGTGCAATCTGATATAGGTTCTATATGTACATTCATGTTTAACATATTTTCACATTAGTCATGATGTAAAGAATTATAACCAATGGAACAAACCACAAGAAAGAAGAAACAAAAGAAAGAGCAAATAGTATGCTTCAATCTGCATTCAGACTCTGTAATTCTTTTTCTGAATGTGGATAGCATTTTTCATCATGAGCCTTTTGGAATTGTCTTAGAACCTTGCATTACCAAGAGAAGAGCATAGTCTATCAAAGTTAGTTCTACTCCCCTCCTTCAGCATCACTTCATATAAGTCTTTCCAGGTTTTTCTGAAGGCCTCCTGCTCATCATTTCTTACAGCACAATAACATTTCATTACATTTATATACCACAACTTGTTCATCCATTCCCCAATTGATGGGTATCCATCCCTTCAATTTCCAATTCTTGACCATCACAAAAAGAGAT
The DNA here is from genome assembly GCF_028583685.1 of Petaurus breviceps papuanus. Classification (NCBI taxonomy): domain Eukaryota; kingdom Metazoa; phylum Chordata; class Mammalia; order Diprotodontia; family Petauridae; genus Petaurus; species Petaurus breviceps. The sequence goes on from NW_027187419.1 coordinate 72,953,707, forward strand.
ACTATAAATATTTTTATACATGTGGGTCCTTTTCCCATTTGTATGATCTCTTTGGGATACAATTCCATAAGTAGTATTGATGGGTCAAATGGTATGCACATTTTTATAGCACTTTGGAAGTAGTTCCAAATTGCTCTCCAAAATAGCTTGATCAGTTCTTAACTCCACCAAAAATGCATTAGTTTTCCAATTTTTCCACACTTTTGCCAGTATTTGTAATTTTCCCGTTTTGTCATGTTAGCCAATCTGACAGGTGTGATGCAGTACCTAAGAGTTGTTTTGATTTGCATTTCTCTAATCAATAGTGATTTAGAACATTTTTTTCATATAGCAATAAATATCTTTAATTTCTTCCTCTGAAAACTGCCTGTTTATATCCTTTGACTATTTATCAATTGGGGAATGTAAAGCCAAGCATGGGCAGCTTTCTAGAAGAATGCTACTCTGAACAGCTTTTAAGGTTCTGATTACATAGTACAATGAACACTCTATTAAGTAACAAATCAGAGCAAAACATTCACAATAAATCAAGGTACAGCATTCACAATGTTACAACTTATCACAGATAATCAAAATACAGCATTTGCAACAACTTATCACAGAAAATGGCCACATGGTTTTCACCACAGTGGCCACACAATTTTGAACAAAGTATAATCATTTAGTCAGTCAATCACTTAGTAACTCAGTCATTCAATCAACTCAATCATTCAATCATCCTTAAGGAGGTTGCCTCCTTAAGGGTCACAAAATACAATAGTCAAAGTTCTCCACCCATGGTACACACTAAGTTATAATATCAGTCACTACTTGGCACTAGGCTATCCACCCCTCAGTCACAAATAAATTACAATCTTCTCAGTCAGTACATAGTATCCAAGTAAAGTCTTCTTTCAGCTTGACTCAGAGTAGTCTCTCAGATTCCCTGGATCCCCTTCCATGGTCCCAGCTCCTACCTGGATTCACCAAAGTGTCACCTGGATTCAAAGGCAGACAGCTCCCAGTTTCTTATCCAGCTCTCCATGCTGTTTCTTTTACACGCTGAAGCTCACAGTGTCCAGTCCACCTTAAATCCTTCACAGTCTCTGTTCCCAGGAAGTCAAGGCTTAACAAAGCCACAAACAGGTTCATGAAAAGTACCAGTATCACAGTCATGCTTTCTCAGTCTTTGGCAGCTCCCAGGAGAAGCCGGTAGCTCCCCAGCAGAAGCTCCAGCTGGTTCCCACAATCAAAATCACTTCACCCAGGTTCCCAAAATCAAAAGCACTCTCTCCAGCCTGGACCTTTCCTCTTCAGCCTCTTTAGCAGCAGCTAATTCTGCCTCCATGAGGCTTATCCCAAGGAGTTCTGACTCTCCCTCTCTGGGGCTTTTCCTTATATACAATATTGCTCGTCCCTTTTCAGCCCCTTCCTGTTATGTCAGCAACAGGAGTTCATACCTCCTGTTTCTTTAACAAAGGCTTAATTTGAACTAGGAGCTAAGTACCTTTTAGCTTTCCAATACAAAGAGATCTTTAAATTTCATTACCATTACTGGGAATGAATTTTATTTTGATAAATTTGACTCAGTTCTCTATATATTTTAGAAATGAGACATTGGTTGTAAAAATTCTTTCCCAGTTTTTTGCTTTCCTCCTAATCTTGGTTGTATTTGCTTTGTTTGTACAAAAACTTTTCACTTTAATGTAATCAAAATTATCCACTTTGTATTTCATAAAGTTCTTTATCTTGTTTGGTTATAAATTCTTCTGTTCTCCATAAACCTGACAGTAAACTGTTCCATACTCTCCCAGTTTGCTTATAGTATCAGCCTTTATATCTAAATTGTGTACCCATTCAGACTTTATTTTGGTATATGATGTGAGATATTGGTCTATGCTGTTTTTGCCATATAGTTTTCCAGTTTTCCCAGCAGTTTTTGTCAGATAGTGAGTTCTTATCTCAGAAGCTAGTGTCTTTGGGTTTATCAAACAGTAGATTGCTGTAGTCATTGCCTACTGTGTCTTGTATACCTAACCAATTCCACTGATCCATCACTCTATTTTTTAGCCAGTACCAAGTAGTTTTGATGATTGCTGCTTAATTTAAGATCTGGTATGGGTATGCCACCTTCCCTAGCATTTCTTTTCATTAATTCCCTTGATATTCTGGAACTTTTGTTCTTCCAGTTGAATTTTGTTATTATTTTTTCTAGTTCTATGAAATAATTTTTTGGTAGTTTGATTGGTATGGCCTCCTCCTTTACTCTCATTACAATCTTTTTTCAGCACTTAATTAGGTTTTTTATCATCACATCAAAATCAACTTAAACCCACCCCCTGTTTCTATGTATTTCCCTTCTATATGATGTAATAAAGATACAGTTCTCAAGAGTTGTATCATCTTCCTGTGTAGGGATGTAAACAGTTTGTCCTTATTGAATAACATGTTTTGTTTTTCTCCCTTTCCTCTTCACCTTTTTATTCCTCTCTTGAGTCTTGTATTCAAAGATCAGATTTTCTCTTGAGCTCTGGTTTTTTCAACAGGAAGTTCTGGAAGTCCTCTATTTAACTAAATGTTGATCTCCTTGCCTGAAAGATTATGCTCAATTTTTTTCTGGGTTATTGATCCTTGGTTGTAATTCAAGCTACTTTGCCTTATGGCATATCATATTCCAAGTCCTCCAAACTTTTAATTTAGAAGCTGAAAGATCCTGCATAATCCTGAGTATGGTTCCATTATATTTGAATTGTTTCTTTCTGACTGATCTTTCAATTTGAGCTGGAATTTGGCTATAATATTCCTTGGCATTTTCAATTTGAGATCTCTTTCAGAAGGTGATCAATGGATTTTTTCAATGAGTATTTTGTTCTGTTTCTAGGACCTTAAGGCAGTTTTTCTTGATGATTTCTTGAAAGATATTGTCTAGGCTCTTTTTTTTTCATCATGATTTTCAGGTAGACCAATAATCCTGAAAATTATCTCTCCAGGGTCTATTTTCCAGGTCAGTTGTTTTTCCAATGAGATATTTTATGTTTTCTTTTATTTTTTCATTCTTTCAATTTTGTTCGACTGATTTCTTGATGTGTCATAGAATCATTAGCTTCCACTTGCCCAATTCTAAATTTTTTAGAATCTAGAATTTATTTACTTATTTTTAGTTTTCAATATTAATTTCCACAAGATTTTGAGTTCAAATTTTCTCCCATCTCTCCCCTACCCTCTACCCCAAGATGGCAAGCATACTGATTACCCTTTCCCCCCTCTCTGCCTTCTCTTATATCCCTCTCCTTATCCTCTTCCCCCTTACTTTCTTGTAGGGGAATGTGGATTTCTATACCCTGTTGACTGTATATCTTATTTCCTGGTTGCATGTAAAAACAATTTTTTTTAACATTGTTTTTAAAACTTTCAAGTTCCATATTCTCTCCCTTCTTCCCTCCTCACCCACCCCCCACTGAGAAGACAAGCAATTCAGTTTAGGTTATACATATGTTGTTATGCAAAACATTTCCATAGTAGTCATATTGTGAAAGACTAACAATATTTCCCTCTGACCTATCCTGCCCTCCATTTATTCTATTTTCTCCTTTGACCCTGTCCCTTTTCAAAAGTTTTTGCTTCTGACTGCCCCTCCCACAACCTGCCCTCTTTTCTATCATTCCCCCCTTTTATACCCTTACCCCCTACTTTCCTGGAGAGTAAGATACCCAACTGAGTGTGTATATTATTCCCTACTTAAGTCAAATCATATGAGAGTAAGGTTGATTCATTCCCTTTCACCTCCCAGCTCCTCCTGTCCATTGAAACAGCTTTCTCTTGGCTCTTTTATGTGAGATAATTTACCATATTCTATCATTCCCTTTCTCCTTTTCCCAATATATTCCTCTCTCAACCTTTAATTTTATTTTTTAGATATCATCCCTTCATATTCAACTTAGCCTGTGCCCTTTGTCTATGTATACATATACACAAACACATACATATATACCTATACATACAAATATATGTATGTGTGTGTATATATGTACACACATATATCCCTTTCAACTATCCTAATACTGAGAAAAATCTCACGAGTTACAATATCTTCTTTTTATGTAGGGATGTAAACAGTTCGACTTTAACAAGTTCCTTATGATTTCTCTTTCCTGTTTAACTTTTCATGCTTTTCTTGATTCTTGTATTTGAAAATCAAAATTTTCTGTTCATCTCTGGTCTTTTCATCAAGAATGCTTGAAAGTCCTCTATTTCACTCAATGACCATACTTTCCCCTCAAGTATTATACTCAGTTTTGCTGAGTAGATGATTCTTGGTTTTAATCCTAGCTCTTTGACCTTAGGAATATCATATTCCAAGCACTTAGAGCCCTTAATGTAGAAGTTGCTAGATCTTGTGTTATCCTGATTGTGTTTCCATAATACTCAAAGTGTTTCTTCCTGACTTCTTGTAATATTTTCTCCTTGACCTGGGAACTCTGTGATTTGGCTATGATATTCCTAGGAGTTTTCTTTTGGGGATCTTATTGAAGTTGTCTCGGGCTGGAAATCTGCCATATTCTGTCTCTTTGTGGATTCTGCAGCTCTAGAATTTTAGTTTCACTTTTTAGAGGTATTTGAAGAGGTTTGGGGGAAATCTCAGGTGAGTCCCTGCTTTAACTCTGCCATCTAGGCTCTACCCCTGAATAGTTTTTCAAATGGTTGTTAATAGTTGACATTTTTTTTTTATTTTTGTGTTGTTTTTCAGTTTTTTTTTTCAGTCATATCCAACTCTTAGTAATTCCATTTGGGGTTTTCTTGATAAAGATACTGGAGTGGTTTGCCATTCCTTTCTCCAGTTTATTTTACAGGTAAGGAATTGAGACAAACAGAGTTAAGTGACTCGCCCAGGGTAATGCAGCTACTAAATGTCTAAGACTGGATTTGAATTCATGAAGATGAACCTTCCTGATTCTAGACCCAGCACTCTGTCTACTTCTTATCCTTTGAGTATATGGTAGTGGCTATTAGATCTTATAGATTTGAATCATTGACAAATTCATTTTATATATGAACTTTTATGTTTAATGTAATTATTTTTCTAAATATAGCTTTAAAATTTTTTAAAATTCTAATCCAAGTCTATATTTTATTCCTAAAAAGTTTTAATTTGATATTATTTATTATCTCTTTTTATTTTGTAACCTCTTCACTCTCACAGAAGCAGAAAAATTGGCCTCACATCCTGCCTCTGATGCTTATTCATTGTGGGACCTTGGGCAAGTCAATTAAGCTCCTTGGGTCTCAGTTTCCTCATCTGTAAAGTGAAGGGATTAAATAAGATGGTCTCTGAAGTTCCCTGAAGCTCTAGGTTTATGTTATTTTCTCCTACACCCAGTTGCGAAGACTATAACCTTCAGATGTTCTCTTCTAGATTTTTTTTTCAATATGTGACTGTATTTAGATAATTTGCCCATTGAGAATTTATTGTACCATTTTATTAACATGATGGAACAGATGTTCAGCATTTGGTTCTGAACCCTAAGTTCAAATCTGGCTTCAGACACTTTTAGCTGTGTGACCCTGGGCAAGTCAGTTAACACTGCTTACCTCAGTTTCCTCATCTGTAAAAATCAGCTGGAGAAGAAACTGGTAAACCACTCCAGTATCTTTGCCAGGAAAATCCCAAATGAGTCACAAAGAGTCAGCAAAGACCAAAAATGACTAATGTATATATATATATATATATATATAATATGTAATATATAGACATGTACATGTCACTCCCCACAAACGTATATGTGTATTTATGTTTATATATGTTATTTATTATTAACATGATTCTAATAGTTTCCATAATATTGAACCATCCTTGTATTAAATATGGGGGAGTTAATATCCATTCAGGACAAATACACACACATATATGCACACACACACATATATATATATATATATTCATCATTAGGAAAACTATTAGAATTGTATCAATACTAAAATACTTTTTAAAATCATACAATTCTGTGAATAGATGCAGAAAATGCTTCAACAAAATATAACATTTATGTTAAGATGCAAAAATGAAAGTGAAAGAACTTTTATTTAATATTATCAAAAGCATTTATCTTTAAAAAAAAACCCTGTTTTTATTTGTGACAGAGATATATTAGAAGCTTTCCCAATAGTATAAAGGGTGACATAAGAATGCCCACCGACTTTGATATTATTATATTAATAATTTTAATAGGAATCAAGATTTTTCCCCTCATTTTTGATAGCTTCCCTTGCTTTAGATACCTCATTAATCACTTCCTCACTGCCCTCATATTTGTGCATTCCTAGAAAAAATCTACTTTACGTGTACTTGGTTCATTCTAGCTACTTGTCCCATCTTTGTTTTCTTAATGTAATTTATTACTTTATAATAACATCTGAGACTTAAAGGTTAGAGTCTCAGTGTGGTAGCTAAGTGTGGCTATTGATAATAAAAACTGTGGAAATCTTTGCAAATATTTTCTAGTTTTCTTCTTACTGTTTTGCTACTTTGATTTTTATCTTTAATATCCTCGATATGTCTTTGCTTGCTTAGGTCTCTCACCAAACATTCTTTAAACTGGTTTACCCCTTTGCCTCTTATCTCTGCTCTGTGGGGTAAATGTAATTTACCAATTATATGTATTTTGCATTTAAATATAATTTACCAATATAATCTTCCAATATTATGTGTAATATTTTATAAATAATTTTATGTTCAAAGCCAGTATTTCTTTTCTTCTTGGAAACTGAGTCAAGTGTTTGGTGATTAGTAGATTTTTAGACTCTTTGGTCTCCCTCTAAGGCTGTTGATTTACATCTATTAAACTTTGATGTCAAATTATGGCATTCAGTATCAGTATCATTTCTATCATCCATGTCTAGTTTTTGATAACAAAAAAAATATTTAAATGGGTCAGACTTGAGTTCTTTCAATTGCATGGAAATTTTAAAAAACATTATTCTTCTTCTGGTTTTATACTAATTTTTATATTTTCTTTACAAGTTATGTTCTGATTGTACCAAGGTAACTGATTCAGGGGTATTTCCCATATCAAACAGTCCTTTACTGAAATATAATGTATCTCATTGTCAAGATATAATCCAGGCTTGAGCCCCTGCTCCAATCACCTCCAATCCTGTTAAAAAAAAGACTCTAAACAAATTTTAGAGCTACAGAACCCACAAAGTAACAGAGAGAAACAAATATCCCACTGAAGGTAGCCTGGCAGGCACACAAGAAGGGTCTATTGCATTGGTCTGGTTGCTGAGTGCAGTCCCGCATGAGCTGCACTAGTCCAGACTTGCAGCCCAGACCAACCAGAGCAGACTTTAGGAGAGTGAATCACCAGCACCTATGGTAGTTTCCAGACTTCTCAACCCATAAACACCAAAGAGAAAGTAAAAGATCAGTAGAGAACTCTGTTGAAATTGGGTGAGAGAAGAGAGTGGTCCAGCCCCTGCCCTTGGGGGTGGCAGATGTGACTGTGGCCTGGTGGCTACAACTGATGCCATGTGGCTGCCTCTGGAGCCCCTGGCCTGTGGATCGTAGAGGGACCGAGTGCCATTCAAAGGGTAATTGCTGTTGCATTGAACTGCTTGGATCTGGGACACAGCCTTGTGTGGTGGTCCTGCGGTGAGGAAGGCTAATGTGCCAGAGCTTGTGGTGGCTGTAGAGAGGGTGCCTTCCTCATAGCTCTGACAACAGTGAAAACCCCAGGAATTTGGGACACAGCTTTCTCCACTCAGGAAGCAGAATTCTACTGTGGCAAAGAGCTCAAAAGTCAAGTAATTGGCTGGCAAGATGAACAAACATAGGAAGTACAATCAGACCATAGAATCTTTTTGGGGGACAAAAAGAATCAAAACATGGAACCAGAAGAAGACAACAAAGTCAAAACTCCTGCATCAAAAACTTCAAAGAAAAGTGTGAACTGGCAGCAGGCCATGGAGGAGCTCAAGAAGGATTTTGAAAATCAAGTAAGAGAAGTGGAAGAAAAATTGGGAAGAGAAATGAGAATGATGCAAGAAAATCATGAAAAGTGAGTTGACAGCCTGACTGAAGAAAATAACACCTTAAAAAATAGACTAACTAAAATGGCAAAAGAGGCCCAAAAAGCCAATGAGGAGAAGAATGCCTTAAAAAGCAGAATTGCCAGATGGAAAAGGGATTTCAAAAACTCTCTGAAGAGAATAATTCCTTCAAAATTAGATCAGAGCAAATAAAAGCCAATGACTTTATGAGAAATCAAGATACTATAAAACAGATCCAAACAAATGAAAAAAATAGAAGGCAATGTGAAATATCTCATTGGAAAAACCACTCACCTGGAAAATAGATCCAGGAGAGATAAATTTAAAAAATTGTTGAAGTACCTGAATGTCATGATAAAAAAAGCCTAGAAATCATCCTTCAAAGAATTCTCAAGGAAAATTGCCCTGATATTCTAGAACCAGAGGGCAAAATAGAAATTGAAAGAATTCACGCATTGCCTCTTGAAAAAGATCCCAAAAAGAAAACTCCTAGAAATATTATAGTCAAATTCCAGAGTTACCAGGTCAAGGAGAAAATATTACAACCAATCAGGAAGAAATAATTTGAGTATAATGGAAGCACAATCAGGATAACACAAGATCTAGCAGCTTCTACATTAAGGGCTCAAAGGGCTTGGAATATTACATTCCAGAGGTCAAAGGAGCTAGGATTAAAACCAAGAATCACCTACCCAGCAAAATTGAGTATAATGCTTCGGGGGAAAATATAGTCATTCAGTGAAATAGAGGACTTTCAAGCATTCTTGATGAAAAGACCAGGGCTGAAACAGAAAATTTGACCTTCAAATACAAGAAGCAAGAGAAGAATGAGAAGGTAAACAGGAAAAAGAAATCATAAGGAGCTTGTTAAAGTTTAAATTTTTACATTCTTACATGGAAAAATGATCATTGTAACTCATGAAACTTTTCTCTGTATGAGGATAGTTGAAGGGAGGGCATATGTGTGTATAAATATATATGTGAGTGTGTGTATATGTGTGTACACATATACATAGACAGAAGGCACAGGATCTGTTGAATAGGAAGGGATGATATATAAAAAATAAAATTAAGAAGTGAGAGAAGATTATTTTGGGAGGAGAAAGGGAGAAATAGAATAGTGTAAATTATCTCATATAAAAGAGGCAAGAGAAAACTGTTACAATAGAGGGGAAGAGCAGAAAGGTGAAAGGGAATGAGTCAACCTTACTCTCAATGGATTTGGCTTAAGAAGGGAATAACATATACACTCTATTGAGTATCTTACCCTAAAGGAAAATAGGGGGGAAGGGGATAAGAGGGAGGGTGATAGAAGGGAGGGAAGATTGGGGGAGATTGTAGTTAGAAGCAAACACTTTTGAAAAGGGAAAGGGTCAAAGGAGAAAAATAGAATAAGTGGGGGGAAGAATGGGATGGAGGGAAATATAGTTAGTCTTTTCAATATAACTACTATGGAAACTTTTGTGTAACTACACAAGTACAACCAATATTGAATTGCTTGTCTTCCCAGTGGGAGTGGGTGAGGAGGGAAAGAATCTGGAAATCAACATTTTAAAAACAAATATTTAAAAAAATTGTTTTTTTTACGTGCAGTTGGGAAATAAGATATGCAGGCACTGGAGTATAAAAATCTCTTGTCCTACTAGAAAGTTAGGGGGAATGGGGGAGGATATAAGAGAGAACAGAAGGGGTATTCAGTAGGCTCACTATCTTGGGGTGGGGGGTAATGGAAAGACAGGGAGAAAATTTGTAACTCAAAATCTTGTGGAAATGAATGTTGAAAACTAAAAATAAATAAATTGAAAAAAAAAGATATTAATCACTCACCATATTCGTTAACAACTACTGGCCTATATGCATATTTTACCATCTAAAAATGTTTATCAGAAGCATCCACAGATTTCTGGAAGGTATTTTCAATGATAGTATTAACAGAGAAATGGCAGTTTTTTGTGTTTTTTTTTGGGGGGGGAGATGCAAAGTGATATTTCACAGTGGATCACATCTTTATGTCAAGAATATAAAATCCCACTCTGATTGTGAATTATGAAAAAGTCCACATTGATTTGATAGAAGAAAAAAATCACTTTACAGACTCTTTTCCAATGAAGTATCAACATCCTTTAATTTAAAAACATTCCAAATTCCTTGAAAGACATGAAAATAGAAAAAAACCAAGTACAATGAATGACCTTCTGGTTATAAGTACTACATGAATAATTAAAGTCAGGTACATGCCTGTCAAAAGTGTGTTTTAATATGATGGAGCAGAGATCAGTTTGAAGAGGGACTCCAGATCATTCAGTGTGGACATTGCATCGTGTTGGATGCCTGCATTTATCTAGAGCTTACTCTGTGCCAGGCACCGTGCTAAATGCTTTATAAATATTATCCCATTTGACCCTCATAACAACCTTGTAAGGTAGGTGCTGTTATTATCCCAATTTTTCAGTTGAAGAAACTGAACCAGAAGTTAAATGACATATCTAAATCACATATCTAAAAAGTGTTTAAGGCTGGATTTGAACTAAACTCTTCCTGACTCTAAGATGAATGTTCTAGCTAGATGTGCCATCTAGTAGTGCCTTACGATATTTCAGAGCCTTTGGAAGAGGCCTGTAACTACTTAAAGGGTCTGGCCTGATCATCCTAGATTATAGCGTGCAGGTGAATGGAAGCTCTATGGACCTTGTCCATTAGTTTGTATATCCACAACAGAATTGGAAAGGATGAGAAAGAGTGGACTGTATCATCTTGAAGGAATTGCAACAACATTCTGAGAGTGGGTCCATAGGTATCCCTGGACTACCAAAGGGACCCATGACACAAAAGTTTAAAAACTCACATCCTAGTGTGTTTGCATGGCTATGAAGAGGAGCTGAGAAATTAGCTTGTGATCAACATATTTCAAGAGATGTCCTTTAATAAGAACTGGCCTTGAACTAAGCTAAGTTGGTTCTTGCTAGAATTTGCATTTTAAATGGTCCCTCTCTCCATTCCTCAAAGATGGAATCTGGGGGAATATGATATATTTACAAAATTAATTTCTATGTTTTAATAAGCTTATTTCCTCAGTAATAAATGAGATAATAAATAAGAAAATCCTCTGAAAAGTATCAAATACTATTCAAATGTTATGATTTTTCACCATTGCTTGGTCTCAGTATTATTTTCATTATTTTTTCCACCTTTCCAGGTGCATGGATGGATGTGGTTGTCATTATCAACACAAGAAAGTATTTACAGAATATAATTTCCTGCCATGATATGTAAGACGTAAAAGTCAAACATATTTGTGAAATTACATACTGTAATTTATCAAAAATTGTAATCAAGGTACATCATTACCCAACATAATTGCTTTTGCACTTATTTTTAAACTCATTAGAGGTGTTTTAAAATTAACCCTACTGATTTTTGACTTGATCATGTGGTGTAGTGAATAGAATGCTAGTCAGAAGTTAGAATGAGGTGAGTTCAAATTCAGCCTCTGATACTATGTTATGATGAACAAATCATTCAACACTGAGTCATTGTTTCCCCGTCTATAAAATGGGACTAAAAGTACCTGGAGTACTGGTGTCACAGGGTTATTGTCACTCAAGTGAGATGATGCATTACAAATTACACTGAAAATTTTAAAGTCTTTTATAAACAGTTTATTATCATCCATATATACTTTGAAAATCAACTGGTTTCTTTTATTTGGGAGATTTAAATGTTTTATTTCAAAATATGAGTTACAAGATTCCTTTGCATGCACAAATTGTTGTAAATCTTGAAATTGTTTACATGTTGAAAATTCTATTAACATGGACTAGCAGAGTCCTCACAGTATGAATCCCATCAATAATGTTGAGGAAAAGCACAATGTATGACTAAATGAAAGAAATACAAAGATAATATTCTCATTTTCAAAATGGCAGTTTCACCCATTGTAGCAAAATGCCCTGCCAACAATTAATTCACAGGCATCCACTATATGAGGAGGTGAAAATATGATGAATACAAGTGTGTGATAGTTCAGTGTCCATAATGTTCTCATGTGAAGGTGCACATATATCCTGCAAGCATAGTGTATTTAGGGATTTTGGACAGATATGATACTCAAAAAGCTTAAAATGAATACAATGTTTCTACCCTTTCTAAAAGTCACTCAGAAAGTACTTACAAAAACCTACTATGTGTTTAACATTATATTTAGACACTATGGAGTTAAGAAATCTAAAACATGGTCCCTAATTTCAAGGAGGTGAGAATTTAGCTAAAGAGACAAAACTAGAACACAGGAAGAAACTACAGACTAATTACAAGATACTAGGCATACATGTCAAATTATGTCCTTTTATTTCAAAAATTCTAAAATAAAACCTGACAAAATGCCCATCATTTCCACTTCAGCAACCATTTTCTCCTGATAACAATCAGATTCTGAAAATGTTGCCTCATTGCTCTCTCTATCTTTTGAAACAGAATTTATCATTAAAATAAGTCAATTATCAATTAGTTGCCCTCCTTTGGTCATAGCAAGAGAATGATAGCAAATATCTGGATAACTGAAGTCCTCTGTCACTTCTGTATCACTGTCTCTTCCAGACTTGCTGTGTGTTTTGAAATCTCATATAGTTTCTTCTTTCTATCCAGATAGTCTGTGGTATATTCCAATAACAATATCACTTATTTTTGCTTACAATGATCTTCACACAGACGTTTTCTATTGTGCTTTCTTTATTCTGGTTCCTGGATTTCCTCATCAGTGTATTTTCCTAATGTGCAATATTATTATGGCCTCTACCTTCCCTTTTTCTTGTCCTTCTAGAGTTAATTCAATCATAGATCTCATCCCATCAAGTCTAAATTATAGCATTTACTTCTTTAAATTAGGATCTCGCATTCATCTTGTCTATTACCTATAATTGGTACATTTGTGTACAGTCATTTGAAGTAACTTCACTTAGTCTTCATAATTTCTTATCCCACACATTGTATTACATTGTATTTTTCTATGAGAAAATGATGCTAAGGAACATGATAACAATTCCAGAATGGATGAATGACAGCAAACCAAAGTCCTTCCTATCCTGTGACCTTGGCTTAAGAATGTTCAAAAAGAAAACAGAGACAGAATAGCATTGCTAGGAACAAATCTTCCTAAATTATTGTCAGTTACTTAAAAAAAAAAGAAACCTTCCAGATTGATAGATTAGGAGAATTCTATAGAGAGATTATATCTTTTTTTTTCTTTTTGGGGGGCAGTTAGGGTTAAGTAACTTGCCCAAGGTTACATGGCTAGTTTTTGTGTGTGTGTGTGTGTGTGTGGGGGGGGGGTGTTAAGTGTCTGAGGCCGGAACCAACCTCAGGTCCTCCTGACTCCTGGGCTGGTGCTTTACTCACTGTGCCACCTAGCCGCCCCTTATATCTTTTTTTTTTTTTTAAAGCAATAGGGGTTAAGTAACTTGCTCAAGGTTACACGACCAGTTATTTTTGGGTGTGGTGCTGAGTATCTGAGCCCAGATTTGATCCAGGTCATCCCGACACTGGAGCTGGTGCTCTTACTCGCTGAGCCACGTGGCCGCCCCTAAGCAATTGGGGTTAAGTAACTTGCTCAAGGTTACACGGCCAGGTGTTTCTGGGTGGGTGCTAAGTGTCTGAGCCCAGGATTCGATCTCTAGGTCTTCTCAACACTGGAGCCGGTGCTCTTACTCGCTGTGCTACCTGGCCGCCCCTGCCCCTTATATCTTGATTTTCAATAATTATTCCTATTTATATTTTATTTTAAGATATCTTTATAAGTTTGGACAAATCTCTAATACTGTCCTTAAAGATAATATGGCAAAATGTGGGTTAGATAGTAGTTCATAAAGAGATTTCACAACTGGTTAAACCACTGTTGCAAAATTCCTCAACCATACCTACAAACCCCTCCCCCAACGAGTAGTAATGTGTTCACACCCACACTTTAAACATCACTCTCTCCCAGAAGTGCATCACCTTCAAAATCTGGACTTTAAAATCTATTGCCACCATATCCCATTATGACCTTACTATCTTATAATCCCTTGCCTCCATGATATTTTGTTTTTGCCAACCAGCAAATCTCTCTTCCTTTTTTAACCACTGTCTCATTTCTCTACTCTTGCTCCAGAGCTACTTGACATTACTGGAAGAAGTAATGTAATTGAACTTATTTCATTTACTCAATGGAAGTTTACAGTAGATCCAGATGGAGAAATATCACTGTCTAGACCTTTGCTGCTGTTTTACAATCCTTCAGTTTTACTCTTATAAACTTCCTATTTCGTTTTCCATAGTGGCTATTCCAAACATTTTCTTCTCCATTTTTGCCCCCCATGCCACTTTTAACCCTTTCACTTGAAGTGGACAATCTAGTCTACTACTTAACTGAGATTAAGTCCATCCAATGTTTATTCCCTTAACTCTCCTTCTTTATTCCTCAATACTTCTCAGTTCCTGTTTCCTCCTTCCCTGTGGTTATGGAGGAACAGATGTTTCTACTCTTCAACAAAGTTAATTCCTTTATCTTCACCTTTAATTCTATTCCCTCCTGTCTTCTTTATGACCTTGTCCAGGCTATGCTACACCACTCATCCCTTCTCTTTCCTCTTACCTTGAATGCATCCCTCACCAGTGGCTCCTTTCCATTTACCTAAAACCATGTTCAATTCTTTTTTTTAAAAAGACTTCCTTAGATTCTTCTACTCCACCCACTTAGTATTATATCTCTCTCCTCCCCTTCACTGCTAATACTCTTTTCTCCTCAGTACCCCCATCCAGTCTGGCTTCTCTTCACATTCATCTGAAGCTGTTCTCTCAAAGGTAGCCAATGACCACTTGCTTGTCATATTCAATGTTCCCCTTACTCTGCTTGCATAGACTCTCCTCTGAAAAGTAAAGTTTGCCAAATGGACACTTTGAGTCATTTCTATTTATCTTAAATTATCTACATTAATCAGAAGAAAAAAGAGATAGCAGGAAAAAAATCATTTCAAGCTCATTTCTAACATTTAGGCATCTCATATCTCTAATTTAGTCAGTGAGTAATTCAACCATAAATCTCCCATTAACTGCCCACATACCCATTAACAGAGCATTTACATGGGCCAATTTAATATCATAATCACAGAAGGAAATCTTATTTAAACTGAAAGCTAAAGTAAAATCTTTAAAAAAATTTAACTTCTTGATGCAATTGCTATAGGCAATCACAGGCAATCTCCTGAATTAGTAAAATATTTACATATCCTACATGATTCAACCCAAACCACAATTATTTCTGTGGTATAATCTTATCATAATATAAGTAGTTTAAATGTAAAACAAAATGAAACAGGGCGGCCAGGTAGCACAGCGAGTAAGAGCACTGGCTCCAGTGTCGGGATGACCTGGGGATCAAATCTGGTCTCAGATACTTAGCACCACACCCTGAAATAACTGGCCGTGTAACCTTGAGCAAGTTACTTAACCCCAATTGCTTAAAAACAAAACAAAACAAAAAAACCCCAAAACAAATGAAACATAAAGTCAAAAAATCTTCTCAGTCTAAAGTCTTATGATCCTGAAACACTGCACAAATTGGTTGCCTGATATCAAAAAAGCAATTGGACTTTTTTTTGTCTTTAATGGTCTTCCATGAATTAGCTAGTTGTTTTGACATCGTGGACATATCACCAGAATGCTCTTAGCATTCAATAACTTTCCTCTCCTCATAATGCCTTATGAGGTCACTGTTGTCACTGATGATCTATCTCTACACAAAAAGAGTAATAAAGGGAATTAAGGCACTTGTCTAGTTATTTTAGGGTCCAAACTATTTTCCTCTGATATGTATCTTACTATCTATCCATCCATCTATCTATCGTATTTATAATATTTATATATGCATATATATACACAATGTGCTCACACATATGTATATTTACTTTCATAGTGAATTATGTAGGTAATTCATGCCAGAGTGGTCTTTAGGATGTTTTCTTTGTTTCTAAATTATCTAGCTCTTTGACTTCTTCATACAATTTGAAAACAGAGTAATTAAGGAAGCTGGGGACATAAAGTTACCTAAACTACTCAATTTTTTTTTTACTTCATGATCAAGACTTTGATTTTTTTCTCTCTCTCTGAGATTTTGTACTTTTAGTTTAGAAATTTTTTTTTCCCAAAGGGATATGGTTCAAAAGTTACCAACACACATATGCTGTTCATAGGTATATACCCTCCTAATGACAATTTGTGGGTATTATTCAAAGATAAAACATAAAAACTTCAGACAAATGCGAGAAACCTGCTTCATCCCTTGTCCTCCTCTTTCATTTCATTTCAGTGATCTACATGGTGATGCCCTTAGAGGAAAAGGCAGTTTGTTTTAATCTCCCACCAGAGAAATAAAATAATTTTCTTTCTCAGACTTCACCAAAGAAATTTCATCTAAGCCTTGAAAGGTGTAATGAATAGAACTCTTATCTTGATATTTATTATGGAATGAATTTGTATAGATACCATTTTTAAAGGCAAAGTTCATTCATAGGTCATTATTTGTTTTAATTTCTTATAGTATTATCTAAATTTGTGGCTTTTTTGCCTCAGTGGAAAGTGCTTTTCAAAAATCAGAGGGAAAAGTCTATTCTCTCAATTTAAACTCTAATATGTGGCTGCCATTGTTGTGGAAGGTTGAAAGAGATTTTTACTCAAATTTGCCTGTAAATCTTTGATGTCTGTTTATTTCTTATAAAGTGAGGGTGTATGTCTTTTAGTTTAATATTAGAAAGGGAGGCTCTACCTCACATGGATCCCAGCTGGATATATCCTCCTTCACAGCCTGAGTCTCTTTCATGGAAAAAGAGGACCACATTATAGAATTGGTTTTTGTCTGCATTTTTGGCAGAAACTCAAAATGATGTTTGTTCTGGTGTCCATATTTCCAACCAGAGAATTCAATTCAACAACAGATGGGTGAAAGGAAGTATGCTAATATTGGGGCATGCACTTTGGACTTTGAAGCCCTATTTATTTGAACAATTCAATGGTGCCAACTGAAGACATACCCTAGTGCTTTGACATAGGTCACTAATTGATACAAATAACAAAGAATTCAATTCAGTTCAATTCCATTTGAATTATATTTCTTAAATGCCTACTATATGTGTGAAAGGTATTGCATACAGTATGTAGGTAGTACATAATTCTAGGCATTAAAGATACCAAGACTAATACAATAGTCCCTGACTTTAAGATTCTTACATTCTGCTGGAAATGTTCTATATTAATATCAAGGAAAATCTGTCCTGTAGTAGTAGCTTATTTGTTTATAGATACCCTAGATATTTATATGTAAATATTTATATTTAAAGACTTAACTACCTAGGTATAATCAATCAGCAATATTAAAGATATACAATGCACATGTATACACATACACACAACCACACACACACACATATATTATATGCATCTATGTATATACTTGCTATCTCTTTTACTAGGATATAAATTCCTTGTGAGTAGGATTTATTTAATTATTTAATTTCTTGTATTTATATCTCCAATATCTAACATGAAACCTGGAATATAGTAGGCATTTAGTAAGTATGTGTTTGCTGATTGATTATAACTAGGTAAAAACAGAATACATCTATACAACTTTTAAAATAAATAAAAATAGCATAAATATAAAGTTCATATAGATTTATATGAAGTAGCTCAATACAAGATCATTTGGGATGGTGGAAAAGTATTGATGCCTGAGATGAGGTATGGGAGAGTTTTCATGTAGAAGATGGTGCTTGAACAGCAGCTTAAAAGAAGAGAATGATTTTGTAAGAAGGGAGTATATTCCAGGCCTGGTGGATGGTCAGGAAAGAGGCACAGACAAGAGAGATGGCATGTTAGGAGTGAGGAACAGAGAGAAGTCCAATTTGATTGGATATCAGAGAATGAGAGACAAAGTAATGTCATTGAAACTGGAAAGATTAGGGCTAGGTTTTGTAAATCTTATATTTGATCCTAGAGGCAGCAGAAAGTCACTAAAGTTGCTTGAGTAAGGAAGTCACATGACCAGATCTTTCTTTAAGGAAAATTACTTTGGCAGTAGTGAGGAATGGAGTGGGGAAAGACATGTCAGAGAGATAGATTAGGAGCCTTTTGTAGTAATTTAGGTAAATGGAGAGGAGATAGAAATGACATTATTTGGCAATTGACTAGATACATAGGTTGAAGGGAGGTGAGGAATCCTGAATAATACCAATGAACCTGGGAAAGTACAAGGACAGTGGTGCTTTCAATAGAAATTGGGAAATTTGGAAGCTAACAAGGTTTGGAAGATGGTGAATAAAGAGTCCAGTTTTGAACATGTTGAATTTAAGATATTTCTGGGATATCCAGTTTGGGAGGTTTGTTTGGCAATTGGTGTCATAGAACTTGAGCTCCAGGTAGAGGCTAGATATACAGATCTGGGAGTCATCTCATAGATGTGATAGTTAAACTTGTGGGGCTGATTTGGTTAGTGAGGGGGAGAGTGAATAGAGGTAGAAGAGAGGCTGGGCTTAGGACAATGGTGAAGACACAGTAGGGAGCGTGATATGCTCTGATGTGAGCTAGCAAAGGATACTGAGGAGCAGTCAGACAGACAGGAGGAAAAACAGGAGAGTAGCGTCATGAAAATCCAGATAGGAGTGAGTATTGGGGAGTATTCAATGCAGCATACAGGCCAAGAAAGACTATCGGACTTGGTAATTAAGAGATCATTGGAAACTCTGGAGAGAAAATATATGAGTGCTGATATTGGAAGCCTGATTGGAAAGGGCTGAAGAGCAAGCAAGAGGAGAGGAAGTGGAGGCAGAGAACATGTATTAGATAATATGAGGGGATGATAGAATCTAGAGAGGTTTGTTTTTAATTTTTGTTTTGTTTTGCTTTGTTTTAGGATGAGGGAGACAAAGGCATGTTTGAAGGCAATGGGAAAAGAACCAGTTGATAGGGAAATTGTTGAAGGTTGGAGAGAAAGACAGACAAACAGACAGACAGAGATAGGGGGGGAAGGAGGTGGGGTGATTGAAATTACAATCTTCTAAAGAAAATGGTAGGGAATGGGATCAAGTATTCATGTAGAGGAGTTGACCTAGGCAAAGAAAAGGGCTACCCCTTCATCAGAAACTGTGGGAAAAAAGAAAAGTGGGAAATGATCTTAAGTGGTTTTGAGATGAAGACATCGGGAGAAGAGGGAGCTCATGGCAAAAAAGCCTCAGAAGAAGGAGGAGAAAGAAGAGGAGGAGGAGGAGGATGCAGAGGCAGAGCTGGCCCTTTTCATCTTACATCTGGGCTATTGCAATAACCTACTAGTTAGTCTCCCTGCCACATATCTCTTTCCCTCCCAGTCCACTCTTTACTCATCTGTCAGAGTGATCTTGCTAAAGCTCTTGTACTCACTAAACTCTGTCACCTCCATAATCAAATGTAAAATCTCCTGGCGTTCAAAGCCCTTCAAAATCTCCCTCCCTCCCACTCCTTTCCAGTCACTTTACAACTTCCACCTCCCCTCCCCCACTATGTACTCTATTATCTAGTGACATTGTCCTCCTTGTTCCATGAACGAGAAACTCCATTCCTCAACTCTGGGCATTTTCGTTGACTATTCTCCATGCATGGAATGCTCTTCTTCCTCCTATTCACCTCCTGGTTTCTTTCAAGTCCCAGGTGAAATTTCACCTTTTAAAGCAAGCCTTTCCCAAACTCCCATAATCCAATGCCTTTCCTTTGTTGATTATTTCAATTTTTTCCTGTATATAACCTTGTTTATTCATAGTTATTTGCATGTTGTCTTCTCCATTTGACTGTGGAGGCTGCATTTTACCTTTCTTTGTATTTCCAGTACTTAGTGCAATGCTTGGTACATAGTGGACACATAATAAATGTTTTTGGACTTCATGACCAAATGAATGGGAGCTAAGTAATGAATGTTTGAAATAATCCAGTGCTGAGGTTTGCCCAGACACAAGTAGTGATAGGACGTTGGATGTAAGAGCAAAGAAGAATGTAGAATTAAAATATTTCTCTGTTGGACTGAAGAGGAAGGAAAGTAAATTGAAAGCAGAAGGTGATGGTCTGAGAAAGTAAGAAGAGAGATAGGAAGTGTGGAACTGTATCAGGTTATGGTCAGATGGGAGAATTCAGAGTTTCTCATTAAGGAAGTGGAATACTTTTGGATAATGGTGAGATCTAGTATGAGGCCATTTATATATGTGGGTGAGGTTGAACAAAAGTCATGGGATTTAAGGAGACTGAGCAAGGGGAGGTTAAAGGGTTCAGGTGTTAGATGGGCATGTTCATCACCAGGTTGCTAAATAATGAGGAACCTTTCAGATATAGCAAATGTAGCAGATCATCTGCTTGAGGGGTGGAGAACCTGAGGCCTCAAGGCCACATGTGGCCCTCTAGGTCCTCAAGTGTGGCTCTTTGATTCAATCCAAATTTCACAGAACAAATCTCCTTAATAAAAGAATCTGTATCAGAATATCAATATCAGTACTCAGAGTATCAGGGAAAGCACAAATCCTTGAATTATTGAAGTGATCTATAATTTCTATTACCCAAAGATGACTTTCCTGGCCTCACTTGCAGTGAGTAGACATTAAATATCCAAGTGCAAGAGCAAAAGTTTCATTGTCTTTTATGACAATGATGATAATGAAAAAATTACTTTTATTGAGTTTACTTTTTTCTTTAGAAATCCTTGAAATTCTTTGTCTCCATTCTCCTAATCTTCAAAGATGAAACTGTATTTTTCAGTCCTCTTATGGCTGCTTATCAATCCATAAGTATTTTCACAGAAGAAAGAAAGGAAGGGTCAAAGTAAGACTGACAAATGTCTTAGTTATTAGCCAATGTGGTAGGGAAAAATATGTGTGTACATATATGTATGTATATATAAAACCATACATATGTGTGAGTGTGAAGATAAGTCTAAGACACAATGATATGGATACAATTGAATCTAGTCAGGATGGAAATGTTACTAACTCTGTGACACAAAGTGATTCTACCTTAGGTTGGTCAAGAGAACATTTTCATCTGAGTTTAAGTAGTCAGGCCTCAGTCATCAAAAGATATTCCCTGTTTTGGGAATATCTGTGCCTCCATTGCCTTGCCCTTCAAGCCAAATTGTGATCAAGCAGTGTTTCCCAAACTATAGCCATTGGTGATATGGTCACTGAAGCTAAAAATTGTCCAGATAGCAATGATGGAACAAACAAAAGAACAAAAAAAAAACAGCAGTCAAAAGTACTAATTTTCACTGATGTAAAATCACCCTTTCAAGAAGACATTTCTATGACAACAAAAACAAAAATAAAAAACCCAAACTACTGAGTGAATGCTCATTAGATTGATCTAGGGTTTCCAAGATGGAGGAAGACAAACAGAGGAAGAAGACTATCCCCGAATATCTTCCATGACTTTGCCAACTAGCCTCTGTCAGCTGAGCTTGGGGCCACAAAGTATGTTGCTAAAGCTAGATGATGATAACAATTTATTTTTAGATTCTCTGTAGTCATAGAGAAGTTGTTTATGTTATTGAATGAAACAAAGCTTTTAAACTTGGAGACTTTCAATTTTAAAATATCATTTATTCCTAAAATATACATATGGTTGGGGCTGGGGCTGGGATAGAGAATAGAAGTGAGGTTTAAAGGAATAGCAAGAAAGAGTGGGAAGCTTTGATCACATCGGAAGGGTAGATCAGAAGAATCATCAACCACTTTGTTGAGCCTGTCAGTCAATGGGGTTAGATTAAAAAGCAATTCTTGATGGAATGGGCCTGGAGCCAAGAAAACCTGAGTTCAAATCCTGTTCTAGTAGTTGTGAAATGTTGGGCAAGTCTGGAGCCTGTTTCTTCATTTGTAAGATGGAAATAACAGGAGCACTTACCTCAGAGGATTGTTGTGAAGACTGAATGAGATTATATATATATATATATATATATACATATATATATATACACACACATATATATATATATGTGTGTGTGTGTGTAAAAATTATTTTACAAAACTTAAAGCATTATATATATACACACATATAATTATGTATATAGATAGATATCTATATACCTACATCTGTGTGTATCTATATATCTATATAATTGGGAAAGCTAAGTGGCATAGAGATTGAACATTGGGCTCTATTGGTCAGGAAGACCTGAATTCAAATGTGACTCAGACACTAAGTCAATTAAACTCTTTTTGCCTCAGTTTCCTCATCTGTGAAAAGGGGATAATTATAGCACCTGCTTTCCAGGGATGTTTTGAGAATCAAATGAGCTTCTAATTAAAAAGATCTTAGAATAGTGCCTAGCACACAATAAGTGCTATCTAAATGTTAGTGTATGTATGTATGATATGTGTATACATGTGTGTTTGTGTGTACATACACACACACATATATATGCTAAATGTTATTTTAAAATAATTTAGCATGCCATTCGTTCACTTAGTTTTCTTTTTCTTTTTTCTTTTTACCTTTCAGTATGCCCCCCGCCCCCAACTTTGCTCCCTTCCCACTTTGTATTGGTCTCCATCCCACTTTCCCATTTTAACAAAGAACACTTAAGCAAAACCATCTCCTAGTAGAGGGATTTCTTATCAACAGTTTAATCACTTTTTTACCTGCTAACAAATTGTTTTCTAGAATTTTTGGACTGATATATGTGTCTACCCACAGCACATTTGTATGCCTGTCCTCCCACAGACTCCTCTACTTTGACTCAATTTTTTTTATCATCTTTGCCAATTTTGTGGGTGTGAGGTATAGCCTCAGAGTTGTATTAATGTGCATTTATCTTCTTATTAGTCCTTTGGAACATTCTTTCATAGTGATTTTGTTCATTTTTATTTCTTCTTCTGAAAACAATTTTTTCATTTTTCTTGTTACATCCATGGGAAAATGAACCTGTGTATAGATTCATTTTTAAACTTATTCAAACCTAGTATTTTATAGTAGAACTTGCAATAATGGAATAGATTACTTAAGGAAATTGTAGTATCTCTTTTCACAGAGATCTTTAGAAACAAAATAGTTAGGATATGATTAGGATGGTTTGGGTATAGCTATGTCCATAGGGGAGAGGAGCATGGGTTAATTGATGATCATTATAATGATTAGATGACCCTCGAAGGTCTCTTCCTGTTCTATAATTCCATGTTACTGAGATCACTGACACTGCCTACATGTTAGGCTTGTTAATGTTATTTATTTTTAGATAGCAACTAAATGGAGAGACTAAAAGAGGTAAAGGCTACCATGGGGAATACAGAAACATTTCTGAGATGTGTCTGGTCATTCTGAACCTCTCCATAATAGCATTAAGTAGATCAATAAGTAGAAGGAAGATTTTTTCCAGTCATGTCTGGACATGGGGGAGGAGGGGAAAAGGAAGAGCCTTCTTTCAAACTATGTTTAAGTCTTCCAGGATTTCGGTTCAAAAGGAGACAAGTCTTAAAGAATAGTTAGCTTTGACCTTGGGTAAATTACTTAACCCCAATTGCCTTGCCTTCCCCCCTCCAAAAAAAAGAACAGTTAGATTTTATAGATCTTGTAATAAAATTTCAGTAATAATATTTGTGCCTCATTTGGTTGCAATATTACCATGTGACAAAGTTTTGAGAGCTTACTTTGAATCATGACCTCTATGATTAAATCCAAACTGCTCTGTTTGGCATCTAAATCTCTTTACGTCATGGTTCCAGCCCATTCACCCTTTCCCCATTCTCCATTCCAGCCAAATTTGGCTGTTGTTACTCTCCTGACCAACATTCCACTTCACATCTTGGTCTTGACACACAAGCTGCTTCCTGTGACTAGAAGGCCCTTTCTTTTCCCCTCCTCCAACCATCTCATAGAATCCCTCTTTTCATCCAAGGCTTAGTTCAAATACCACTTCCAGAAAGATCTCTTTTCTGATAATTATTCCAAATTTGTATTTGTTTTGTATTCATCTTATATGTAAGTTCCTTAAGTGAATCTTGGAAGACATCTCATCTTGCTGTTTTTCCTAGATAGTTTAACCAAGAATGGGGAAGAAAATGGTAAGGGAGCATAAGTAAGATGCCCAGAGTTCTCATGACTAAAGGACCCAGAAGACCCCTAGTCTGCTACTATTTTCACAAAGCTGCTGGGATGCCTTAAAAGTAAAGAAGAAAAAAAGAGAAACACATTAAAATCTACTGTCAATATTTCTAATACATGTGATCATAGGATCACAGATTTTGTATTCAAAAGGACCTTAGACTATATCTAATGCAACTTCCTCTTTTTATAGGTGAGGAAACTGAAGTCAAGAGAGGTAACCAGGTAAATAGATTTAGTTCTGAGGGAAAATTCCCCTTCCTGAGTCTTAGCAGGTACTTTTTTTTTTTTAAAGCTATTGGGGTTAAGTAACTTGCTCAAGGTTACATGGCCAGGTGTTTCTGGGTGTGGTGCTAAGTATCTGAGCCCAGATTTGATCCCAGGTCATCCTGACTCTGGGGCTAATATTCTTACTCACTGAGCCACCTGGCCACCCCTAAGCAATTGGGGTTAAGTAACTTGCTCAAGGTTACGGACCAGGTGTTTCTGGGTGGGTGCTAAGTATCTGAGCCCAGATTTGATCCCAGGTCATCCTGACTCTGGGGCTAATATTCTTACTCACTGAGCCACCTGGCCACCCCTAAGCAATTGGGGTTAAGTAACTTGCTCAAGGTTACGGGCCAGGTGTTTCTGGGTGGGTGCTAAGTGTCTGAGCCCAGATTCGATCCCAGGTCATCCCGACTCTGGGGCCGGTGCTCTTACTCACTGGGCCACCTGGCCGCCCCTTAGCAGGTACTTTCCTCAGTATACTAAATGGACCTGGTATGCTTAAAGAGTTTATGCATATATAGTATCTTTTTTTTTCTCCAGATGTCATAAAGCAATTTATACTCATTTATCATATCCTTATTTAGAGTAGTCATCGTGATTTCTTTGTAGTTCTTTTCTCTTTTAGTGGGCTATTAGCTTTATGGATAGGGACTGTATCTTATTTAATTGTTGATTCTCCCCCAGTCTTACATGGTACTCATCATATTGTAGGCACTAATACATGCTTGACTTTCCTCCTTTATTGCACAGTGGGGAGATTATGAAGACAGAATGTTACTTAA
The DNA here is from genome assembly GCF_028583685.1 of Petaurus breviceps papuanus. Lineage (NCBI taxonomy): Eukaryota > Metazoa > Chordata > Mammalia > Diprotodontia > Petauridae > Petaurus > Petaurus breviceps. The sequence goes on from NW_027187419.1 coordinate 72,978,918, forward strand.
ACTGTAAGGTGCAGTGTCTTAGAATTTTGCTGAACAGTTTTGCTATGTGGCAAAGGATGGCAAAATTAGTGTGGGGAGGCTATGTCAAGAAATGAATATCATATAAAGAACAAAAAGAATCAATAAAGCATTGGTAAGGGAAGGGGAGACAGATGAACAGACACAGAGGGGGAAGAGAGAGGGGGAGAGAGAAAGACAAAGAAAGGGAGAGAGGGAGACATACATACACAAAGACAGAGACAGAGTGGGAGAGACAGAAACAGAGCAACAGAACCAGAAAGACAGAGATAGACAGACAGAGTGAGAAAGACAGAGAGACAGACAGACACAGACAAAGACAGAGAGAAACAGATTTGTTGAATTGAATGGACAAACTGAATTCAAAATGCCTCAGGAGGCAGTGTGGAGCAGTGGAAAGAGCAATGACAGTAGTCCCAAGAACTAGGTCCCAATACTCACTGTCACTTACTATTTTAGCCAAGACTTTCCCTCGGTGGGACTGTCTCTTCTGCAGAACCAAGGAGTTTGGATCAGATTAAGGACTCTTAACCTTTGTATGTGTATCATGGAGCCTTTCAGAAGTAGTGAAACATTTAATGTTTTTAAATGAATAGAATAAAATTTTAAAAGGAAACCAATTATATTAAATACAGTTATCAGAATACTGAACAAACATAGAAGGTCATAGACCCCAGGTTAAGAACCCCTGAGCATGGGGAGGCCAGGTAGCACAGTGAGTAAGAGCACCAGCTCCAGTGTCGGGATGACCTGGATCAAATCCGGGCTCAGATACTCAGCACCACACCCAGAAATAACTGTCGGTGTAACCTTGAGCAAGTTACTTAACCCCAATTGCTTAAAAAAAAAAAAAGAACCCCTGAGCAACATGAGCTAGAAGGCTCCTTCTCACTCTAAATCTGTGATTCTCCCTGGAGTAATTTACTCATCCCAAATACTCAGTCTGCAATTTGAGGATTAAGAGAGGACAAGACAGAAATTGATGGTCCTTGTTACAAAGCTTGTTAAGTATTTGGAGGGAAAACAATATAACTGAGAAAAAAAAACCTTCTGAATCTATAGAGCAGAGATTAACATAATCCACCGAGAATAATAATTGTCATTTATGTGAGGTTTCAACTTCTGTAAAGTACTTTATATACCTTATAAACAAACCTCACAGCAGTCATATGAGGATATGCAGGTATGGTAAGCATTGTTATCCCCATTTTATAAAAGAGAAAAGAAAGCTTTAGGGAAGTCAAATGACCTGAAGAAGGTGGACACATGGCAAGTGAATGCCTGAGGCAGGACACACACACACACACACACACACACACTACACAGCAAGTATATTCAGACTTGTTGAGAATTACTCTGTAGGATTTGCATAAAATAGCAAACCAGCTTATAAATCAGGCATTCATTTTAGCACTATTCATTGAGAAAACAATTCAGGTTGAGCCCCCCAAGAGGCTATCACTTTGGGGTGAGAATGGGAGGGAAGGAGAAAGTGCCAGGCTCAGCCCCTGCCTTGATCCTCTCCATATTGGTCTATTTCTTCACCCCTTGACCAAAGGAGGATCTTGTAAACTACAGATGACCAGAAGATTTGAAATTTTTCTTTGGTGTCCTTGGAATAGCATCAGCAGGCAGCAGCATCTGCATTGGAAGCCAAGGATAAACTGGAAACTTGGAGGAAAGACAGCTTTGGGATTCTACAAAGAGCCCAGCAGGAAACTTATGCCATACTAAAGGAACACTCAGCGAATATCCCGTGGTGGGGTGGGGGTGGGGGAGTGGGGTGCAAGGGGGGAGAGGAGAAGAGAGGAGAACTTCCAGTAATCAGGAACTAAGAATTATTTCTTTGCCACATGTGCTCTCAAAAGTTTAAGCTTACTTTTGCCTGGACTTTGTATATACATGTGGGAGGATGACTCCTAGACTTTTTCTTTTTTTTTTTTGGAGGGGGGCAGGAGTTTTATTCCAAGTACTCTTACTCTATCACCTTATTAAATACCCCTTTCTTCAAAACTAAGATTGGTTGACTCACTGAAATGAACTAATAATCATTGGGGGAAATCTTTTGATGAGGGTTTATAACCTGTGGTACTAACACCCCTTGCCCCCAACTCCTTGGAGTTAACCTCAGATCACTGAGTGGGACACCTACCTGCCTTGCATATAGTCAATGCCTAATAAATGCTTGTTGAATTGGCTAGGTTTTATATCTCCCCAAATCCCTAGTATAATACTGTCTACATAGTAGATTATCAATAACTTCCTGATTTATTGATTAATGATGGAGAGATGTGTGGAAACAATGAATAACTAACAAGTCTCCCTGTTGACACTTCCTTTCTACATATAACCATCATGATTACTTAGCAGAGACCAGGTATTGCTGTCATTTTGACCAGAACTGCTCTACAACATTCCTACTGTATTTAGTTAGGCATTCAAGTGAACATGTTCAAAGAAATTGAAAATCAATTTGAAATTAAACAATTGCACTGAAGTCATTTTTTCAAAAACAGGAAAATATCCCATTGTGTTTCATGAGCTTGACTTCACCACAGTAATATGTTACACTTCATTACACCAGGACATTGAATACAAAAGATAAAATGTTATTCAATAAAATAATCTACCAGTTGAACAAGGTCAGAGGTACCATCAACATGATATGTTTGAATTCAGGAAATTAAACCACAAACAAGCTCCAAAAAAAAATGATAAAAAAACTCATGAATTTGCTTTCAAATGGTTACATTTTTAGTCACTTTTGATTTAACCATTAAAGCAGTCTTTATTATCTGTGTGATTGTTTGTTGGACCATAGCAAGGCAACCTGCATTGGCCCATCAAGGATAGATTCCTATTAGGATTCACAGAGAATCACAAGGATGAAGGATACCCCAAGAAGGCATCCAGTGCACATAGGACCATAACTTTTGAAAATGAAAAAAGATAGAATCAGTTGATTGGCAGTCAAGGTGCCCACAGTTTTCATTAAAAAAGAACCGAGTCAAGTAAGCACAGACCAAATAGAGTGACAAAATTTAACCCTTCTTGGCTAAGCTCCTATTTCTGTTTCCTGATAAGTTAATAGCTAGAACTGACTGACAGTTGATGTGGTAAGCTTCTGTCAATTTTAAATCTATAATCCTCTGCTCCTAAGATATGGTACACCTAGAGCTTCATTGTCTAAGTGGATACAATACTTTACTGAGATATAGAGGCCAAAGGAGTAATCTGTGCTATAGCTGTATGCAAACATGGAAGATGGCTATGTTAATGTGATATTTCTCCTAATAGGTTTAGAGTTAACTAAATGTAGTATGTTTAATTTTTATTTTCCTTTGTAAGAAAGAACCTTAAATTAAAGGGGGGAAAAAGCAAATTTATATATATATATATATGTATGTGTACACATATATGTGTATATATACAACCATTGTGAATCTATGTCAAATATATATGACATGGATATGAGACTGAATCAATAAAACACAGGCTTATACAATTCACCCTGTAAGAGCCTATATACTTCTATTCCCATGCATTACTGATGAGAATTTTAGTCACCTTCACAAAAATAAACAAGTATACATGAGTTTTGATGCAACAAGACATTTTCTTCTGAGAGTGAGCATCTACTTCATGAAGAGGAAAATGGAAAGAGATCATGTCAGCTCTCATCTCCTAGTAGGTAATTGTAATAAGGTCTCTTAAGGATTGCCCAGGTAGAACTATGAAAGGTTGGCCATGAGTAAGTATTGACTTCATAGATACATTGGGTCCTTTCCACTCTACTACCCAGTGGTAAACCTCTCCCCACCTCCCCCTAACCACCTTCATAGGGAGTATGCCCCAGGGCATAAGAAGAAGCTTAGTTTAATTTCACTCAATAAGTTCTTATTCTGAGTGCTCTGCTAGGTGTGTGTATATGTGGGGGAGCAGATACAAATTTTAGAGAATATACAATCTTATCACCATGGAAATTATAATATGGAAGCAATTCAGTTCAATTCCACAAGCCTTTATAAAACATGTACTATGTGCCTGGTACTCTGCAAGTAAGTCACTAGGGATACAGATACAAAACCCCAAAATAGTCCTTGCCATCAAGGCCTTGCCTTCAAGGAGCTCCTGTTTTACTTAAAGGTGACTTTAATGCAAAGTAGTTCATGAGAATATTTTAAAAGATGGACAAAGTGGAATGTGAAGAATGATCAGAATTCTGGGAAGAGTTAAGGTTTACTTTGTGATTTGAAGGATTAGTAGGAATTCCAGAGTGGATGAGGCAGGAGAGAAGGGAGGGAAGGCCATAGAGCTGGTTATTCTAAATGTGGGCACAGAATACACCAAGGCAAGGAGGAAGAAAGAGGATATATTCAGAGCTCAGCAAGTAGTCCAGTTTGGCTGAAAATCTGTGGAATATATTATGGTTGATGAGCAGAGATGTAAGATAAGGCTGGAAAGGAGGCTCTTTGAAACTCTCTTTCCCTATATTTTCAGGGATGTAGATAGCTGATGCCTTCATGCATGTATACAAACACATGTATATGCATATATGCATAGGTATGTCTACACATACGCACATTTGTATAATATGTGTGTGCATGCATAAGCAAACATATATACATATTTAAATAAATGTATCTAGCTAGATATAGACAAACACATATTCATGGATTCATGTATATATATACTCATAAACCAGAGGGAGATTGCAGGACTGACTACTAGTTAAACCAGGCATAAGGTAGAAGACAGATAAGGGAGATGTCCTAGTTCTGTCATTTACTTACTACCTTCTCTAGTGGATGTTCCAGGAGAACTAGTACCTCCACTGTGAGGACTCACCAAGCCTTTTCAAAGCTGCTTATCCACCTTTGGTGTCCACCCATCACCCAACTCTCACTTGCTGTTCCAAGAAGTTATACCATGCTTAGCGACCTCAACCCAATGAAGCAATCTGGGCAGATGGGCTAAACCAGGTTGAGGGTAAGCAACAGGCCTCAAACCTGTCAGTTAGTGAGGGGGTGGCTACTCTAAGTATGTGAACACTTCCCCTGGTGAAATGGGAACAATCTGTTCTAATGGCCATGAAGGCAGTTGAATCAGGAACTATGGAATACTGAGAACTTGGTTAAGCATCGAAGATGCCAAGGTCATCCACTGCATCCTGGGCCATTACCAGTCATCTTGTCTTTTGTCTTGCCACTGGACTTTGAAGACTCAGGAAAAGGGAGTGAGGCTGACAATTTTGCTCTAATTCTGCCTCATTTAAATCCAATTCACTCCCTAGTCAAGACATCACCCCAAGAAATCATTGGTCCTATTTGAAAGAAAGGGCAAATACCTTTGTGACCTTGAACAAGTCACCTAGCCTCTCTGGATCTCGCTTTATTACCTTTAAAATTAAGAGAGTGGAATAGATGACCTCTCTTGTCCCTTATAGCTCTCCCTCCATGATCCTACAAGCCCAAGTTTTCCATGCAAGGAGAATAACAGTCATTCATTTGGAATCTTTTCACTTTCTCCTAGAAACAATAGGATCTCAGAATAGAAATCAGTCCAGGGGTACAAAGTTAAGACTACATGGAACTGTTTTCAAAATATATAAGGTACCTTCCATATACTGGACACTCCATACGCATTCCCTAAATGGGATATGGTATGAATCAATCAATGTATATTGATTAGTAAGTAAATACATGATTTCTGAAAAAGACAGAATGCTATGAATGCTTAATGGCAAAATGATACCTTGATGCCAAAGGCAATCAAATGTTCATAAATTTTTAACTGAATTTCACTGCTTAAGTGTAGCTGAAATGACATAAGTGTCATTTTGAGTAATTCAAAGTTTGAGATTTCAAGTTTTAGAGAGTTATTTCTGGAGGGCAAATAGGGAAAGGATTCATTGTAAATTCTAGGAAAAAGAGGACCATGGAAGAATCTTTCAGTGGTGTCTGAAGGTGGGAACCAAATTCTCCTGGCCCAAAAGGAGAAAACAGAACCAGAGAGATCATAGAAGGCTTCGTAGTGGAGTTGGCATATAAGTTTCACTTTTGAAGAATAAATAGAATTTGAGTATAGCAAGGAAGGGAAGAAAAAGAAGGAAAAACTAGCTGGTTTTATATAGAATTTTTCAGTCTGAAAATCTCTTTATATATATTATTTCATGTTGCATTTACATCAACCCTGTGAGGTATTTTATCCCTACTTTACCAAATGGTGAATTTTTAATAATTATCTCCACTTTGCAGATAAGAAAACTGAGGTTCAGAAACTTGTGTAGGCTAAATCATGCTTGTTGTAGGTCATTGGTGGCAGTCAAACCCACGTCTTTCCCAACTCTGAGTCTACTATACTATACTCCCTTTTGAAAAGGAGAAGAGAAAGGGAAAGGAGGTGGTGGTGAGGGCATTCCAAACATACTGAATTTCTCACCAATATCCTGAGTGAGAAAACACATTTCTTTGTAGCGGACAGTTTTTGTGTGTGCCCACAAACAAATTCATTCTGCTTTCTTTATGTGGAGTTGAGCCCTGCTTTCCCCAAAACAAAGATATTGTGAATGCAAATAAGCATCTTCATGGTGGTGATCAAATCTGACTGTACAACTCAAGCTTTGGAAACTCATTTCCCTATTAAATAACTACCCTGAGACCTACTTACTGCTGGGAATGAATTCAATTAGATGACAGTGGTTTAATTAGATGGCATTATGGAGCCCCTTTGCACTCTTTCCCTCATCTTTAGGTGTGTCTTTTCCCCTAAGAAAGATAAAGCTGCAATAATTATTTGACTGATTTAAAGCAAATGTGTTAGTTAATTGGCAAAATGGTATGGTCATTCCTTGTTATAGGAACATTTTCCCCAGAAAACTATCTTCTCACTGGAGTCATTTATATCTATTAGTACTTGTCATACATATTTTTTTACCCCCATTAAACTGGATTCTTTTCATATTCAGTTCAGTGTGCTCATAGGTGTATCCAGGAAAAGGATTCACAATTTTTGCTGTCATTGCTGCTGTTTTCAAAGATAGCCTGGCTGCAGGAAAGTCATGGAGAAGAATGGTGGTTGAAAATAACATATAGCTAATAGATTATTCACAAAAAACAAAATGTGAAAGACCTGGAAAATATGACCTGGAGAAGAGAAATCACTGTTAACCATCTCCTGACTTGTATGCGAAGTTGACCTTGGGATACTTCCATGGGAGAAGAGGCCTATGTAACAATTTGCTATCTGTTACATCCCACCTACCCAGTCTTCTCTTGAGACCCTACGCCACCCCTCCCCCAGTCTCCAATTGTCCTGACCTATGTCTTGATGCTGAAGTCTGATGACTCTGGAGGAAAGAATGAGGCTGATGCCTTTGCACAGCCCTGCCTCACTTAAATCCAATTCACATGCAAAAGTCACCATGCTCCTGATGTCACTGGTCCTCTTCCAAGGAGGAACAGCAGTCTGTGAGGAGTAGTGGCTACCCACTGGGGACCCAACTGGCCAGTTCCAGTTGGGCAATGCTGCTATTTCCTCCCTCCTCCTCCTCCTTGACCTCCTCCTCTTCCTCTCCCTCTTCCATGTGGGGAGTCATACATGACACATGTGGGTGCTCTGCCAAAAGGAATATAAATTTTGATAGCTTATACTTTGAAAAATATCTTGAGGTTTTGGGGGCTAGGTTTTTTCTTCACTATTGATTTATTCTATCATTTTTTTTAACAAACTGAGACAATTAACTATTTTAACTCATAATTTTCATTTATGATTTCTTGAAATATAGCTTTGGTAAAACACATTTTGATAAAGCCCATTGAGATTCAAATGTAGCTACTTGACTATGCCTTTAAACACAAATCACTCTGGCTCTCAATGATTGGCCAATAACAGGTCCTAGATCAAGCTTCACTTGCTCATTGTTTGGGTTTTGATGACCCAGAGTCAATTGTGAATAACAATTGTTTCTGTTCTGGCCAGAAATTCTGAGGGTCTTCTTTTCCCAGACTGATTCTTTGGGGAAGTTAAACTAGGCCATCTTTTGTCTCAATTCTTACCTAACCTTTAATCACTGGATAGTTGCTTCACACAAAGTGAGACCTAGGAAGACCTAAGTTTAAAAAAGTCAAGGTCTCCCACTGCATCCAGGGTTATCCCCAGTCGTCCTGACCTATATCTTGCTACTGGACTCTGTTGGCTCTGGGAGAGAGAGACTGATGACTTTGCACAGTCTTGCCTCTCTTAAAATCAATTCACTTGCAAGTCAAGACATTACTTTCCTGATATCATTGATTCTCTTTGAGAATGAGGGACGAACAACAACACCAGCCCCCTCCCATTTATTGCATTGATTGATTTCATCTCTACTGGTTTTGCTAAGCAACATATTCTCTGGTGTTTGCTTGACAATTTCCAGGAAGAATGTCACTAACTACTATGGCAGCCCATTCTACAGTTTTTTCCTGACATCACATCAAGCCTAAATTTCCCCTACAGTTTCTAGTCATTACTTCTAGTTCTGCTCTCTGGGTCATACAGAACAAATTTATCTATCCTCTCTGCCACAGGCTTTGTTTATTTATTTTTCAACTGTGTCCAACTCTTTGTGACCCCATTTGGAGTTTTCTTTTTTCTATTTTTGTTTTGCCTTTCTTTTTAAAAAAAAATATTTATTTTTAGTTTACAACATTCAGCTCTACCACCTTTTGAGTTTTAAATTTTCTCCCCACCCCTGTCCCCTGTCCTCTCCCCAAGATGGCATGTAATCTGACGTAGCTCTACATATACATTCATATAAAACATATTTTCACATTAGTCATGTTGTAAAGAAGAATTATAACCAATGGAACGAACCACAAGAAAGAAGAAACAAAGCAAAACAAAACATAAAAGAGAGAGAGCAAATATTATACTTCAATCTCCATTCAAACTCTGTAATTCTCTGGATGTGGATAGTATTTTTCATCATGAACTTTTTGGGGTTGTCTTAGAATCTTGCATTGCTGAGAAGAGCCAAGCCTATCAAAGTGAGTCAGTGCACAATGTGGCTGTAACTGTGAACAATGTTCTCCTGGTTCTGCTCCTCTCACTCAGCATCAGTTCATATAAGTCTTTCAGGTTTTTCTGAAGAGCACCTGCTCATCATTTTTTTTTTTGCTTTTTGGAGGGCAATTGGGATTAAGTGACTTGCCTAAGGTCACATGGCTATTTTTTCTGTTAAGTGTCTGAGGCCGGATCTGAACCCAGGTCCTCCTGACTTCAGGGCCAGTGTTCTATTCACTGTGCCACCTAGCTGCCTAGCTGCCCCATGCTCATCATTTTTTTATAGCATAATAGTATTCTATCACCATTTGGGCCTTTCTTGGCAAAGATGCTGAACTGATTTGCCATTTCCTTCTCTGGCTCATTTACTAGATGAGGAAACTGAATCAAATAGTATAAACTGACTTGCCCAGAATTATACCAGCTAGTGAGTATCTGGGGCTGCATTTGAACTCAGGTTTTCCTGATTCCAGGTTCAGCACTCTATCCACTGTGTCACCTAGCTGCTCCTCTGCCACATACTAGTCTTTCAAATATTCAAGGACAGTTCACCTGCTCACTGGCCCACCTACTGCCTTTAATCTTCTCTTCCCCAGGCTAACCATTCCTCTTCCATCTTTCTTCATATGGCATCTCAGTATTATACTTGTCCTCCTCTGGGACTTCTCCACTTTATGAATATCTCCCCTAAACAGAGGCACCCAGAACTGAACCATGTGGCCATGGGCACGTACATGGGGGAAATACTAATCTGACTCCATTTTGCTTTTACTGGTCACTGTTAGAACAAAGTAGCAAGATAAAAGGACTTCAGAAACCTAATGGAAATGTTGTTTTAAAGTTCAACCCAAGAAAAAAATGGAGAACACTGAGTTTGGAAATAGGATTAGACAATTTGCTACCTTCAGCGATGTAGCTGCAAATATTACAGAAGGAAGTATGCTTTGCTGGAAGAAGAGGAAAACAAAACAGAAACCCTTCAATGAGCAACCTTGTATCAGAGATCCTTGTCTCTTGCAGTACCTATGTGTGAATGCATGTTTCTCCAGTTGAGTTGCTAACTGCACTTTTCTGCCCTCTGTTGGTAACTTCAATGACACGTGTCCTTCTGCAGAGCAGTTCATCTCATAGGTTGCTTCCCATTGGTGTTCCTTGTTCTGATGAATCAGAGGATCATACAATTAAAGAAGGCATCTCAGATGTCATTTGGCTCAACCTCTACATTTATAAGAGAGGAAACTGAGGCCCAGGGAAGTTAAATGATTTGCTCAAGATCACACAAATTGTAAGCAATTGAAGTGGACATTTGAACTCAGATCTTCTGAGACTGGAGCCATTTCCTGCCTTCAGTGTATCATGCTTCTGTTTCCCACAATGCATAGTTCCAAGAATGGTGTTGTCTCTGTAACACAACTGTCTTTTGACCAGACAGTCAATTAAAAAGTATTTATCAAATGCTTACTATGTGTGCTAACTAATGGGGATACAAAGACAAAGGTGAACTAGTCCCTATCCTTAAGTGTCTCACATTCTAATGGGGGAACTAACATATATACAAATGTATATAACAAGAATATATGCAAAATTAATATAAGGATGTTTTGCAAAGGTGTGCCATGAAAGTTGGGATTTGGGAGACTAGGAAGAATGACAAGCTAAATCTTGAAAAAAACCAAGACCAATCCTGGGATTCCAAGAGATAGAGATAGGGAGGAAATGCTTTCCAGGAATGAGGGGCAGTTGGTGCTAACAAAGTACAAACTCCATCCAGGAAATGGACCTAAAGATTTCATCTTAAAGAGGCTATTCCCTCTTTCTACTTTTCCTAATAATCTTTGGTCATGCATCTACTTGCCATGAAGGACAGTCTCTTTAATAAAGAATATCTTTAATGGGGCATAAATTTTAAGGTCTGATTTGATGGCTAGTAATCTTGATTCCTTTTTTTCCCCTTGGATAACCAGGATCAATCAGTTACTCAATAAACAAGTATTTATTAAACATTTACTATGTGACACTGTGCAAGGCCCTCAGATACAAATGAAAAAGTGAGTAATCTCTGTCTTTAGGGTACTTATATTATAATGACAAACCAAATGCATTTAAATGAGTCATGGCCAAGAAAGTAAATTTAGGTCTAGGAAAATACAGGATCATCGATTATCGTGCTTTTTAGGGTAACAGTGGTACTATTGATCTGATTACTGTTCCCAAGAAGAAGAGATGGGCAAAGGGTCTGTAGGTGGCAGAGCAAAGACCAATATATCCCTGCTGTATAGGTTTTAGTGTCCTGATAGATGCCTGGATGAAATATGAAGCATGGTCTATAACTGACTAGATACTGAGTTTTCATTTACTCAGTCATCTACAAATCAGGATAAGTGTCTTGCAACCAAGAGAACATTCCTCATTTGTTCAGAAGGTAGCAAAGTACCTCTAATTGATCTCTAATGTGCTTTTTTTTTTTGATTTTTTTGGAGGAGGGAAGGTAGGGCAATTGGGGTTAAGTGACTTGCCCAAGGTCACATGGCTAATAAGTGTGTGAAGTGTCTGAGGTCGGTTTGAACTCGGGTCCTCCTGACTCCAGGGCCAGTGCTCTATTCACTGCACCACCTAGCCGCCCCTCTAATATGCTTTCTTAAATACTGGTTGCTATATACTTCCTCTTTTTAAGAGTTTTATAGATATCTATTACAGGTATTATATATCCATAGATAGATATTATATGCATAAACATGCATGTATCATATATATATGAGTTTTTACAATCAAATTTCAAGGAGTCCACATGATTTTAGGCCCACTCTATCTTCCTCAGTCACCTCTTGCTGGAGGTGGGCCTGGGATAATTTGAAAATATCCCTGTCCTCATTAACTAAATGTGATAATAGTAAGAATACTATAAGCAAATATGATGTTTCTATTATCATACTATGAAGTACTATTGTTCACCTGCACCAGTAGGAAATTCCCAATACTGAGGTCATCAAATCTTCTGATCTTGTTAATACACCACGGGATATATTCTGTAACAAAACGTATTGGGAGTCAACTTCCTTAAAAAAAAAAGATTGGACATTGGCCAGTTGACATTATTAGTTTCAGTGAACAACAAATACATGATAGCTCTGAATTAGGCCTCCTTGGGTCTGTTGTCAGTCAGATATTTCCAGACTTTGGCATATGACGCTGTAGTGACAACCATACTGGTGTACCCAGGATGGCTCCTACCACAGGTTCTTAGATCTGCTTTACTAAGAAAGATAGCTGTCTACGGGGTCAATAATCTTTTTTTTTTTTTAAATTACATTCACTAGTTCAGGGGAAAAGTCAGCACCCTGGACTTCAGAGAAAATACAAGTAGAGAAAATACAAGCAGAGAAATAAAGACCAACAGACAGGATTCTGACTTCCTGAATCAACTATACACTTCATATACATCCTTGGATTGAGGGAGCCTTTACATCTGAGCAGTTGGGGAGCTCTGAACATATGACCACTCAGAATATGGACCAGGGAATCACAAGATCATTCTCATAAGTGAGCCCCCAAATCAAAATACCAACTCAGATTATATATACATTTCTTAGAGTCAGAAGGCATCACAACCCTCATGACTCAGTGCCTAATTAGAAATTAGCAAAAGGTATGAAAGCCTTCCAACAAGCAAGCCTCCCCTAAGTAAGCTTCCCTTAATGGGCTCCACAAGAAGCCTATATAAATGGGAAACATCTTAAATCACATTAACATTACAGTCTCACTGTTGGTGTCAACCTTATTCTATCTATAGGCTGGAAGAGACAGATGGTGATCTCACCTTGGAATGTGAATGGCTCTTATGTGTCAGAAAGGGTGATATCTATGTTGTTGTTTTATAGACTGTTCTTCATATGAGATTAAGCAAATCCTTGATCAATCCTAATTCATAAATATTGTTCAGAATACTATTTAAGAAGTGTGTATGTGTGTATGTGTATGTGTGTGTTTTCAAGAAGAAGGGGCAGGGGCAGAGCCAAGATGGCAGAGTAGAAACAGGATTTCCACGTAGGTCCTGCTTCCACCTCCTCCAATTTATATAAAAAAATGACTCTAAACAAACTTTGGAGCTACAGAACCCACAAAATGACAGAGAGAAGCTAACTTCCCACTGTAGATAGCCCTGCAGACCATCAGGAGGCAGCCAGTGCAGCGCTCTGGGAGCCAAGCCCAGCCCCACATGAGCCATAGGTTTTAGTCTAAGGGTGGCTACAACCAGCCTCTAGCTGGAGGGACTTCAGATCACTAACAGCTATGGCAGTTTCCAGGATTATCAATCCATAGATGCCAATGACAAAGTGAGAGGTCAGTGCAGTGTGGACTTTGGGAACAGGGAGTTCAGGAATGTGGTCTGGCCTTAACCCCCTGGAGGGAGAAGTGGCATGGCCATGCAGCTTCTGCTACGTGGCTACTTCAGAGCTCCTGGATTGCAGATTGGAGGGGTACCAAGTGATCATTCTAAGGGGTAATCACTCTGGCTTTAACCTGCTTGGATCCGTATCACTGTCTGTGGTAGAGGTCCTGGGGTGTGTGACCAGAGTGTGTGGAGGCTTCAGAGAAGGCAGCCAACTAAAAGCTCCAGCAGCTGAGAAAACCCCAGAGATTTGGGACAAATATCCCCTCTTTGGTAGCATAGTTCTACTGTGGCAAAAAGCTCAAAAGTCAAGTAATTGAGTGGCAACATGACCAAGAAAAGGAAGCAAAGCAAGCAGAGCAATCCAACTTTAGACTCCTATTTTGGGGACAAAAAGGATCAAAACATGGAACAGGAGGAAGACAACAAAGTCAGAACTCATGCAGCAAAAGCTTCCAAGAAAAATATGAGTTGGTTACAGGCCATAGAGGAGCTTAAGCAGAATTTTGAAAATCAAGTAAGAGAAGTGGAGGAAAAATTGGGAAGAGAAATGAGAATGATGTGAGAAAAATATGAAATGAGAGTCAACAACCTGACTGAAGAAAATAACACTTTAAAAAATAGACTGAGCTCAAATGGCAAAAGAGTTTCAAAAAGGCAATGAGGAGAAGAATGCATTAAAAATCCAAATTTGCCAGATGGAAAAAGAATCTCAAAAGTTCACTGAAGAGAATCATTCCTTCAGAATTAGATTGGAATAAATGGAAGCTAGTGACTTTATGAGAAATCAAGATACTATTAAACAGATCCAAACAAATGACAAAATAGAAGGCAATGTGAAAAATCTCATTGGAAAAACCACTAACCTGGAAAATAGATCCAGGAGAGATCATTTAAAAATCATTGGACTACCTGAAATCCATGATCAAAAAAAGAACCTAGAAATCATCCTTCAAGAAATTCTCAAGTAAAATTGCCCTGATGTTTTAGAACCAGAGGGAAAAATAGAAATTGAAAGAATCCATGGATCACCTCCTGAAAAAGATCCCAAAATGAAAACTCCTAGGAATAATTTAGCCAGGTTCCAGAGTTCCCAGATAAAGGAGAAAATATTACAAGCAGTTAGGAAGAAACAACTTGAATATTGTGAAAACACAATCAGGATAACACAGGATCTGGTAGCTTCTACACTGAGAGATCAAAGGGCCTGGAATATGATATTCCGAAGGTCAAAGGAGCTGGGATTAAAACCAGGAATCACCTATCCAGCAAAACTGAGTATTATGTTTCAGGGGAAAATGTGGTTATTCAATGAAATAGAGGGCTTTCAAGCATTCTTGATGAAAAATCAAGAGTTTAATAGAAAATTTGACATTCAGATACAAGAAGCAAGAGAAGCATGAGAAGATATAGGGAAAAGAAATCATAAGGAACTTATCAAAGTTGAACTATTTACATTCTTACATGGAAAAATGATAATTGTAACTTTTGAAACTTTTCTCAGTTTTAGAATAGTTGAAGGGAATAGAAATGTATATATATATGTATGTATGTATAAATACACATATAGTTCTATATAGGAGAGTATATGGGCATATGAATACATATGTGAGTGTATGTATATATGTGTACAGGTATACATAGATAAAGGGCAAAGGACCAATTGAATAGGAAGGCATGATACTTAAAATGTGAAATTAAGAGGTGAGAGAGGAATAAAATGAAAGGAGATGGGGAGAGACAGAATGGGATAAATTATCTCATATAGAAGAGGGAAGGGAAAACTGTTACAATGGAGGGGAAGAACAGGAAGGCAAAAGGGAATAAGTCAACCCTATTCTCATTGAATTTGGCTTAGGAAGGGAATGACATACACACTAAATACACTATCTCACCCTACAGGAGAGTAGGGAGGAAGGGGATCAGAGGGGGGATGATGGAAGGAGGGCAGGCTGGGAGGTAGGGAAGTTGGAAGCACCCACTTTTGAAAAGGGACAGGATCAAAATAGAGAATAGAACAAGTGGGGGGTGGGATAGAATGGAGGGAAATATAGTCAGTCTTTCACAATCTATCCACTATGGAAATGTTTTGCATAGCTACACATGTACAACCTATATTGAATTGCTTATCATCCCAGTAAGGGTGGGTGATGAGGGAGGAAGGGAAAGAATCTGGAATTCAAAGTTTTAAATCAAATGTTTAAGTATATATATATATATATATATATATATATATATATATATATATATACATACATACACACATATATATACATACATACATACACACACACACACACACACACACATATATATATATAATTATTATTGTTTTACATATAACTGGGAAATAAGATATACAGGCACTGGGGCATAGAGATCCATCTTGTGCTACTGGAAAGTCACAGTGGGGATGGGGGAAGATATGGGAGAGAGCAGATTGGGGGAGGGGATATTCAGTGGGATTGTTGTTTTGGGGTGGTGGGTAGGGGGAAAATGGGGAGAAAATTTGTAACTCAAAATCTTGTGGAAATGAATGATGTAAACTAAAATAAACATACAATTTAATTTAAAACAAAAACTAAAAAAAACCAACATAAATACAAGAAGGTGCATAGCTAGGTCCTATTTAATAAAAATAGTGAACACAGAAGAGAACCCATGCATTTGAATTTACACTATTTGAAGTGATAACTATTGATAATTATGTAACATATAGTAACTGAATCCAGCACAATAGAAATGTGCACTATGAATTCAAATACTGTGAAAAGTTAATGTGATATAGTATTTGTACTGAGAGCCATCTATATCTACATAGATTACATGCTCAAAGAACCTTTCAGCCATACGTATAATGCAGAAGACAGAGTTCATCTCTTAAACCAGCACTCTTCCTTTACCATCTATATAGCACTGGCCAAGATATTTCACTTTTTTGGGCTTCTGTGTCTCTCTATAACTTCTGAAGTCTGTTATAGCCCTAAACCAATGATCTAATGTGGTTCTTTAAGCCTTACCTGGTACAGGTATCCATCGTGAATTCCTACATCTCTCTTGCTCCATGTCCCAGAACCTCCTACATTACCTTACACTCTCTCTTTCCAAAGAAAGCATTTAAATATGAAAAACCAACAGGAATATGGGGCAGGCATGGGGCCAAGAGAGAAAATGGAACATGTTATTGTTGGTTAGATGGGGGAAGGTGTTCTCTAGGTTTCTCATAGGGTGATCTAGTCCTGCTGAGGTCACCTTTGGCCTTCTCCTAAATATCTCTTTCTTTATCTCTTATTTCTTTCACAAACTCGCCAACAGAATGATGTATATGCTCCTTTTCTCACATCTCATTCACTTCTCACTCATTATAATTGAGCTTTAAACCCACCTCAACTGAAATTCTCCAAGATTATTAAAATTTCTTAACTGCTCAATTTGTTGGCCTTTTCTAAGTTCTCTTGTTACTTGACCTCTCTGTGGGTTTTGATACTGTTGGCCATTTATTCCTTTCTCATGTATGTTCTTTCTCTTCCTCACTGTATGTATACATGCATATATGTATGTATTAAGACTGCAATTTAGGTGAGAGAGTAGACCTATAAACACAAAATTTACATATATGAATGTATACTATGGTATACTGCTAAGTGTTTAACAAAGCTTTCTGGGGAGAAAAGCACATACCACTATAGACTTTTATGTTTGATTTGCATTATTAACACTTTCTTCATCATATTCTTAAGTTTAGAAAATCAACAAAACAATAAGTCAAACTCTGATTTGTAGTGTTTGTTAATTTATGGTGTATAAATGCTCACACTGAAATGGGATAATTTTAATCTCTTATGAGCTGACTCGACCTAGCTCCACACACCCATGCCCAGGACCAATCTTCTATTTCACATTGATACCAGGATGTCCCATTGACACAAGCAAATGTTTCTACTCCAGGCTCGTTAACTATTTAACTGATAAAATCTTTCAGGCATCCAAAATACTACTGAAATCAACAAAGCATTCATTTACTAGAAAATGTTCTATGTTCTTGCCCCTCCTCTTCATCCCCATTACTTAATTTATTTATAAACTTTCCCTTTTTATTGTAAATCCAATAATCATCCAGAAACTTAGATATTTTGATATATAAAAAACAAGAAGTTTGTAAAACAACAAAATTTCTGTTATGTACAGTTTGTTTTAAAAAAAAATATAGCTATACTAAATTTAATAGGGTAGTCACCAAACTGTTATTTGCTTATGTCCACTTCTCTAATTTTATTTTTTTATCTGTGCATAAAAATATTTTACTTATGCTTTTCCCATAACCATCACTATCTACTGACCTACAACCACACACTTCCATAGCAGAAGTTCTTTCTTGTAACAAATACATATAACACAGAAAAATAGATCAACGCCTTGGCTGTATCTGAGAATTCACATTTCTTTTTCCATCTCTTTCAATGCTATCCTTCTGTCAAAATGTGGGAAATACATTTCAGCATCAGTGTTTTGTTGTCATTATTGTTTGTTGTTTCAACCAGAGTTCTGAAGTCTGGAAATTTTTTTTCATATTCCTGTTAACAGTCATCATTTAAATTGCATCCTAGTTCTGCCCATTTTATGCTGCATCAGTTTGTTCATGTCTTACCTGAATCTGTAATATCTATTATCTCTTATGGCACAATAATATTGCATTTAATTCATATACAACAATTTCTTGTCATCCTACCCATGTGCTTATTTTGTTCCCTGTTTTTTGCTCCTATAAAAAATGGAATTATAAAAATATTCTTACATATACAAGTCCTCTTTTTTTATTCTTGATCTCCTTGAGATATAAGCCTATTATTTGTGTCTAAGGCATATACTGTTTAGTGACTTTAAGGGTATAGCCCCAAATTGTTTTCTAGAATAGTTATAACATTTTACCATTCTGCTAATAGTGCATTAGTATGTCCAACAATTTTTATTTTTCTCTTTTGCTAATCTGTTTGATGTGAGGTGGAGCCTTAATTGTTTTTAATGTATAGTTTCCTAATTATGGGTGATTTGGAACATTTTAAAAATATGGTTGTTAACACTGCATTTCTCCATTCCACAAACTGTATTCTTGAAAGAATTTACTCTTAAAAGAGTTCACAGGAGGCAGTTGCGATATAGTGGAAAGAACATTTGATCTGGAGCTGGAAGATCTGAGTTCATATCCATACTTGTTATTTGTTATGTATGCAAATCATTTTGTTGCCTAAGATATTATTTTCCTCATCCATAAAAGGAGATTAAATTAGATGATTCAGCCCTAAGCCCTTATAAATTTAAGGATACCTATGACACAATCAGCACCATGTAAGTTCATATTTGTTTTACTTTTTTGTGTTAGCCTAAGCAGAGTACGGTGTATTTAAGAACAGAGTTCAAGTCATACGCACTACAAATCATTGTCTTACCATTCTTCTCCTTCTCACAGCAGCACTTCTGTTCTAATGGGAAAAAAAATACAACAAAGGAAGTGTTTGCCCTTGTGGTGGGCTGTATGATGAAGGAATCTTCTGTATATTCTGGTAAGAAATGAAAAAGATGCTTGGCCTAGGTTGTCTCCTTAAATGGAAGCTATGGGAGAAGTCCTTTAATCAAAGGGAGGGACCTCAGGGACAGAGAATCCTTCACAGATGCAAATTTCAGGACTAAAGTGATCTTCCAAGGCGTGGTGTAGTTTCTGGGGCTTGACAGAGAGTTGTAGTGTGCAGCCTGGTGAGAAATATAAATATTAATTATTTTATAATTCTAATTTTGCATTTTTCTTTCTTTCATGGCTTTCCATAGTCAAAGAATCTATCACCTAGGGGTCTATTTGGCAATGGACAAATGGGTTCCTGGATGGACAAGCCCTGCTACAAAGCAGGCAATTTTAAAAAGAAGGATATAGTTAATATGTACTAATAAGCAGTTTTTGGGGGGGATTTCTAGCTTAGTAAAAAAATATACAGAAATATCTAAATGAATTATATAAATTGAGTCAATATTCCTAAAATATAAACCTACATATGTGAAATACACAAGGATTCCTGAAAAGAGGATGGAAATGGCTTACCAAATCAATACCTTCCTCACATTCAGCATCCTCTCCTATGTGGCCACCAAGGAAGAGTAGAAGAGATTTGTTACTTTGCTCACCAAGCAAGAGAAGAATCAATAAAAGCAATCACATACTCTCCAGTACTGTCAAGGAGTAAAAGAGAGAGAAAGGAAGAGACCAAAATCCTGAGAATATTATCTTTAATTTCCCTTACCACTCCCACTTCTTCTTCTTCTTTTTTTTTTTAAAGCAATAGGGGTTAAGTAACTTGCTCAAGGTTACACGGCCAGTTATTTCTGGGTGTGGTGCTGAGCGCCTGAGCCCAGATTTGATCCAGGTCATCCCGACACTGGAGCTGGTGCTCTTACTCGCTGAGCCACCTGGCCGCCCCTTACCACTCCCACTTCTTCTGATCTGATCAGATCCCATGTAAAATTCTTCATTCCTCTTCTTAAGTTTCTTCCTCTAAGGGAGAAAGGTAATCTGGTACCTTTTGCATTCTAAACTTTGAGGTCAAAATGAAGTGGTGGTCCCCTTTTTTCAAGGGATATCAGTTTTGAATTAAGGGGGTCCTGACCTATTAACAATAGAATGTCTCTCATTACAGTCAACATGACTTTCTGTAGATAATCTATTATTCTGACTGAAGCCTGGTCAGGAAAGGTGAGTTAGTAATATACTTTCTCCCCTGACAACTTGAAGATAACTGAGTATGAGTTATAATTTTGCTATTGATAATAATAGCTAAGTAGGGATGCTCCCAACATAACATGAAGAGTTTAAAATAGATGACATTTATGTTTCTTTGAATCTTTAAAGCTATGATTCTGTTATTGGGTAGAAGTCCATAAAGAGCATGTGGTATACTCTAAATGCACTTTTCTTTGTAACATTTTAGATACTTTGGATCAGGCCTGAGAAGGCTACCTTTGAGAACACTAGTTTTATAAGACATGATGCACTACATTATGCTTTATAGCCATATTTAACTAAGTATGTTTTATTAAAAATATAGAAACTCTCACTTTGTGAAGACATGTAGTTGTGGAGTTCAAAGCTGGAAAGCACCTCAGGCAAAAGTATTCTTTAAAAATATTGATTTTTCCTTAGCAGAGCCTCTCCCTTATCAAAAATAACAAAAAAAAAGCAAATGAATAAGCAAAACTTCAAATAGCCCTCTGTTTTAAAGTGCATAGTTTAAAAATATCATTTTTTAAAAGTAAAGATAAAGTAAACAGGCATGAAAGATTATATTAGCCTCTGGATACTATCCATGCCTCTCTGTGGATGGCTGTGCCTGGAATGAGGGGACACATTTCAGAACAGTTTCCAAGATCCATATATCCTATTATTGTTGTCAAAAAAAACCTGAGGCTCTGAGCGTCCTCTCTAGACACTCATTTCCTTCAGCACCACATCACATATTATTTTCATTAATTGTGTTACTGTGAGGAGCTTGGTGAATTGTTCCTAATGAGTTTTTCTCTTCACTAAAAGTTGGGGTAACAAAAAGAAGGAGGAAAATCAACTTTAAACGCTTAGATGACATAGTGGAAAACTTTCTAATTTAAGTGCTACAGGCCCTGGAAGATACAACGAAGGCCCTTTTGATACTTTACCAAATCAACGTTGTTTGGGAGGGCAAAAAGCCCAAGGAAAAATTTTTCCTCTCTCCATGTATTCCTTTTTTTGGGTCTGAAATGTCTGTTAGGGTTCTGTCAACATAGGGAAACAACAGTAACCAAACCCTGCACTTTTTATAGCACAGTCTCCGAAGCTCGTTTCCCAATAGCCACTAAAACTGGCAGGTCAAGTTTCTAGAAGGTGATTTCTTGCCTCCCTTCAGGGCTCTGTCTAGGGGATTTTGAGAGGTTGGGAGTGGTTTTCTAATGCTATAACCCACACTCCCCCACTGATCCTCATCATGTTTATAATTGATTTTAATAGTCCTTTTACAAAGCAAGATTTACTAAGATCATATAATAATAAGAGTTGGTATGAAACATCCCCCTAAAAGTGTATGATACAGTCTCCCACTTATACTGATAGAGTCCAGAGGAAAATGGGTTTTAACTTAAGAGAATATGTGTAGCAAAGGAATAACTCATAGTTCCTGGTGGGGTGAAATCCTTTTCTCCTCATTGTAGCATGCTCATGAAATCCTCTCTAGACATGTTATAGACTTTTGCAAGATTCCTTATAGCATTAAATATAATTTTCTTCTTTGTGTCTAGTTTGGCTCCCAGTGTAAACACTAGGGGATGCTTCTAGAACCAGGATGATAAAAAATCCTTCAAAGATTGAGAAGTCCTCCTCTGGTCAAGGTCAAGTGGTGACTGAGACCAAGGCCTGTGACAAGGTTTCTCTTCCCCTCCACCAAGGGGTTTCTTCTTAGGGGTTTGACCAGAATGGCTCTCCCTTATTCTGGCAGATGATCAAATTCACTTATTCCAAGCTATTTTGCTGCTGTGATATATGCCCCACAAGGCATGGCCAAATTGTATAATCAATCAGAATGGATTTCCTATGAAATGAGACTTCATTTGTAGGTTTCAAAAACTTCTAACCTAATCAAGAGCATTTTTGCACGTAGTCTAAAACCCTTGATTTATTGATTGATTCAATAAATTCACCTGGTTCAGGCAAATAGGTCTATCATCTTGTGCGTTTCTTTAAGTTAGATGAGTCAATTTGATTGATTGACTCCTAACTTTACAAGCTAAAGGGTGTGAAAAAATATGAAAGATTGGAAAAAGTGACTTAGATTTTATAAATTCAATAGTCATAAATATCAAGTTATGCATTTGGGTTCAAAAAATCAATTGCCCAAGTACAGGGTAGGAAGAACTGGTTTTATAGCAATTGATATAAAAAAAGCTCCTGGAAGTTTTAGTTTACCAACAGTGTGATATAATTACTAAAAATACCTCCCCCCACCCAAAACCCCATAAAAACCAAAAATGCAATTGTAATCTGTAGCGAGATAGAGTGATAATAAATTACTACAGGTGTTTGAAGTATTGTATCTAGTCTGGGAATACAATTCTTTAAGGGGGATCTTGATAACTAACAATGCATCTACAGAAGAACTCTAATAACAAGGTGCTTGGAAATCCACAAGATTTGATAGATAAGAAATGATAAAATAAATTAATAAAGTCAACCCTGGGTTAAAATAAAATTGGGTGAATCACAGACAACTCCTTATGACTATAAAGACTATAAATAGCAGATAAAGAAGGGGGTGGAGTCAAGATGGCTGAGTAGAAACAGGACTTCCTGCAGCTCAGGCTCCCACCTCCTCCAATTCAGGTAAGAAATTACTCTAGACAAACTTTGGAGCTACAAAACCCACAAAATGACAGAGAGAATCTAACCTCCCGCTGAGGACAGCCCAGCAGGCCTACAGGAAGCAGCCAGCACAGCACTCTGGGAGCCCACCCCAGCCTAGCTCTAGCCAGAGGTTTTAGCCCCACGGTGGGCCTGGCCCACTGTGGGCCTGACGAGCCCCAGCTGGAGGGACTTCAGATCACCAACAGCTGTGGCAGTTTCCAGAATTATCAACCCATAGATGCTAAGGACAAAGTGAGAGGTCAGTGCAGTGTGGACTTTGGGACCTAAGAATTCAGGAGTGCTGTCCAGCCTTTGCCCCCAGGGCAAGAAGCAGCTGAGGCTTATTGGATGTGCAGCCATTGCCAAGTGGCTGCTTCAGAGTGCACCAAGTGACCAGTCTGAGGGGTAATTGCTCTTGCTTTAACCTGCTTGAATCTGGATCACTGTCTAGGGTGGAAGTCCTAGGATGTGTGAGCTGTTTGCCAGAGTGTGTGGAGGCTTCAGAGAGGGTGCCCAACTAATACTTTTGGCATCTGAGAAAACCCCAGTGTTTGGGATAAAGGTCCTATTTCTGGTAGCAGAGTTCTACTGTGGCAAAAGGCTCAAAAGTCAAGTAATGGAGTGGCAACATGAGCAAGCAAAGGAAGCAAAGTAAACAGAGCAATCCAACTTTACATTCCTATTTTGGGGACAAAGAGGATCAAAGCATGGAACAGGAGGAAGACAGGGAAGTCAGAACTCCTGCACCCAAAGCTTCCAAGAAAAATATGAGCTGGTTACAGGCCACAGAGGAGCTTAAAAAGGATTTTGAAAATCAAATAAGATAAGTAGAGGAAAAATTGGGAAGAGAAATGAGAACGATGCAAGAAAAATATGAAATGAGAGTCAACAACCTGACTGAATAAAATAACACTTTAAAAAATAGACTACCTCAGATGGCAAAAGAGGCTCGAAAAGCCAATGAAGAGAAGAATGCCTTAAAAAGCCAAATTTGCCAGATGAAAAAAAATCTCAAAAGCTCACTAAACAGCAGATAAGGTACTAGTCTCCAGTGAGAGCTCCCTCCTCTGATGAAATCGTAGGTCTAGTTAAAAATAAACAAGAAATATTATAGCTGTATTAAAATACATTCATTTAATGGAAAGAATAGATTATTTTTTATAGTTTCATAAGGTACAACCAGGTTCAATGGTAGGATGTGCAGGGAGGCAAATTTTAGCTCATTATAAGGAAGAACTTTTAAAAATCAGAGATCTAAAAACAGAATAGGCTACACTGAAAATTAATGAGCTCTTCATCTCCAAAAATATTTAATCAGAGTATATTCAATTTAGGCCATCTGATAGAGGAGGTGCAAAAAGCAATCCTATGCATATTAAAATGTGGGCTAAATGTCCTCAAAGTAATCCTTCTAACTCTATGATTCTCCTAAATGTGATAGTCTTTTTTTTTCTTTCTAAGACTAGATCTGTGATTTCACTGGCTGGTGAACTCCCAGTGAGGAAATTCCTCTGCCAGTTTGGATTTGCATTTCAAAGCAGCTGGTGTTGCATCAATAAAATTTAAATTCAAATTTTGCCTTAAATATTTAATATCTGTGTGACCCTGGGCAAGTCAAATAACCCTGTTTGCCTCAGTTTCCTCATCTGTAAAATGAGCTGGAGAAGGAAATGGTAAACCACTCCAGTATATTCCAAGAAAACCCCAAATGGTGTCACAAAGAGTCAGACACAACTAAAACAACTGAACAACACTGATCATAGACCCACAGATTTAGAACTAGAGGGGTCCTCAGAGGATTTCTAATCCAGTTCCCCAATTTTACATATGGGGAGCAGATACCAGGGGAAGTTAATTGAGTTGTTCAAGGCCACAAATAAAGTAAGTAGTAGACTTCAGGTTTGAACTCTGGTGATTAAGAACATTAACCTCAGGGGCGGCTAGGTGGCTCAGTGAGTAGAGTGCCGGTCCTGGAGTCAGGAGGACCTGAGTTCAGATCTGGCCTCAGACACTTAACACCCACACACAAAATAAGCCCTCCAAAAAACCCTAGCCATATGACCTTGGGCAAGTTACTTAACCCCAATTGCCCTCCAAAAAAATAAAGCAAAAAAAAAGAACATTAACCTTAGCATTCTTTCCATAGTATCATATCACCTTCATCATTTATTAGCTTTGATGTCTTGGGTAACTCATTTACCCATTCAGTGCCTCAGTTTCCCCACCTTTACAATGAAGCAATTCACACTAGATGATCCCTAATGTTCCTTCCTATTCTAACACCATATGACACTCAGATCACACTTTTATCATACACAGATCAATGTAACTTTTCCCTACAAGTGAAATCTACAAGTCACATAAAAGCAAAACGAATGGGAAAAAAAATCCCAAATGGTTGAATATTAGATAAAGATGCATATTAAATAGAAGCTGGAGATGATGTCCATGACTGCCTTATTTTAGTCTGGAAAGTATTTGTCTTCATATAATACATTCTCCATTTTTGGCTATTGCTCTCTCTTCCCCACTTTGTGATGAATACTTGCTAATGATTCCCATTCATCTTTTTCCCTCCTAAGCACCACCTCCTCTTACAGAAAATCCAAGTCCTCTTTGAGGCACTTTTCTTCCTGGAACTAATAATCCACATTTCCTCCTCTTCCTACTGAAAACAATGACTTACCAAAATAGAAACTCACCTCCATCTCCTTCAAAATACCCATGTACTCTTTCCTTTTATAGTGTTTACATCCTCTTCCTTCTTGAAGTATATGAATATGAAATAGCCAGAGTGCTTCCTTATTACCTTCCTGTTGAAAATATTCAAGAATATATTGTCATTTTTTGTTTGCAGTATGAATATAATAAAATATAATGTTTTCACAAGGTACACAACATCAGGATATCATCCCCTGGCAGACATAATACCTTCTTGATCTTTTTTCTTGCATAGCATATATTGTCATGGCTGGAAAATTTTACTTCTATTATAGTGTAGAAAGGGCCTGTAATTCTAGGTGTTGATTCAGACTTTTAAATGACAAACTTTGGAAGTATTGTTGTGATTTTTAAGAGGTACAATTGATCCCGTAAGTATATGTAGTTTATGCTTATCTATTCTGTGGTCTGAGAGACACCATAATTCCTTGTTTGCCTCCAAATTATACTGGGAGTCACTTCCCTCACCTACTTTGTTTTAGAAGCAAGAATTCCACCATGTGAATCGTTCCCTTGTAAGAAACAATAAAGTTTGGGGAGGGAATGGGAATCATTTCCTTAAGACGGACACTGTCAAAAAGTGCATGTATTCTGTGGAAAGGCAGGGCAAGAGGCTAGAGACTCACAGATCCATATCATGAGAAAATTCAACCCAAACCCATATAGGAATCACCTGAGAAGAGGTTGTAAAACTTGTGTTTGTGGATTTTTGGTGAGGGGGGACATACTACCATCTATAACAACTAATTGCACTCTTTGATAGCTCTAATTGTTGGGAAGCTTTTCCTTGCATTGAGCCTAACTCTTCCTTTCTGCAAATTCAAACTACATATCTGCCCTTTAGGTCCAAAACAACAATTCTGATCACTAATTCTTTGTTGTAGCCTTTCAAAACCACTCACAGCCAGTCTCTCTTTAAGTTTTCCTTATGCAGGTTAAATGTCTATAATTCCTTCAACTGATTCTTATATGAAATTATCTCAAAGACCCTCATCATTAGAGTCACCTCCTTCTGTATGCTTTCCATTCTTCAATTTACTTTTCTCCATGCAATGCTCAGAATGGAACACAATACTCCATGTTGTCTTACCACGACAAAATACCCTGGAACTATCAACTCCCACATTCTGGGTGCTATGCCTCCAAAAGCACCTGAGAATTACATAACTAGTAACTCATCTGAATGATTAACTATCTCACACAACTCTGTTTCATCTAATTATTTGATAAATATGTGAAGTATTATTTTTTTTTGCTCAAGTCATAAAATGCTGAAAGGCATAAAGTCATGAAGAGATGAATGACTGGAATGTTGCACTAGAGATGTCCCTCCCCCCCCTCCTCCAGTGATTGCTCTTGGGGTTGGTTCAATAGCTCAACAAACTATTATATTATCTTATAGCCCATATATCTCTATTTTGTCCCCAAGAATAGTCTAAGTGATTGTCACTGGATTTTCTGAAATCTATGTAGATGATTTTCATACCATTCCCTTATATGTCTAGTAAACCTATCAAAAAACAAACAGAAAACAACTAATGAGGTTATTCTGGCCTGACATGTACATGATGAAGTTATTTAGGTCCTTAGTGATTGTTGCTTTAACTTTATAAATCCTCGAAAAACTCTCTCTCTAATAATAGGTCCTATAATTTTGCCAATATTCAATGTCATTAGCCTATAGTTTATAGATACCACATTCTTCCTTTGTTTGAAAAATCAGGCCATTTAACCTTGCCCACCCTATGGCACATATCTTGTATTCTGTGATCGTCTACATCCTTTTGATAGGCTTTAGAAGTCATATCTGCCAGATCTTTCAATATCTTGGCATATATCTCATCCTGGTCTTCTCATTTGAACTTATCAAAGGAATCTCTTTTACTATTTCCTCATTTATTACTTATGAACTAAATGTTTTTTTGTTCTTCTGTGTCCTGTTAAAGCAGCATTGCCTTGGCAGAGAAATCAGTAAGTCTTCAAAATGAAGTGCTTCTGCCACCACTCCAAGTAGCAGTCATATATTTTCTTTGATATTTCTCTTTTGCTTCAATATGACTTACTTTTAGCTTTGGGGAAATGTCACTCTTTTGTGTCCATTCTGTATGACCTGTTCTTGTTTCTAGTTGTTACACATCTTTGAAAAATGAAAATCACTTACTGAGTTCCCTTTGCTTCCAAGCTGGTATCTTTGGAGGAAGCAGCTTTTGGCAAGATATGTTTATGATGTGAACCCACTTATGCTATCAAGAAAAAGGTTATTCAATAAAGGTAGAAGGAAGGTGAGATGAGTAGGAGTGCTTCCTGGATCCTTGCTGAAGGGTACCAAGCAAACTATTTGCTGACCTGACATTTTCAATGAAAAAGTTTGCTACCATTCTTGGATAGATCTGGGATGTCATGGAGAGTCTGCCACATAGCTAATCAATTCTGATAAGCACTACCCACTTCTGGTGTTTTATAGGAGTTGGGGACGTGAAGATGGGGAATGATGATGCCAGAAGGAAACTGGGAAACATTGCAAGGCATTATGAGATCTGAGGCAAGAAGTGAAGGAAGACCTTGGGCACACAAATGATTTTTGCATTCTGGCTACTGTTTAGTAGTAGGAACATTGGAAGAGAAAGAAAATTTGGGAAGTGAAGAGCTACTTAAAAGGACAGAGTTTGCCTTCAGGACTTTTCAAGTTTTGTTGGGAAAATTAAGTGGTAGGAAGCAAGAAAGTCTGATATGAAGGGATGCAGTCTGGGGAATACAGACCCAAGTGGGATTTTTCCATGAGAGATCCTAAGCAGAAGTGGGAGATAGTGTAAGGGCTCTGGGTAACTCAGAGAAAATTGGATGTAGAATTCTAAAAGAAGGATCTAATACAATTTATTTTAGGCTAAGCTCCATGAGATGTGTATAAAATGTCCGTGAAAACTTGCATCATTGTTTTTGGTCCTCTTCATGGTATGATTTGAGAAATTTATAGCTGAGTCACTAACAGTTATGACATTTCACCCTGCATAGATATAAACATATTATCTAAATTAGATGAGTTTTTTTACAATGATTCCCTATACTTCATGTAAATAGCATTTCTTCCATGATCACTATATCTTCACCTGAAGCCATTTTTCTTCACTTTCCTTGTCCCCTGTGTAGTACAATTCTATATAGGAAGGACAGAATCAAGCTAGTTCATGTCTGTTATTTACTCTCCACTGCATCTATGATGTGCTTTGGCTTCAAAGGGGAGACTCTGGCTTCCACTTTCATTCTGGAAAACATTGGAGAAAACACTGGCAAAATTAAAGGCTTAAAGCTTATGTTTGGAATATAGAAAGATCTTAATTCTTCCACTTAAGATGTATCCTGGTTCCCTAAATATACCAGATCCTTCTAGGTAGCTAAGCTCCTATCTTTGGAGAACCCCTTAGTCAAAATTCAATACTTTTTATTCTGCCTAGCAGCTGAGAAATGCCTTAAAATTTCCAATGAAGTAAGATCACTGACTTAATGACTTTGACCATCAATGGTCCCACGATCATGGAGAATATAGGACAAACACATACTAGCAAAAACAACGACAACAACAACAACATTTATATAGTGCTTTAAGGTTTGCCAAATACTTAAAATGTTACTTCATTGGAGTCTCACCACCATGTGAAACAAATGTTATTATTGCCCCCATTTTACAAATAAAGCAACTGAGTCTGAGAGAGGTTATATGATTTTCCCAGAGTCACACAGTTAAGTGTCTGAAGCAGTATTTGAAACAAGTGCTATAATAAATGATGAGCTCAATGATCTTAGAAAAACATGGAAAGACTTGCAGGAAATAATGAAGAGCAAAATGAACAGAACCAAGAGAACAGTATGTACTGTAATAGGAATATTGTTTTAAGAATGACTTTGAGCAAAGAAGTCAATTTGATTGTTATACATACCCAAATTAACTATAAAGGACATCTGAAGAAGGATCCTATGTGCATTCAGAGAGAGGGAACTGATAAATAGAAGTATGTCTAGAATAATTTTACATTTATATGTACCTATTTGTATCTAATGGTAGTTATCTCTAGGTTGGGGGGTGGGGAGGAGGAAGGAAAGAAAAAAGAAAAAAAGAAATTTACATGATTATTATATTTTTAAAAGGAATAGCAAGTTGCATATGAAAGATTTGCAATTTCATAAACAATCATTTTTATTATCCTGTGTTATAGAAATTCTTGTTTTATTCCATAAATTAAAACAAACAAAAAAAAAGAAACAAGTCAATTAATCTGTTGTCAAGTCTATATAACATAGTTGCCTCATGGACAAGTGTAAGTTATTAAAGCTACATGAAAGTATGTATCAGAGACATAAGTAGTGATTTTGGTATCTGGGCACTCAGCATGAAACTTATCCTGGGGCAAGCAATAGTAAAGAAACCTGAGGCAGACAGTGTAAGAAATCTCACTTTAAAATCAACTCTGTAATCCATGATATGAAAATAATACAATTTGGACAAATTCAGTTGAATAGGAGGGGAATGAATTACTATAATGAATCACAGATGGGTATTATTAATAGCTTCCTATTGAAACTAATTATTCTTACTAAATAGGCACTAAACTCAGTTAATTCTATTCTGAAGAAGTGCATTATTAAAATTCTTTACCCTTTGCAAATTAGTGCCCTAGGCAAAAGTTCCATTTGCAGAAGCCTAGGGCTTCCTGCAAGGTTTAGCTGCTCCTGTCCCTACTGGAAAATCTTGATCCTCCTTCTTGTTTGTGATTTTGCCCTCAAATGATAGTATAGTTTGTTAGTATATCATGGCAATATTGCAAGGATACTTTCTGGGTGGCTAGATTCAATAAAGGCTACACATGTACATTTTTCTATCATATGTACATATGCATTGTGTACATATATATGTATATATACATGTATACACATACAATTTGCATACACACAAACACAATACATATTTATTTACTTGTTGTATTTTCCAGTAAAATATAAACACCTTGAGCTTAGTATATCTTATGTTTCATCTTTCTATCTCCAGGTAACTAGGTGATACAATGGACAGAGTACTAGACCTGGAGTAAAGTCCACTGTTCAAATCTCATCTCAGATACTTAGTAGCTGCATGACCCTGGTCAAATCCATTAATATGTCTGATTGTAAAATGGGAGTAACACTAGTATCCATCTCTCAGGTTATTGTGAGGATAAAATATGATTATTTTTATGTTGCATTTGGCACAGTGCCTGCCACATGATGAGCATTTAATAAATGTTTATTTCTTCTTTGCTTCTAATGCCTAGAACAATGCCTTCTACACAGTAAGGGCTTCACAACTACTCGTTCGACTGGATTGGACTTTTGTGTGCTATGAACTTGAAGAAATTTTGAAGTATTTTAGAAGTTTTCCTTTTCCTCTTGCTTTGAAAACAAAACAAATGATTTCCTCTTGAGATGTTTCCTCTTGCCCTCCTAGTCCCCTATGGTACGTGTGTGTGTGTGTGTGTGTGTGTGTGTGTGTGTGTGTGTGTGTGTG
>NW_027187419.1:73010043-73015436 GCF_028583685.1 Petaurus breviceps papuanus
TGTGTGTGTGTGTGTGTGTGTGTGTGTGTGTGTGTGTGTGTGTGTGTAGGCAGTGGTGGGGTGACAAGGTTGAAAATTGGAACAGCAAAGCTAAAAGGACAATTGATTTGTCACTTTGTCTGAAAATAGAATTGGAAAGAGTCAATCTTAGGTAAATATAGCATACAGCCTGTTTTCCTTTTTTCTTACTGTTTGGGTACTGGAAATCCATTTTTCTTTTTCCCTGTGGGGTGAATGGGGAAGGGAGACAAAATGGACATGAATCAGTGTAACATTTAAAGAACTCTGCTATCAGGTCTGCCATCTCACCATGATGTCATAAGTAGCTGGTGTTGCCATGGCAACATTACAAGGATACTTTCTGGATGGCTGGATTCAATGTGGGCTACACATATACAATTTACTCCTCTCATTATGGGTGGAAAATATATATTTTTTGCTTTAGTGTAGATTCTCTTCATGCTAAAATTAATATACCTCAAATCATGATACTATTTCCCTCATTTTTCATTTTGCTTACATTTTCTTCTCTTTTGCTGTTGTTGGAAATTTGATACAATGTCTACTCATAACATTCTCATTTAAAATAATGCAATCCTGAAGTTGAATGTTGTAGTCCTTGGCTCGCTATGTTTCGATAAAAAAGCATACCTACAGACAGACAGACAGACGCACACACAGACACAGACACCTAGATATCTTAGAAACCTAGCTATTATCAAAGACTCTTTACTCTGACAAACTGGAGTAATCTTACCTCGTGTGATCGGACAACTCATTTGACGACCAGTTCTTGGAAACAGATAAGGCAGATGAGAAATGCCCTTCTTGGGACCAAGTTTGAGTTGCAAGTAACCTGAAAAGGAAACCAAATTAATACCCAACTAGGTCATTTTAAATCATTGTTTAATGGATAAGCAAAATAAAGAATTCGGTAATGGGCAGAAGACAGACCAAGTTTTTGCTGTTGCCATTCATTCTGAATTCTACATTTGAGATCACAAACCATCAGTGGGTTTTCTAGGCTTGTTGCACAGTGTTCCCTTTTACTCTGTCTTAGTTGGCTTTCCCAAACTTGATGTTTCATCTCCTAACTCCATGCTTTTGCACTACCTCTTACCTCTGCCTCCCCCAAATCCCCAGCTTCCTTCACTGCTCTGCTCATGGGTCACTTTCTTAAGAACTCTGATCAATACAATGACCAATCATGATTCCAAAAGACTCACAATGAAACATGCTGTCCACCTTCTGACAGAGAAATTATAAACTTAGGGTATAGATGGGGACATTTTTACACCCAATGTGTATATATACATGTATGTACATATGTATGTGTGTATAAACACATATATCACATGGCCAGTGTGGTGATTTATTTTGCTTGACTTGAATATTTGTAACAAGAGTTTTGTTTTTCCTTTCTTTCTCACTGGGGAGGGGAAAAGGTGGGAGGGAGAAAAGGTAGATTGTTGTTGATTTTTTTTTTAAGAAGGAAATTTTTTTTAATTTGTTTTTTGTTTATCAGTAATCCTTAGTATGATGCCTCACACAATTTTTATTTTGGAACTGAGATTTTATCAGTTCAGGGAATTCCTGCTGTGGAAACTGTCTCTCCCAATGGTCAAATTAAAATGCATTCAATAAATGTTGGATCAGATTGTATTGAGCTGTATTAGAGTTTACCTGTCAGGAAATCTGCCTTGAAGGCAGTCCTGGGTGAGATGTCCCAGGAGGGGCCTTGGACAGCAGAGGAAGATAATGTGAGGGGAGGCATTGGAAGAGAAAGTCATTGAATCATAAAATGTTAGCACAGCTTTTCTGTCTAACCCAACTTCTTCATTATCCAGATGAGGAATCTGAAGCCCAGGAAGGTGATATGGTTTCCCAAGATTATGCACATCTATATCAGAGACTTGAATCTAGATCTTCTGTTTCTAAATCTAGAAACCTTTCCCCCAAAACTGAAGAATAATGTTTGCTAACTAACACTTTTTCTTTGTATTATAAACCCTTTGCCAATCTGATAAAGACTATGTATCCCATGTCAGATTAATTCTCTTAAATAATTGAAGGAAGGGGTGGCCAGGTGGCTCAGTGAGTAAGAACACCGGCCCCAGAGTCAGGATGACCTGGGATCAAATCCGGGCTCAGATACTTAGCACCACACACAGAAATAACTGGCTGTGTAACCTTGAGCAAGTTACTTAACCCCAATTGCTTTAAAAAAATTAAACAAAGAAATTAATTAAAAAAATAAAAATTACTATTCTTTTGGAAAAAAATAATTGAAGGAAATGTTAGATTTCACTTAGAGGTTAGTGAAACTAAATATGTAAATTTTTCTCATCTAAGTTCATAAGATCCCTGATACCTGTCCAAAGAGACCAGCTAGGTATAGTGCATTAGAGGCAGCTAAGTGGCACATTGCTGGATCTGAAGTCTGGGAGACCTGAATTCAGACATTCAGTAGCTCTGTGACCCTAGCCAAGTTACTTGTGTCTGTGCCTCAGTTTTCTCATCTGCAAAATGAGGGAAGTGATAGTAACTACTTCTGAGGGATTTTGAGAAAAACAAATGAGATAATTGTCAAGCTCATAGCATAGTGCCTGGCACTTAGTAAGCACTATATAAATGTTAGATATTGTTATTGTCATTATTATTATCATTGCTTAGCACAGTGCCAGTATATAGTAGACACTTTAATAAATGCTCATTTTCTCCCTTCCTTTATTTTATTTATTATTTATTTTTATTTTATTCCTTCCTTCCTTCCTTCCTTCCTTCCTTCCTTCCTTCCTTCCTTCCTTCCTTCCTTCCTTCCTTCCTTCCTTCCTTCCTTCCTTCCTTCCTTCTTTCTTTCCTCCCTTCCTTCTTTCCTCCCTTCCTTCCTTCCTTCTACCTGTGGTCCCTGGGTTAATAACTCCTGCTGTAGGACTCTGCTAGCTGATTCCTCTGGTGCTGCTTCATCCCCACAAAGTCAGACTCAGGCTCCATAAGTTCTACTGGCTGGAGTCTCAAGGACAAACTCAATAATTATAAAGAGTAAAGTCATGAAACTTGAGGACTGAATCAGTAGCAATGACCTATTAACAAAACGTGGAGTATCATATCTAGTGTGACTGAGACAATCTATCCATTTTAGAAATTTATGCACAGATTCAGTGATTGCTCATAAGTAGGATCTAATGTTAGGTGCACCAGAAATCCACTCCTCATATAAAAATGTCTTCCTGCAATTGATTTTCAAATAGCCAAAAAAAAAAAGATTTTTATTAGGTTTGTTTTCAGTCCTTTCTTTTCTCTCACTCATCTTTTTCCCTTCCTTTTCTCCCCAAACCACCCCCAGGATTGCTGTAGGTAAATAGATAGATTGCCTTAATTTGTGAGCATCTGTTCATCTGATTTGAATTCTGTATTCTCCAGGGGAAGCATGTCTTGATGCACTGAGCAGAAAATGAGATGCAGAATTCCTATTGAAAACAGAGGTTGGGGGCTGGGGGGAGGGTCACCTATATCTTACCTGAAGTGTTGCTTTGAAATTATGCGTTGGTATGCAGAGAGTTTCTAACTAAATGCTATAATCCATGCTGATGGTAGAATGATTATATCTTTTTTCCCCTTTGAATTCCCTGAGCAAGGAAGCTAGAGCTGAGTGAAGTTGATGAGGGTGATTTTCTTTGAGCAAAGAAAGAACCCCTATGGAATTTACAATTTCCATTCAAAGTAAATAACATCAGAAAATGATTTTTTTAAAAGTCAATTTGAGCCCATGTCTTCTCCAAGGCTAGCAGGTTGAAGAGGAAACATGTTTTTAGAGTAACAGTTACAGGAGGAAAACTCCCTGGTTCAACCACCAATACCTCCCACAAAAACCAGTAACTTGGCAAAAATTCTAAGGCCTGGTTCCTCCTTTGATGCCCATGTGTGGCAAGATATGTCATAAGGAGTTCCTCAAACTCACACTTCTGATTGCTTTGCAGAGTTACTCTTGAATCCTTCCTTGAAAAGTAGTTTAGGACAGTCCCTGGTAAATCATAGGTGATTAATAAATGCTTGTTGGTTGATCGAAATAGCTTCCAGGATCTATAGAGGTCAGTAGAGAATCAATTCATAGCACTTGTTCATCAATACTCAAGAAAGGGCAAAGTCACTCAGCTAGTCAATGACCACATATTATGTGCTCACTATGTGCCAGAAATTGTGCCAAGTACTGGGGATATTTAAAAGAAAGGAAGAAAGAAAGAAGGAAGGAAAGAAAGAAAGAAAGAAAGAAAGAAAGAAAGAAAGAAAGAAAGAAAGAAAGAAAGAAAGAAAGAAAGAAAGAAAGAAAGAAAGAAAGAAAGAAAGAAAGAAAGAAAGAAAGAAAAAAGCAGAGATATAATCCTTGACCTACATTCTAATGGGTGAGATAACATGCAAGTAACTATGGATGTATCAGATGTGTAGTATAAATTGGAGGTAATCTTAGGGGGAAGACCCTAGCAGTAGGGAGTCAAGGGGAAGGAATCAGGAAAGGCCTCTTGCAGAAAGTAGGATTTAGGGAGATTCTTGAAGAAGTCCAGGGAAGCTAGGAGGCAGAGATAAGGAAGGAGAACATTCTGATCATGGGAGAGAGCTTAAAAAGAAGGCATTGAATTTGGAGATGGAATATCATGGGTGAAGAGCAGCAAATACCCAATGTGGCTGGTTCATGGTTTGTTGTTGTTCAATTGTATCTCACTTTTTATGACCCAATTTAGGGTTTTCTTGGCAAAGATGCTGGAGTGGTTTGTCCTTTCCCTCTCCAGCTCATTTTACAGATGAGGAAATGGCTGTAAACAGGGTTAAGTGACCTGCCTAGGGTCACATAACTAGTAAGTTTCTGAGGTCAGATTTGAACTCATGAATTTGAGTCTTTATGATTTCAAGCCTATCCACTGTGCCACCTAACTTCCCCTAAATACAAGGTAGAATTCATCAAAATCCAAGTAGGGTAAAGTATAACAATATTTGAAAAGTAGGAAGGGACTAGTTTCTTCCTTCCTTCCTTCCTTCCTTCCTACTTTCCAGGGAGTTCAGGAGAGAGAATATTTCCTTAATTTTTACCATTCAGTCTGCTAATGGCTCTAGTCTCCCTGTTTCTGGTTGGGAATAGACCATTCTCTGTTTTATTGTTCACCTCTGGGACAGGGAGGTCCTAACTGTACAACACCAGAATTCCATGTAATTTCCTTGCTCAGAATTTTCGATGTTTCTTCATTGTTCACAGAATTTAGATCAATCAATAAACATTTATGAAGCAACTACTATGTGCCAGGCACTTTGTTAAGTAAGCCCTGGGAATACAAATACCAGAAGAAAGAAAGGAAGAAAGAAAGAAAGAAAGAAAGAAAGAAAGAAAGAAAGAAAGAAAG
>NW_027187419.1:73015446-73034191 GCF_028583685.1 Petaurus breviceps papuanus
AGAAAGAAAGAAAGAAAGAAAGAAAGAAAGAAAGAAAGAAAGAAAGAGAGAAAAAAGAAAGAAAGAAAGAAAGGAAGGAAGAAAGAAAGAAAGGAAGGAAGAAAGAAAGAAAGGAAGGAAGGAAGGAAGGAAGGAAGGAAGGAAGGAAGGAAGGAAGGAAGAAAGAAAGGAAGGAAGGAAGGAAGGAAGGAAGGAAGGAAGAGAGGGAGGGAAGGAGGAAGGAAGGAAGGACAAAACAAAGAAAGAAGAAAGGAAAGAAAGATAGAAAGGAAGGAAGGAAAGAAGGACAAAAGAAATAAAGAAAGAAAGAAAGGAAGAAAGGAAGAAAGAAAGAAAGGAGGAAGGAAAGAAAGGAAGAAAGAAAGACAACCCCTGTTCTCATTGAATTTCCAGTCTAATGGAAACTCCATTGGTATGGCATTCAAAGCAACCACTTAGCAGCATTATCTTCTACTAGTCTTCAGCCAAACTTGTGTACTCATTTTTCACAATATGGTCTATAACTTTCTGTCTCCATGCTTTTACTTACCCATCCTTTCCAATTGTAGTGTGCGGTTGCATCATTGGGTGGGTGAAAGTTTATTAGCAAGAGAGTGACATGAATAGAGCTGGGCTTTAGGGCAATTACTCTGGAGGGAAATAGGAATCAGGGAAACAAGCTTTCACTCCATTATACAGTTGAACTCCCAGTTGCATGGATGTGATTTACCCTGACTCATGTCTACAAGAGAGTGCCTCTCATTTAGTTCACAGTGGTTATCTTTTTTATATCAGCATGGAATGGTCGTCATTGGCAACCTGGGGCATCATGCCAAAGATGATTTTCAAGGGCACAGTGCCTGCAAAGTCCTAAACAAAATTGCTAGTTAACCCCAAACAATCTCTAATTAGTGGAATATGTATGGAGAGGGTAGGCGGGCACTTTTTTTTTTTAACAGTTGGATTTCCCAGTTCTCAGAAATACTTTTATCTCTACCCTGACATTTCAGGCTTCCCAATGTAGGCCAATCAATTAATTAATCGAACAAACAACCATGTATTAAAAGCCTACTATGTGCCAGATGTTTGGGTACAAGTTAAAGATTGAAATAATTCTTATTTCTAAGGAACTTATGTTCTAATGAGGGAAAGAATGTATAATATGTAATGGCTAGCATCTATAGAATGCTTTAAAGTATGCAAAGTGCTTTATTAATATCATATGATTTTATTCTCATTATCATTATCTCCATTTTCTAGATAAGAAAATTGAGGCAGATTGAGCTTAAGTGATTTACCCAAGGTCACACACCTAGTAAGTATTTGAAGCCAAGTCAAATTTAAACTCAGGTTTTCCAATGTTCTATCCACTGCTCTAACTGCCTTATGTATACAGCATAAAATGTATAAGTACAATATAGATAGTAGAGTGCATGAATCTTCTCCCTTGAGTTTATTTTCTAGAGAAGAGTAGGTTGTTTTTCATTTTTTTTTTAATCTCTGAGAGGAAGAGAGAGAACAGGTTCAAACCCAACCCGCCTCTCAT
Organism: Petaurus breviceps papuanus; assembly: GCF_028583685.1. Taxonomy (NCBI): domain Eukaryota; kingdom Metazoa; phylum Chordata; class Mammalia; order Diprotodontia; family Petauridae; genus Petaurus; species Petaurus breviceps. The sequence goes on from NW_027187419.1 coordinate 73,016,972, forward strand.
CTCCCTTTGTTTACCCATCTCTCATCTCCTGGCAGTCAGCCCTGTTTCCTGCTCTCACTCACTAGTGATTCCTGAAGCTGCTTATAACCAATTCAGTTCATTGACTTAATAATGTCTATTACAGAGTTTCAAAGCACATGGAATTAGGTTATAAGGTGCTTTTCAGGAACTCATCTACTACATAATTTGGGGTGCCATGGCAATCCCTTGCTTTGCTGGTACAGCTTGATCTTATTTAATCCCAAGAAATGCTTATTGTGCGTGTACACTGATTTGGAAGGATATAGGAAGTATGTGCAAAGCAGTTACTATAGGAATTGTTGCTATTATTTACCATCTATTAATGCTTCCTGGCATCTTGTTGCCTAGACACTATGTGGTAAGTAAAAACAGCCTTTGACTTCTTTGAGACAACATCCTGTCACCATACACTCATACAGGTTTTAGGAAGGGTGGGTCTGCTGAAGACCTTGCTTTCAAAAATTTTATTTCCGGAAGACTAGCAGGAACAATACTCAAAATGGAACTTAATAGTTAGGAAGCTGCTTAGTGCTGGACAATGATTTCTCCTCCATAATCTCCCCCCAGGGAAGCTCAGTGGATAGAGTTCTGGCCCTGGAGTCAGGAAGACAAATCTTCATGACTTCAGATCTGACCTCACATACTTACTAGCTGTATAACCCTAGGAAAGTCTATTAATTCCATTTGCCTCAGTTTCCTCATTTGTAAAATGATCTAGAGAAAAGAGTGGCAAACTATTCCTATATCTTTGCCAAGAAAATCCCAAATGGGGTCAGGAACAGTTGGACACAACTGAAAAATGATGGAATAACAAAAACAATCTCCTTCTGCCACATCCTGAATTAGGACCAAGTTAGATTCATTTCAATAAACATTTAACTACCTACTATGTTCAAGGCAGTGTCTTAGTTGGATTGGGGAGATTCATATCTTAATACTACCATAATAGACATTTCTAGAGTGCTTTAAGGTTTACAAAATATTTTGCTCACAATATCTCTTTAGGATAGGGAGACCTATATATTGATCCTCATTTTAAAGATGAAGAAATTTGTCTTAGGTTAAGTGACTTGCTTAAGAATGATTGGCTAGCAAGTGTTAGAGAAAGGCAGCTAGTGGCACAGTGGCTATAGCACCAGCCCTGCAGTCAAGAAGACTGGAGTTCAAGCCAGGCCTCAGACACTAACTGGCTGTGTGATTCTGGGGAAACCACTTAACCCTGTTTGCCTCAGTTTCCTCATTTGTAAAATGGGCTGGAGAAGGAAGTGGTGAACCACTCCAGTATCTTTGTCAAGAAAGCCCCAGGTGGGACATGATGAGTTGAAAACATCTGAAATGACTGAACAGCAGCAGCAAGTATTAAAGAAGGTTCAGTCTTTGTGTGAGTCAATCCTGATTGTCACCAGGACCTTCTGATGCTAGGCCATCAGGTTTAATTTGTGTGGGTATAATTGCACTTATTATAGTTCTTCACTTAAACATTTTGTGTCTTTTGTAAGGTCTAAGAGAACAAGGAATGAATCTCATCCTTCTTTATATCTCCCAAAGCTCGTCACGTGGTGGCTTGTACATAGTGGATGAGTATAAAATAGGGGTTTTTGTTGTTATTGTCGTTGCTGTTGAGTGGAGTGGAGGGGGGGGATACCTAAGTGATGGGGGAGGGGGAGGGGTTTTTGGGTGGTGCCATGGTTGCTTTGAATGAATATGGGGGTGATCACCATATAAGGCCATAAATGTAAAACTGCGATGTGATTGGCTCGGATTCGCTATATATTTTCTTGTGTGAGAGGGCGCTCTCTCTCTCTCTCCGCCATGTAACTGTTGAAGAATAAACCACCCCGCTTCACTCCTCCGCCTTCTGTCTGGTGTTTTTCCCCGTGAGGGGCCGGTGACGACCGAAGACCCGGGATGGGTAAGTAGAGGGCCGTAGGGCTAGTCGTCTAGATCTGTTGTGAGGGCAAACGCCCGCAACACCTAAGACCTCTCTAAATATCTCTGCCAAATATTTCTTCTGCTGCCCTTTCCAGGTCTCTCTGCTCTGGCATCTCTACCTTGAACTCACAAGGCCCACGCTTCAGAGTTGTGTTCTCCTCTTTACTATTCCATTGTGACATATTGCCCACAATCCATTTAAGCAGCTAAGCCATTATGAGTTCCAAGTAACACATCATAATTTCACCGGGAATTTAATCCTCCCCTGTTGAACTGCATATTGGATTCCTCCTGGGAATAGGGATCCACCCTCTCTTAAATCTTAGAATCCAGAATCAGACAATTTTAGAGTTGGACAAAATTGCAGAGATCATGTAAAGCATTTCTCTCTTTGGACAGCTGTGAACACCAAGGTCTATAAAAGTTAAATGACTTGACCAAGTTCATACTACTGGTTGGTAGCTGAACTAGGACTAGAGTCTGGTCCCCTTAATTCCAATTAGAGTTGTTCTCTTTTCTGTGGGCCACAGCTCTCTATCAGCTGTTGACTTCAGAAGATCTATATGAATCCAGGTAATGAGATTCCAAATGTAGACTCTTTTCACTTTGCCAAGGCCATCTGGCTTTGTAGCAATTGTGGCCTACATCTAAATTAAAACTAATGTTCTCCATTATGGAAGAGTGTGAATATTGATTTGGGAGAGACCTAGTACTCTGGTCTTGCAAGCTCTTGTCAGAAGCTCCTAAAAGGCTGCTTGCTGAGCACAGTGATATTTGGGCAGGACGTTCCAATTTCCTCTTTTTTGTCTTGTTCTCTACATCTGTGTTGGGAGAAAACAGAGGAAGTGATAAAAAATGGGTCAGGGTGACAGATACTTTTGGAACTTCCCCATTCAGCATCTGTCTTGCTGAGCTGCAAGCCAAAGAAGAGACCTCCTAACAAATAAGGCTTTTGTAAATGCTAACAAGATGGTTTTTTTTTTCCTTGTGAGAAAGATCTTTTCGATTAATGTGGATTTGGAAACCATTGCTCATTAAAAGTAGAACTGTTTGGACCCCTCCAGAGATCACTGGCAGCAGGAATGTCACCACCTCCACAAAGTAAAGGCAGATGTTTGCATCGGCTCAATGGGAGGCCTTGGGAGAAAGTTTCTCTTTACCACAAATAACAATTGTCTAATGAAGCTGAAGGGAGCAGCTGACTTGTGAGCTATTTTCCTGAGGAGCTGTGGAATCTCAGACCTTATTAACCTTCAGAAATAAAAATACCCACCAATTCTCTTGGAGTTGTCTTGGAGGATATGAGAGAGGTACCGTCTAGAGCTTAAATGATTTCTCAAAGACCTGTCCAGTTCTATAATACTAATATCTCTTTCAGCAGATATCCAGGGTTTGCTGCTGTCATCTACAGAAATCCAGGCCAACTTTCCAACTTTCACGATGACTTTAATACTTTGGTTGTGTCTTCCTCTCCACCCCAGACCCTGCCATCAACCTCAGAGAATTTATTCTTCATGATGACCACCCTTCCAAGCTGACCTCTCAATGCTTCAACCTTCAAATACTTCAAAGATTATTACAATAGTAATAACTTCTTTGTTTATTACATATCCGTCTCACTCAAACATGGCCACAACATTAAATTTCATTTCAAGGAATCATACCACTTCCAAGATGTGGATTCAATAGTCCTTTGAACTTTGTAATTCCAACCTCCAAGCACAATCTCCTTCCTTTCCACCTATCTCTCTCACTGAAACTAAAGCTACTCTTTTTCTTTCCTTAATGTTAACTTCTTGTTCCTTGATCCATCATTGTGATACTGTTGGCATGTTTCAAAGTTGCCCTGCTTGCCCGTGTTTCCTTCTGAGAATTTTTCTATTATGCTCTGTGCATTTATTATCTTACCCCTGCCCCTCACTATGTTTTCATTTGCTGTTATTCTATCTTGACTCATGGTCAACTATTTTAATGTTTCACTAATTTGGACTTTAAAAAAATTGACTTTCTCAATTTTTCTTCTCAATCCTAAGAATCCTCTCGTTTGGACTGGCTTTATAATTTTATTTCTCCACTTTTGCTACAAGGATGATAAGCAACTTCAGATGTACCCATTTCCCCACCACCCACCTGTGCATGCATTCTTCTGATCTCCCCTGATTAACTTCATATTTTATAGTATCTGTCACAAACATCTTTTTCTTAAATAACCAGACCTGAATAGCTGGTTTCTAATGAAATATTCCAGGGATCTGTCCCTGTCTTTGTGTTGACATTTTCATCAACAAATCAGAGAAAGACATATTTTATAAAATTTGGAGATAGCATAGTACTCAGAGGAATAACCAATGTATTGAATGACAGTTTCTGGATTCTAAAAGATCTCAACAGGCTAGGACAATGCATCAAATTAAATAAGACGAAATGTGATGAGGATAATTGTATTCATGTGGATTCAACAAATCAATTCAACAAAGACAAAATAGGGGAAATAGGAATAGACAAGAGTTCCTATGAAAAAGGTCTGTAAAACTCAACATGAGCATACTCAGTGTGAGCACTATGACATGGAAGCCAACAAGGCTAATGCTACCTTAGGTTATGCTGAGAGAGACATAGTACCCAGTACTGGGCAGCTCATAATATTTCCATTGTACTCTTTATTGACTACAGGGCAACTAAGTGGCACAGTGAATAGAGTGCTGAGCCTGGAGTCAGGAAGACTCATCTTCCTGAGTTCAAATTTGGCCTCAGACACTTACTAGCTGTGTGACTGTGGGCAAGTCCCTTACTCTGCTTCAGTTTCCTCATCTATAAAATGAACTGAAGAAGGAAATGGCAAACCACTCCAGTATCTTTGCCAGGAAAACCCCAAGTGGGGTCACAAAGAATCAGACATGACTGAAAACAACTGAAATTTATTGATCAAGTCAAATCTATATACTGGTCTGCATTCTAAAGAGGATGACCAGAATGGTAAGGAGACTGGACAATGTTTCATTCAAAGATAATTTGAAGGAACTAAGGATATGTAGCTTGGAGAAAAGAAGACTTAGAGAAGAATATAAGCTTCATATCTTTGAAAGGTTGGCATATGGAAGAGGTACTTGTTCCACATGGTCTCTGATAACCAGAATAGAAACCAGTGGGTACAAGTTGCATAAAGACAGATTTATACTTGATATGAGGTGGAAAAACCCCAAACTTTTAATTATTAGAGTGGTACAAAATTACACTGTGATTCCTCAGAACTCAAAGTGTTTCTTCTCAATGTATGTCTTCAATAGAGTGACCACTTGTTGAAGATATTGTAGAAATGTCTGTTGTGTCAGGTATGAGTTTGACTTTATGGCCTTTAGGGTTCCTGGCAAATGTGAGATTATGATAGACTTTCTTCTACGTCCCCAGCTCTCCCTCTATCTTTTACTGTTTTAAAGTTCTTTAAAATTTATTTTTTATTCTGACCTTGACAAACACACCCAAACATGTACAGTAGTTTATAGGATTACAGATTTAGAGCTGGTAGGAACCTTAGAAGGCCATTGAATCCAACCTCTTCATTTTACAAATGAAGAACCTGACATCCAAAGAGTTAGGTTATTTGCCTAGGGTCAGATAGCTAAGGGTCTGAGGTGGGGTTTGAAGTTAGGTCTTCCTAACTCTAAGCTCAATACTCTATTGACTACACCACCATACCTAAAGAACCGGAAAATAACATGAAACCCTGAATCTCCATTAAACAGAGTTTCTTTTTTTAAACATATGGTACTGTTGGCATGTTCCAAATCCTCCCTGCTTGCCAGTGTTTCCTTCTGAGAATCCTTCCATTATCCTCTGTGCATTAAAAACAAAGAAATGCCATTGATTCTCTCTTTTTCTTTATTGCCTCGCTATCCTTATTCTTTCTTCTCCCCACCCCCAACCATTCCTCCACCTCTAAATTAGGGGAGGGGGACAAACAAACTCCAACAACCTCCCTTGTAATCAACAAGCAGTCAAACGAAACAAATACACATAGTGATCATCAATCCACACATTATATGCTTGATTTTTCACCTCTGGTCCATCATTTTTTCTCTCAAAAAGGATGAAAACCTCCTTATTCTTCCTAATTTTGACCTTTGGCATCCTTATGCATCTTCACTCCCCTGATTGTATCCCTCAGATTGCCATCATATCTCATTAAAATGTGAGGTTGTCCCTTTCTTCATACTTTTTAACCCCAGGACCTAACACAGTTCCTGGAACATAGAAGATGTTTAATAAATACTTGTTGATTGATTTATTGATCATGGATTCTCTCTCCGAGCTTATTTTCTCATACACATTCTGTTACCTAGTCCTATTCCTTTTCTGAAATATTTCTGAAATATATCTTGCATCTGCCTCTTGCCTCTTTATCGTCTTTATTCCCCCTGACACAACCCTTGTTTAAAACCTCATTAGAACCTGCCTGGACAATTGCCATTGTCTGCTAACAGGTCTTCCAACCTCAACTCTCTCCCCTTGACAATACATCTTTCATATCACTGCTAGAATTTGTATTGTTCTTTTTTTTTAGGTACACATCTTGTCAGATCACTGACTTGCTCAAAAATCTTATGTTCTCTCTTGCCAACTAAATCATGCTCAAACTCTTTTGTTTGCTATGGAAGCCTGTTCATCAACTGCTACCACTCTGTCATGTTCACTTTATGTCATGTTTCTTCCCACTGTGGACTCTCTACTCAAACTAGCTGGATTTTCTCTATTCCTTGGACCCTTTTAGCACCTTCCCACCTCTAAACCTTTGCTTTCATTGCTCCTTGTGTCTGACATCTCCTTCCTCTTCTACTTTGTCTCTCCAATTAAAGAGGAAGCTCCTTGAAAGCAGGTACTGTCTTCTTTGTCAACCCAGTGCTTAGTACAGTGACTGGAACATAGTAGACATTTAATAAACATGTATTGACTGACTCCAATTCCTACCTATCCTTTAAAATTCAACTCTTTTATCACCTTCTTTGTTGTTGTTCAGTCATGTCTGACTCTTCATGACCCCCCTTTTATGGAGGGAGGAAGGCAAGGCAATTGGGGTTAAATGACTTGCCCAAGGTCACATAGCAACTAAGTGTGTCAAATGTCTGAGTCCAGATTTGAACTCAGGTCTTCCTGACTCCAGGGTCGGTGGTCTATTCACTGCACCACCTAGCTGCTCCCCTTTTGGGATTTTCTTGGCAAAGACACTGGAGTGGTTTGCCATTTCATTCTTTAGCTCATTTTACAGATGAGGAAACTGAGGGTTTAGGTGACTAGTCCAGGGTCTCACAGTTAGTAAGTGTCTGAAGTCAGATTTGAACTCAGGTCTTTCTTACTCAAGGCCCAGTGCTCTATACACTGTGTTCCCTAGCTGCTGCTAAAGACTTCAATGATCTCAATTGGTAGAGACCTTTCCTTTTCAGCCATGTTTGATTATTTGCATCTGCAATTTGTATTTGATATCACAAGTGACTGAAACTCTTATGCAATATTGTACCGTATATAATAATTTACATTTGTATGCTATCTTTCTCCTATGCTATAAGTTCTATGAGGGCAGATATTATATCTCATGTAAACCTTGTGTCCCCGCCCACACCCCATAGCATTTAGCACAATGCTGTGTATATAGGAAATCCTTGACAAATACTTGCTGAATGGACATGCAGGAATCTTCCACTTTGATACTTAACAAAAATAATAGTTAATCAACATAGTAGCTGGTGACAATATTTTGACATAAGTGGAATTTCAGTGTCCATGCCATTTCTACATTTATTTCTGTAATCATCCTGCTACCAGATATTTTTATAATCTGACTTTGTCCTTATGATGTCTCAGAGAGTTTTGTGTCATTATAACTAGCTGAGGCAAGGTTTCTACTTTCCTTAGATAAAAGGCATGACTTTTACCCTTCTAAGTCCTACAGCCTCTGGTCCCCTTTATGGAAATATTGTTTATACAGGAAGCATTGATGGGTTGTTATTGTTGTCATTTTGGTCACAGTCAGGGCTAAATTAGATGTTTCCTTAATTCAGTGCCTAGGGTTGTTGCATTCATGTGGGTTCCTTTGCAAAACCCTGGGGGAGTAGCTGTGTTTTGAGAAGGATAAAGTAGTGAACTGCTCAGAATCCTGCCTCAAGCATCATGGGCACACAGTTCTAGAATCTCATTATTTGATTGAATTTCCTTCAAGCCTTGTGTGTGACAGGGCTTGGTGAGTATTAAGCCTATTAAACAGCAGTATCATTACCCCCAGGGAAGCTAGGTGGCACAGTGAATAGAGAGCAGGGCCTGGAGTCAGGAGGACTCATCTTCCTGAGTTCAAATATAGCTTTAGACACTTACTAGCTGTGTGACCCTGGGAAAGTCACTTAACACTGTTTGCCTCAGTTTCTTCATCTGTAAAATGAGATAGAGAAGGAACTGGCAAACTTCTCCATTATCTTTGCCAAGAAAACCCCAAATGAGGCCACTAAGAATTGGACATTTCTGAAAAAATGACCGAACAAGATAAACAAACATTTTCTCCAAAGGAATATTGCAGCTCCTGGTGTCTCTGCTAGCATGGGAGTTGGGGATTATGGCTTATCAGATTACACAGGAGAAGTTTTATAGAAGGGAAGTTCTTTGGGGACAGAACTTGCGGTGGACCCGACTTTGCTGCTTTTGCTGCTGAGTCATATGGAACAAATACACCCAGACTCTTTTTTAGGAATCGCAGCTGCTGTAGTTATTGCTGACCACATTAGGGGACCATTGCCAAAACACTCTACTTCAGTGTTGTTATAGTCCAGAATTATCCCTCAATTCATAGAAATGTCCTAAAAATGGAACAAAATCAGCTCATGAATGCATCTTGAAATAAATGATGTTTTAATTTACTGCCATGTCTAAATAACCTAGCTGGTGCAGTGGATAGAGCCCTGGACTAGGGGTTAAGAAGACCTGAGTTCAAATATTACCTCAGACACTCATTAGCTGTGTGACCTTGGGCAAGTCACTTAATCCTGTTTGCCTCTATTTCCTCATCTGTAAAATGAGCTGGAGAAGGAAATGGCAAAAACCACTCCAGTATCTTTGCCAAGAAAACCACAAATGGAATCACGAAGAGTCAGACTCAATAGCAACTCAATAACACTATGAATATGTGACCTTAAGCAAGTCACTGTTTTTACCTCTGGGCTTCAGTTTCCTTGCCCTAAATATAAAGGAGGGGGCCAACATGGTGAGGGGAATAAACACTGAATCTGGAGTCAAAGGATCTGCGTGTTCAGATCCTGTGGGCGACCCTGAGGAAACACCTCTGGACCTCATCTATTTCTTTACCTATAAAATGAGGAAGTTGGACTTTGTGACTTCTAAACTTCCTTCAAGCTCCAAACCTTTGATCAAACGACAGCTGGAGCAAATAGGGAGAGGAAACAGAGCCTGGAACACAGTAAGCACTGTATACGTGTTAGAAATTATTTATTGAGGTTGTGGTGTGATACTTCACAGTTTACCCTTTCTTGAATATGAGTCTCTGTGTTTTCCTTTCTTCATGTGTCAATTAGATCATATTCTCCTTGAGGGCAAGAACTTTTTCATCTTTAAATTCACAGCTCTTGGGATAGATTGTGTTCATAATAGAACCTATTAAATGTGGCTGAATAGCTGGCCTCTCTTTGGGCTCTGCAGGTGTGCCTTCAGTCTGAAGAAGCTGGTCAGAGAGTCATGGCCTCCCTGTGTCCCTGGGGCATGTTTCGAATACAAGAATGGAGAATGCAAGCTTCTTGAAGGCAGAGATTGTTCTGTTTTTAGTTTATACATTCTAGGCACCTTGCACGACTTTTATTGTTGTTGTTCAGTTATTTCAATTGTGTCTGATTCTTCATGACCCCATTTGGGGTTTTCTTGGCAGAAATACTGGAGTAGCTTTGTCAATTTTTCCTTTTCCAGCTCATTTTACAGATGAGGAAGCTGAGGCAAACAGGACAAAATGACTTGCTCAGAGTCACACAGCTACTAAGTGTCTAAGGCTGGATTTGAGATCTGGAAGAAGTATCTCCCTGATTCCAGGCCCAGCGCTATATCCAGTGGTCTCCAACGTCGTATTTGGGCTCTAAATCCTATAATTTTATCAATTCAATTCAATTTAATTCAATGAACATTTACTAAGGGTCTACCATATTTCAGGCACTGTGCTAAGTGCTGGGGATACAAATAAGAACGGGGAAGGATGACACCACAGAAAAGGAAGTTGAAAACTTGAGAGGGTAGCCTTTATGGGGTCCCTGGTACAAATGCATGGTTTTCCATCAGAGCTCCTGATGGAAAATGGAGTGCTTATGAATTATGAATGCTCCATAAAAGATCTTTAGGAGGATTTGAATGCTCTATCAACCAGCCTCAGGGACATGGGGAAGAGATTGTAGCTGGATCTGCAAAAGAAAAAAAAATGACTAATCATGAAAAAAAATTAAAATAAATACCAATTGGTGGAGTGTCAATAGTGTCATCTTTGTACATGAAGGATAGTAAATGGTCACTATGACTTTCTTTGCTATCATTTTGTCTATTAATAACAGATTTACAGGACACAGAGTCCCCTGAAATCTGGTCATGATACATAGATGCATATTTTGGGGAACTACAGGCAGGGTCTTCTCCCTGGAACATCCCTAGGTGTTCCTGTTTTTGGAATTCTCTTCTTAATCTGGGCTTTGGAGAATAGAAGCAAGTGGGTCAAATTCTAGTGTGGTGGAAATTAGGGAATGGTACAAATCTCATCTTTTTAAGAAGGCCCAGCTTAGTGGGACATTTTACAATCCTATTTTATTTCTGACACTTCCTATATAGCATAAATATTGCCACTGAGTTTTTATTTCATTGTGCTTATACACTGAGACTGTGCAGGTACCAAGCACTCTTTAGAAACCTATAAAATAAATACATCTGAGAGAATAAGAGGAAAATTAAAAAGAAATCATGACTATTGAATACACTCCCCCCAAATTTACCCACCTATATAGAATAGCATCATGGTGTTCTGGAATATTTCTTGTATGGAAAAATTTTTCAACATATGTTGCTCAGCTTTGCTGATTTTCTTTCTGAGATGGGGTTGGGGAGGAATACAGGGAGAAATTTAGATCATATTAAAACAAAAGATATTAATGATTGTAAAAAAAGAAATGGTTTTGTGGAATGCCAGAGTCAGAAGGGATCACAGAGAACATTCAATTTAACTGTCTCATTTTATGAAAGAAAAAGTTGAACACTTTTGCACGGGAATTTGCAAAATATCTCTCAAAGCTAATCTTTCTCTGGGAAGTTCTTCCAAAATTTTATATCATGAAAGGGAAAAAGAATAAAACACATATCTTATAAACATATATGTATGCATGCATCATAAATACATATAATATATAGAACAACCCATATGTAGACACAAACACATACATATATACACATATGTGTATATGTGTGTTTGTATATATATATATATATGTATGTGTGTATAGATAGGTAAATAGGTTGAGAGCAACTGAGAGAGAAGGGGGGGGATGTTTCCCATGACACTTGACACTTTGGTGTAGCACACTCTTTCCTTTCCATTTCCTGACTACTAAGACCTGGGAACATGGAATGAGGGATCAAAGAGAGTCCTGTGACATGCCATGCTTTGGGCACAATAGTATTTCTCAAGCCACAATAGAAGGCACAAGAAGAGTGTGACGTTTGTCTTTGTAGCAGTCATATACACATTCCATGTGAGGGTGAACTCAGTGGCCCCTGAGCTCCCCAGGGAACCTGGCTGATACAAGAGGTTCCCAGAACTTTAATCAACTTGTCATAAATTTGCCTTCCCTCAGCAAATTGACATGGCTGTTCCTCCACGCTCTGTGGTCTCCTGGCAAATTTACGGCACACTGATTACAGGTTTTGTTTGACTTCAAGTAGATATGGAATCAAAATCAAGGGAAGCACGATGCCAAATGTAGCCTCTATGAAACCCTACCAGACTGAAAATCTGAATGGCAATATTATTGATGTCAAGTTTCCTGATAAAATTACATTTGTGAAATGCAACTGAAGACTTCTGGGATGAAAGAAAATGGAAATAATGTGGGTTTTTCCCCCTCATTAAACAATCCTTTCCTTGGGTTCCTGTCATAGCCTAATTATTGATTTCCTTACCACAAATGAAAAATAGAAGTAATACAAGAAAGGGGAAAAGATAATAAAAAAGAGGCAAAACAAAGGAACAAGAAGAGAAAGAAACAGAGATAAATTTTATGCCACAAACACAAAGCATTGTAACCTTTGGAACACTTTTTTTTTGATAACCTAGAAAGGGTACTGGACTAGAGACAGCTTCACTTGGTTAACTTATATGAATACAAAGCCTAATGACAAGTAATTTTAGTAATAGGACTGGGTTTTTATCATAGTTATGAATAGACTTGAGGCTTTAAATGCCATTGCTATTTCTAAACAGTGGGATTCAACTACCATGGCATGGTGGTGTTGTACACATAAAAATATTCAAAGTCATTGTTCCTTAATTCTAATATGTGTACATATGTTTACAAACACACATTATACATGTATGTACACTTTCTATATGTCTATGTAGAAATACATATCTTAAAAAATTTATCTATACACAGGTAATTTACACATTATACATATGCTTGCATATGCATATATATGCATGTGGTGATATACACATATGCCTTATAGACCTATTTACTTTTGTATATGCATGCATAGGCACCTGTACTACATATACAAACATACACACATGTGTACATATATGTGTATATGCATGAGCATGTCTGTATTATATAAATACATGTGTAAAATGAATATGCATAAACACAGAGATACACATGTAGTATGCATGTTTGTATCTAAATAGAAACACATGTGTGTGCATGCATGTATTTATGTGTTTGCCTGTATATACATAAAGGGCTCCAGAAAGCCCAGGGAAGGAAACCTCTTGGGAGTCCTTTCTGTTCTTGCTTCATTTATTTTCATCATGGCAGTGTTAATAGTAGAATCTTTGTTGTTTTCATTATATCAACGTTGGATATACTTGGTATTCAAGTTTTAACCAAGCATCAACGTCAGTCTGACTTTTAGCAAGATGGAAGAGTAAGAAGATACCACAGTCTGTCCTAAATACCCTAACCATCTACTAGCTCAGAACAAAAAGCAGGTTAAAGAAAGTAATTTATAAGAGGTGAAACATTTCTCAACTATGTAAGGCCTTATAAAAACCGAACAAACAAACAGCGCAATATAGAACAGTACAGTTGAAGCCTTCCCACAAGCTGTGCTCCTCATCTGCTGCTCCTGGCACGATAATCCAGAAAGACCTACATTTTGAGCTTTGGATGTGGTGGCTTCTGTTCTCTTCTCTTTAAGACTCCTTTCAGCTTTGACTTAGCCTGACCACACCCCTGCTATTCACCCTGCTTTGATAACTGAACTTTGAACTTGTCCCCAGCTGGGACAATAGAGAAAACAGGAGTATGTGTAGTGGGAAGGGGCACCCAGCAGTACAAAGCAGGTGGAAGGGAAAGGGATTTATATACCAAGAAAATGTAGGGTTTAAACTCAGCTGACTTCAACGCACCTTACTATTTATTTCTTTCTCTTTTAAAATTTCTTTTCTGATTTTTATTTTCAGTTATAAATTCTTTACTTCCCTCCATTCTGTTCTTCACCAATTGAGAAGGAAAGAACTATGATACCCATTATACATATGAAGTCATTTATTTCCACATTATCAATCAATCAACATTTGCTAAGTGCCTACTATATGCCAGGAATTCAGATAAGCACTGGGGATCCAAAAAGAGACAAAAGACAGTCTCTGCCTTTAAGGACTTTACAATGAAATTGGGGAGACAACATGCAAACAGATGCATACAAAGCAAGCTATATTTGGGATAAACAGGAAATATTTAAGAGAGGGAAGGGAAAGCTTCCTACAGAAGATGGAATTTAAGTTGTCACTTAAAAGAGAGGGAGGTTAGTAGTCAGAGCAGAAAAACCTGACAAGAATTACATGAACTGATGCAGAGTAAAATGAGTAGAACCAGAAGAACATTGTACACAGTAATAGCAATATTATAAAATGATTAACTGAGAATAACAACTATTCGAAGCAATACAGTTATCTAAGACAATACCAAAGGATTCATGGTGAAAAACACTATCTACCTTCAGAGAAAGGATGGGTGGAGTCTGAATGCACATCAAAGCATATTATTTTTCACTTTTTTGGTGGGTTTTCTTTTTTTTGTCCGTTTTTTTTCACAATTTGACTAACATGGAAATATGTTTTGTATAAGTATAATCTATATCAAATTTCTTGCCTTCATGATGACAGAGGGGAGGGAAGATAATATGGAGAGAGGGAGATAATATGAAATTCAAAATTTTGAAAAATGAATGTTAAAATTGTTTTTACATGCAATAATTTTTAAAAAAATAGATTATGTGCTAAGGATTAAAGAAATCACAAATAAATTTAAAAACAACTAAAATATTTGACACGTGTTTTACTTCAATAAAATAGTTCTCAATTCAGGAAATATTGAGCAAAATACATGGAGATTAAATAACAATGTTCTGAATAATAACTGGGTCAAAGTACAAACTATGGTAATAAAGAAGAATTATAACTTGACAGCATACCAAAGCTTTAGGTAAAGTTAGTTAAAGTTCTAAGAGGAACATTTCTATCTCCAAAAATATATATTAATAAAATTTAAATTGCAAATCAACTACTAATCAACTCCTAGACAGCACAACAAAATGAAACTTGAAAATTAGAGGTGTAATAGATAATATTGCAAGTATAGATAATATACAATTAGGACAAAACTAAATTAAAAAAAAAGACTACCGAAATTCAGGTAAAACTTATGAACCATTACCTAGACTTTAAAAATAAAGATGAATTCACAGTGAAAAGAGGACATTTAAAATTTGTTTTTTTTTTTTTTGCTTTTTGGAGGGCAGTTGGGGTTAAGTGACTTGCCCAAAGTCACATGGCTAGTTTTTCTTTTTTTGTGTTGTGTCCGAGGCTGGATTTGAACTCAGGTCCTCCTGACTCCAGGGCAGGTGCTCTGTTCACTGCACCACCCTCCCGGAAAAGAGAACATTTTTAAGAGATCAGAAGTTAAATCTATGCACAATTGTATGCCAGTAAAACAGAGAACTTGGATGAAATGGATTATTGTCTCCCAAAACAAAACAAAAAACAAATAAGAAATGAAAATCTTAAACAGCCAAGTGTTACAGAACTTAAAATAAGCACAAATGAACAAAAGAAGTGTGTGTGTGTGTGTGGGGGGGGGTGGTTTGGAGGTGGGTGGGTGCAGTAGGGAAGGTGAAAGGCATCTGGATGGATTTATAAGTGAATTTTTTAAAACATTTAAAGAGCACTAATACCTATAGCTACAAAGAACATAAGATAATAGTAAGAATACTATAGCCATAAACCCAGGGGAAAATTATTTCATGTAGCCAAGTTGGATTTATATCTGTAAGGCAGGGAGGATTTAACTCAAGGCATATAAATAACAAAGAACACAAAATTTTATCAATAATCCACATAATCTCTAACAAAATTTAGTGCCATTCTATGTCAAGCCAGAACAACAAAATAAAAAAAAAAACAACCTTAGGCTGTATTTGAGAAAATAATAGAATGTATAATATAATTTAACCAGCAATCCACTGGTTCAATCTGAATTTTGGGTTCAAATTCAAACCCTACTGTTTTTATTCTTCCTTGTTACTTCAAAGATTTTACATTGAGTACAAATAATATTTTGGTATTATTGGAAACTGTTTCCATGAGATTAAGAACTGTTTAATGTGTTTTAATGGAGTTATATACCCTCATGGTTTCTATGCCCATCAAATGATGAATATAATGTTTTACTATGACTTTCTTTTTGATTTTAAAGCCAAACTGAGTTGTCTTCAAGAGTGATGACAATCAGTGTAGGCCCAGGCAGACTTATAGCGTAGTTAAACTGTCTGCTGAGAAGATGTCATGTTTTTTATGAATTATTCTTGAAATTAATATGTAAAAAGAGTCTTTTAAATAGTGAACAATTTTCTATCTAGACACTGGATAAACCAGAGTTCTCATAATACTTGGATTTATTTTCTATATTGTAGCATATCACTAAGGTATGAATATGGAATTGAGTCAAAGGTTCAAGGCTGGTAAGCACTTATGGTTGATGAGATTTTTATGCTACAGACATTGAAAAAAATTCTTAATAATATTTGCATAACATGAACTAAGAATATTATTTTATGTAGGTTGTTTTATAAAAAGAGTGACAACTTCTTGGTAAAAATAAGGGGGTATTTCTACATAGTGTTTGGAATATAAGGCATTTAAGGCTCCTAAAATTTAGTTCTTCATTATATACAGTCTTATATTGTTCATTGTTTTTTCATATGTATAAATGATTTTTCTTCAAGAGACTCCTAGTCTTCAAGAGACTCCTAGAAGGTAGAAGTTAAGGTCATACCTCTTTATCTCCCATAGTATAAGCATAACTTTGCTTACATAGAAAGTAGTTAATTAATACTCATAGACTGTTTCCTTTCTTGGATCTCTCAAATTTTGAATGAAAAGTGTTTCAAACTTTGAAAAAAAACTGTTAACTTTCTTTTTTTAAATATATATACATATATTTGAATATTTGATTTTAAAACTTTCAATTCCAGATTCATTCCCTTCCCCCCCTGCCACCCACCCCCACTGGGGAGACAAGCAGTTCAGTATAGGTTGTACATGTGCAGCTAATGCAAAACAATAACATAGTAGATGTATTGTAAAAGACTGACTATATTTCCCTCCCTCCTATCCCACCTCCCACTTGTTCTATTCTCTACTTTGATCCTGTCCCTTTTCAAAAGTGGGTGCTTCCAACTTCCCTCCCCCCCAGCCTGCCCTCCCTTCCATCATTCCCCTCACATCCCCTTCCCCCCCTATTCTCCTGGAGGGTGAGATCCCCTATTTAGTGTGTTTTTCCCTCCCTCCTCAAGCCAGATTCAATAGGAATAAGGTTGACCCATTCCCTTTTGCCTTCCTATTCTTCCCCTCCATTGTAACCATTTTCCCTTGCCTGTTCTGTATGAGATAGTTGCTCCACTCTGTCTCTCCCCATCTCCTCTGATTATATTCCTCTCACCTCTTAATTTCACCTTTTAAGTATCATCCCT
>NW_027187419.1:73034291-73043304 GCF_028583685.1 Petaurus breviceps papuanus
TATATATATATATATATATATATATATATATATATATATATATATGTTTCTAATCCCTTCAACTACTGAGAAAAGTTTCATAAGTTACAATTATTGTTTTTCCATGTAGGAATGTTAATAGTTCAACTTTGGCCAGGTGGCTCAGCAAGCAAGAGCACCGGCCCCAGTGCCGGGACGACCCAGATCAAATCCGGGCCCAGACACTCAGCACCACACCCAGAAACAACAACTGGCCGTGCAACCCCGAGCAAGCCACTCAACCCCGATTGCTTTTAAAAAAAATAGTTCAACTTTGATAAGTTCCTTATGATTTCTTTTCCCTGTTTACCTTCTCATGCTTCTCTTGCTTCTTGTATCTGAATGTCAAATTTTCTATTCAACTCTGGTTTTTTCAGCAAGAATGCTTGAAAGTCCTCTATTCCACTGAATGACCATATTTTCCCCTGAAACATGATACTCAGTTTTGCTGGGTAGGTGACTCTTGGTTTTAATCCCAGCTCCCTTGACCTCCGGAATATCACATTCCAGGCCCTTCGATCCCTCAGTGTAGAAGCTGCCAGATCCTGGGTTATCCTGATTGTGTTTCCACAATATTCAAATTGTTTCTTCCTGGCTGCTTGTAATATTCTCTCCTTAATCTGGGAATTCTGGAACCTGGCTATAATATTCCTAGGAGTTTTCTTTTTGGGATCTTTTTCAGGAGGTGATCGGTGGATTCTTTCAACCTCTATTTTGCCCTCTCTTTCTAAAACATCAGGGCAGTTTTCTTTGAGAACTTCCTGGAGGATGCTTTCCAGGCTCTTACTTTGGTCATGGCTCTCAGGCAGTCCAACAATTTTTAAATTATCTCTCCTGGATCTATTTTCCAGGTCAGTGGTTTTTCCCATGAGATATTTCACATTGCCTTCTATTCTTTCATTTGTTTGGATCTGTTTAACAGCATCTTGATTTCTCATAAAGTCATTAGCTTCCATTTGCTCCAATCTAATTCTGAAGCAATGATTCTCCTCAGTGATCTTTTGAGATTCTTTTTCCATCTGGCAAATTTGACTTTTTAAGGCATTCTTCTCCTCATTGCCTTTTTGAGCCTCCTTTGCCATTTGAGTCAGTCTGTTTTTTAAGGTATTATTTTCTTCAGTCAGGCTGTTGACTCTCATTTCATAATTTTCTTGCATTGTTCTCATTTCTCTTCCCAATTTTTCCTCTACTTCTCTTATCTGCTTCTTAAGGTCCTCTATGGCCTGTAACCAGCTTGTATTTTCCTTTGAAGCTTTTGGTGCAGGAGTTCTGACTTCACTGATTTCCTCCTGTTCCATGCCTTGCTCCTTCTTATCCCCAAAATAAGAGTGTAATGTTGGGATCTTCTGTCTGCTTTGTTTCTTTTGCCTGCTCATTTTGCCACTCAATACTATGCCTGGCAAAAGGGATCTTGAGGACTGTCAGGTGATCCTGAATTCTAAGGTCAGGTTCTAGAAGCTTGTGTTTCTGCATCTAAAACAAATTTTCTTCTTTTAAAAAAGGAAAAAGTGGGGGGATTATATGTCATTAACCTGTTTACCCAAAGCTGTTACTAGTTTTTAGTAATTGCACTTGTATTAAAAAAAAGATTTACTTTGCTTTCAATCTATCAAGTCAATCCATCCTTATCAATAAACATTTATTAAGTGCCTACTATATGCCAAGCATTATGCTAAGTACTGAGGATACAAAATGAGGCAAAGGTCTCTGCCCTCAAGGAGTTCACAGTCTAGTAAATGGGACAACAAATGAATTTTTTTTTTAAGTTCTTAAAGAGTACAGCCAATAGTCAACACTTATTTGTCTTTTACTATACACAAAGTACTAGGAACATAACGCAGGAAAGAAGAAAAATAGTTCCTGCTCTTACAAGCTTGGATTCTAACAGGGGAAATTAAACTCATAGAAGAGAGCTGAGAAGCAGAAGGGGACATATGGAGGTATGGGGCCTCTAGCAGGAACTTGGTGAAAAGTCTGGAGAATGAAAGATGTCTGAGCTTTCTTCAAAATAAAGGTTCTTGGAGGAACTCATCAATGAGGGAAGAAGGCAACAGGGAGAAGAAAGCAAAGACCTGAGTCAGGAGGTTCTGTTATTGTGAGTAAATATTTTTTCATTGACTATCTGGATAATTGCTTTGAATTTTGTGAAATAATTGTTTTTACTAATCTTGCTAATCAGGATAATCTTGTCTGTGTAAACATGTAAATCCATAAAGGAGAATTGCTATTTTGAGTCATGAACAATGTATTTTCATGGGTAGAAGAACACTGATAGTTTTAACATTATTAGCTCTATATTGCTCATCATTTGTTAAATAACCACAATATCATCAGCTTTTCTTGAAAGACCCTTAAATTAAGTGTCCCTAACATTAGCAGGAACCAAAGGAATTTTGAAGACTGTAATAACTATTCTCCTTGTAATTAAAACATTAAGGAAATTAGAAAATCACCAAAATTGCAGAAAAAGGAAGGTTATCCTTTCTTTTCTAGAATGATTCAGTAAGTTTTGACTATTAGTGATATATGTGGGTATCTAATTTAACACTGAACTTTTACATCCATATGTCATTTGCTTAACACCCCAAAAATACATGTTGGAAGCCAATTGGAATAAAAAAAAATCTTGTCAAAAGATTGAGCAATATGGGGTGGAGCCAAGATAAAAGAGTAGAAGCAAAACTTGGTGTGGGCTTTGGCTTCAACCACCGCCAATACCTGTAAAAAATGACTCTAAACAAATTTTAGAGCTACAGAACCCACAAAATGACAGAAAGAAACAAATCTCCTGGTGAAGTCAGCCTGGCAGCTGACAGGAAATGTCTATCGCAGTGCCCTGGGCAGCACACAGTCCCCCATGAGCCTCTTGGTTCCAGCTCCAGGGCGGCCCTTGCTGCAGTCAGAACAGAGTTCAGGAGAGTGAATCATCCATCAGTAGCTTCAGCAGTTTCCAGACTTTTCAACCCATAAACGCTAAAGACAAAGTTAAAGGTCAATGGAGAACTCTGTTGGACAGAAGAGCTTGGTCAGACCCCTGTCCCCAGGGCCAGAAGTGGCAGAGGAGCTGTTGGTGGCTGCAGCTGCTACTGCATTGGCTGCTTCCAGAGCTCCTGGCCTGCAGATCATAGGGGGACCAAGCAACCATTCTGAGGGGTAATCACTCTTGCTTTAACCAGCTTGGATCTAGATTGCGGTCTTGGGTGGTGATCCTGGGGTGTGTGGCAAGCCAGAGCTTGTGGGGGGTATAGAAAGAGTGCCCATCTAACAGCTCTGGAAGCTGTGAAAACCCTAGCAATTTGGGACAAAGCTCTCTCCATTCTGGAAGCAGAGTTCTACTGTGGCAAAGAGCTCAAAAGTTAAGTAATTGGCTGGCAATATGAGCAAGCAGAGGAAGCACAGACCATAGGATCCTTTTTTGGGGACAAAAAGGATCAAAGCATGGAACAGGAGGAAGACAATGAAGTCATAACTCCTGTATCAAAAGCTCCTAAGAAAAATATGAATTGGTTATAGGCCATGGAGGAGCTCAAGAAGAATTTTGAAAATCAAGTAAGAGAAGTGGAGGAAAAATTAGGAAGAGAAGTGAGAATGATGCAAGAAAATCATGAAAAGCAAATCAACAGCCTGTTAAAAAGACCCCCCCCCAAATACTAAAGAAAATAACACCTTAAAAAATAGACTAACTCAAATGGCAAAAGAGGCCCAAAAAGCCAATGAGGAGAAGAATGCCTTACAAAGCCAAATTGGCCAGATGGAAAAGGAATTTAAAAAACTGGGTAAAGAGAATAATTCCTTCAAAATTAGACTGGAGCAAATGGAAGCTAATGACTTTATGAGAAATCAAGATAATATTAAACAGATCCAAAGAAATGAAAATATAGAAGGCAATGTGAAATATCTCATTGGAAAAACCACTCACCTGGAAAATAGATCCAGGAGCAATAATTTAAAAATTATTGGACTACCTGGAAGCCATGATCAAAAAAACAACCTAGATACTCTCTTTCAAGAAATTATCAAGCAAAATTGCCCTGAAATTTTAGAACCAGAGGGCAAAATAGAAATTGAAAGAATTTACCAATTGCATCTTGAAAAAGATCCCCAAAAGAAAACTCCTAGGAATATTATAGCCAAATTCCAAAGTTCCCAGGTCAAGAAGAAAATACTGCAAGCAGTCAGGAAGAAACAATTTGAGTATTGTGGAAACACAATCAGGATAACACAAGACCTAGCAGCTTCTACATTAAGGGATTGAAGGTCTTAGAATATGATGTTCCAGAGGTTAAAGGAACAAGGATTAAAACCAAAAATCACTTACCCAGCAAAACTGAATATAATGCTTCAGGTGAAAATATGGTCATTCAATGAAATATAGGATTTTAAAGCATTCTTGATGAAAAAACCAGAGCTGAACAGAAAATTTGACTTTCATAAACAAGAAGCAAGAGGAATCATGAGAAGGTAAACAGGAAAAAGAAACCATAAGGAACATATTAAATTTGAACTATTTGTATTCCTACATGGAAAAACAATAATTGTAACTCATTAGACTTTTCTCAGTATGAGGATAGTTGAAGGGAATATATATGTGTATATATACATACATGCATACATAATACATACATACATGTCTATGTATATGTAGGGGGTTGTATGTGTGTATAATATATATGTGAGCACGGGCATATGTATGTACATGTACACATAAACAGAGGGCACAAGATGAGTTGAATATGAAGGGATTATATCCAAAAAATAAAATTAAGAGGTGGGGGAGGAATTTATTGGAAGGAGAAAGGGAGAGATATATTAGGGTAAATTATCTCATATAAAAGAGGCAAGAGAAAACTGTTACAATGGAGGGGAAGAGCAGAAAGGTGAAAGGGAATGGGACAACCTTACTCTCTTTGAATTTGGTTTAAGGAGGGAAAAATACACACTCAATTGGGTATCTTACCCTACAGGAAAATAGGGGGGAAGGGAATTATAGGGGGGATGATAGGGAGGGCAGATTGAGGAAGAGGGTAGTTAGAAGCAAAGCCTTTTGAAAAGGGAAAGGGTCAAAGGAGAAAATAGAATAAGTGGGGGGGGGAGTGGGATAGAATGGAGGGAAATATAGTCTTTCACAATATAACTACTATGGAAATGTTTTGTGTAACTACACATGTACAACCTCTATTGAATTGCTTGTCTTCCCAGTGGGGTAGGTGAGGAGGGAAGAAGGGGAAAAAAATCTGGAACTTAAAGCTTTAAAAACAAATGTTTAAAAAATTGTTTTTTACATGCAATGGGGAAATAAGATTTATAGGCACTGTGGTATAGAAATCCATCTTGTGGGGAGGCCAGGTGGCACAGTGAATAAGAGCTCTGGCCCTGGAGTCAGGAGACTTGGGATAGGTTCCAGCCTCAGATACTTAGCACCCACACAAAATAACTGGCCATGAAACCTTGAGCAAGTTACTTAACTCCAATTGCTTAAAAAAAAAGAAATCCATCTTACCCTACTAGAAAGTTAGGGGTGGGGTGGGGAAGGATATAAGAGAGAACAGATTGGGGGAAGGGGTGTTCAGTAGGCTCGTTATCTTGGTGTGGTGGGGGTAGGGTAAAGATGGAGAGAAAAATTTGTAACTTAAAATATTGTGGAAATGAATGTTGAAAACTAAAAATAAATAAATAAATAGGACAAAAAATAAGTATAGCAAAAAGGAAACAAAATGTTTAATTTTTGCAGAGTATATGATGGTTTGTTTTGAGAACTATATTCTATCAAAATTAATATTAACATTAATTAGTAAGATATAAAATAAATCCACAAATCATTAACCTTTCTATATATTATCACCAAAACCCAGTTGAAAAGATAAAAAAAAAGATTGAGCAATATAATGAGAAACCTGCTCCAGTGAGACATTAGCTTTTAGTTAGATTTCCTGATTTAATTCCTCTTTAAACTAAAACTTTATTGTTTTCCTTGCTATGGCTGCAAACTATTGAATCAGGGATCTTCAAGAAAAACTGAGTCAGTGTTGTAGATAATTTTTGATGTTCTTCTCTATACTTATGTCTTCATATTAATCTGGATCAACTCTTTGCAGATTGACTTCAGTAACAATGAATGGGTCAGTTAGATGGTGAATCCAATTTGGATAGTGACAC
This sequence comes from Petaurus breviceps papuanus, assembly GCF_028583685.1. NCBI lineage: Eukaryota > Metazoa > Chordata > Mammalia > Diprotodontia > Petauridae > Petaurus > Petaurus breviceps. The sequence continues at coordinate 73,040,466 of NW_027187419.1, forward strand.
TATCATCCTTCACACAATGTTAGAATAGTCACGGACTCTTAAATATGCCTTACTTTATATATTCAATCAGTCACCAAGTATTGCTGATTCTACCTTCACAGCACCTCTCTGCTTCCACAGGGATTCTAACTTAAACCCTCATTGATTCTCACCTGGATGTTTGCAATAGCCTGCTTGTTCAAGTCCTTGCTTCAGTCTCTTCCTTCTCTAATCCATCCTCTACCCAGTTGTTGATGAAATATTCTTTTTTTAATGTTTATTTTTAATTTATAACATTCATTTTCACAAGATTCTGAGTTACAAATTTTCTCCCTGTTTATTCCCTACCCAACACCCCAAAATAGCGATCCCAATGAATACCCTTGCCCTCAATCTGCTCTCTCCTATATCCTCCCCCACACCCCTCAGACTTTCCAGTAAGGCAAGACAGGTCTCCGTACTTCAGTGCTTGTATGTTTTCTTTTCCAGCTGCATGTAAAAAAATATGTATGTTTTTTAAAAATTTGATTTTAAAACTTTGAATTCCAGATTCTTTCCCTTCTTCCCTTGTCATCCACCCCTACTAGAAAGATTAGCAATTCAATATAGGTTGTACATGTGTAGTTACACAAACATTTCCATAGTGGATATATTCTGAAAGGCTGACTATATTTCCCTCCATCCTATCCTGCCCCGCACTTGTTCTGTTTTCTGCTTTGACCCTGTGCCTTTTCAAAGGTGTGTGCTTCTAACTATCCTCTCCCCCCAGTTTTCCCTCCCTTCTATCATTCCTCCTCTTATACCTTTCCCTCCTACTTTCCTGTAGGGTAAGAACCCCAATTGAGTGTATATGTTATTCCCTCCTTAAGCTGAATTCAATGAGAATAAGGTCGATCCATTCCCTTTTGCCTTCTTGTTCTTCCCCTCCATTGTAACAGTTTTTCCTTGCCTCTTTTACATGAGATCATTTACCCCCTTCTGTCTCTCCCTATCTCCTCTCATCATATTCCTCTCTCACTTCTTAATTTTATTTTTTTAATATCATCACTTCCTATTCAATTGATCCTGTGCCCTCTGTCTATGTGTTCCTGTACACATATATACATACACTCACACATATATTCATATGCACATATACCCTCCTATATAGACATCTTCCCTTCAACTATCCTCAAACTGTGAAAAGTTTCATAAGTTACAATGATTACTTTTCCATGTAGAAATGTAAATAGTTCAACTTTGATGAGTTCCTTATGATTTTTTTCCCTGTGTACCTTCTCATACTTCTCTTGCTTCTTGTATTTGAATGTCAAATTTTCTATTCAACTCTGTTTTTTTTCATCAAGAATGCTTGAAAGTCCTCTATTTCATTGAATGACCATATTTTCACCTGAAACTGTATACTCAGTTTTAATCCTAGCTCCTTTGACCTCCAGAATATCATATTCCAAGCCCTTTGATCCCTTAATGTAGAAGGTGCTAGATCTTGTGTTATCCTGGTTGTGTTTCCACAATATTAAAATTGTCTCTTCTTTGCTGCTTGTAATATTTTCTCCTTGACTTGGGAACTCCGGAACCTGGCTATAATATTCCTAGGAGTTTTCTTTTTGGGATCTTTTTCAAGAGGTGATTGGTGAATTCTTTCAATTACTATTTTTCCCTCTGGTTCTAAAATAACAGAGAAATTTTCCATGAGAATTTCTTGAAGGATGATTTCTAGGTTCTTTTCTTTGATTATGGCTTTCAGGTAGTCCAAAAATTTTTTAAAATATCTCTCCTGGATCTACATTCCAGGTCAGTGGTTTTTCCAATGAGATATTTCACATTGCCTTCTATTTTTTTCATTTTTTTGGATATGCTTAATACTATCTTGATTTCTCATAAAGTCATTAGCTTCCATTTGCTCCAATCTAATTCTGAAGGAATTGTTCTCTTCAGTGAGCTTTTGAAATTCTTTTTCCATCTGGAATATTCAGCTTTTTTTTTTTTTTAAAGCAATTGGGGTTAAGTAACTTGCTCAAGGTTACACGGCCAGTTATTTCTGGGTGTGGTGCTGAGTGTCTGAGCCCGGGATTCGATATCCAGGTCGTCCCAACACTGGAACCGGTGCTCTTACTCGCTGAGCCACCTGGCCGCCCCTAAGCAATTGGGGTTAAGTAACTTGCTCAAGGTTACACGGCCAGGTGTTTCTGGGTGGGTGCTAAGTGTCTGAGCCCGGGATTCGATCTCCAGGTCTTCTCAACACTGGAGCCGGTGCTCTTACTTGCTGTGCTACCTGGCCGCCCCTAATATTCAGCTTTTTAAGGCATTCTTCTACTCATTGGCTTTTTGGGCCTCTTTTGCCATTTGAATTAGTCTATTTTTTTAAGGTGTTATTTTCTTCAGTCAGGTTGTTGACTTGCATTTCATGATTTTTTTTCATCATTCTCATTTCTTTTCCCAATTTTTCCTCCACTTCTTACTTGATTTTCAAGATCCTTCTTGAGCTCTTCCATGGCCTGTAATCAGCTCATATTTTTCATAGAAGCTTTTGGTGCAGGAGTTCTGACTTTGTTGTCTTCTTGCTGTTCAATGCTTTGATCCTTTTTGTCCCCAAAAAAGGAATCTAAGGTTTTATTATTGTGTTTGATTTGCTTCCTTTGCTAGCTCATGTTGCCAGTCAATTAATTGACTTTTGATCTCTTTGCCACAGTAGAACTCTGCTTCCAGAGGGGAGAGATTTTTCCCAAATTGCTGGGGTTTTCACAGATGCCAGAGCTATTAGGAGGATGCTCTCTCTCCACACACCACAAACTCTGGCTCACTGGTCACACACCCCAGGACCTCTACCCAAGACAGCAATCTAGATCCAAGCAGGTTA
>NW_027187419.1:73043314-73082009 GCF_028583685.1 Petaurus breviceps papuanus
ACCCCAGGACCTCTACCCAAGACAGCAATCTAGATCCAAGCAGGTTAACACAATAGCAATTACCCTGTGAATGGTTGCTTGGTCCCCCTACAATTTGCAGGCCAGGAGCTCCAGAAGCAGCCACATGGAGTTGCCTGTATGTCCATGGCCCCTCTGCTGCTTCTCCCTCAGGGGACAGAGGCCAGACCGCGCTCCTAGTCCCCCTCAGTTCCAACAGGGTTCCATACTGAACTTTTACTTTGTCTTTGGCATTTAAGGGTTGATAATTCTGGAAACCACCTGCTGTTGATCCACTCTCCTAAAGTCCATCCGCTGCTGGTTGGGGCTGCCCTGGGGCTAAAACTGCGGGCTCACGCAGGTCTGGGTTCAGCTCCCAGTCTGCTGTGATGGACCCTTCCTGTCTGCCTGCTGGGCTGCCTTTAGCAGGTGATTTGTTTCTCTCTGTCACTTTGTGGGTTTTTAGCTCTAAAATTTGTTTAGTCATATTTTATGGGTATTTGAGGTGCTTATGGGGGGAGCTCACAGAGTTTTCCTGCTGTAACACTGCCATCTTGGCTTCTAATATTCTTAAAGAATAGTTATGAACATGTCATGCCCCTTTTTGGTAAGCTCCAGCCACTCCCTCTTACCTCCTGCTTCAAATTCAGTCTTTTCTGGTTGTCATTAAAAGCTCTTCGTCACCCGGCACTACTATCTGACAATATTATACATTTCTTCCCTTTGCACACTATCTGATACAGCCAAACTGACCTACTTGTTGTCTTTCAAACTTTCTTGAGCTAATTATGGCTATGAGCTTCTTTCAGGGGTTTGGCCTCATCTTTGGGACTAAAGCCTTGTCTGACTTAGAGACAATTCAATTAACATTCCCCTTCCTCCTTGTATACACATAAGTATGCCCATCCTCTAAAAAGGGGCAGGGGAAGCTAGGTGGCACAGTGGATAGAGCCCTGACCCTGGAATCAGGAGGACTTAAGTTCAAGTCCAGCCTCTGACCCTTCCAGCTCTGTGACCCTGGGTAAGTCAGTTGACCACGATTACCTCTGTTTTGTCTTTGTGTTCCCAGAGCCTATTATAGTATCTGGTACCAAGGATATTCTTAATAAATACTTATGAAGTGTACCACGTAGAAGTCATTATTATCACCATCATCATCAATAATAGGTGGCATTTACATACTGCTTTAAGTTTTGCAAGTACTTTACAAATATTATCACATTGAATCTTCACAGCAAACATGGGAGATGGGTGCTATTTTTTCCTTTTTTAATATATAGGGAAACTAAGGCAGAGGTTGAGTGATTTTCTCAGAGTTATGCAACAGTATACATCTAAGGCTGGCTTTGAACTCAGATTTTTCAGATTCGAGATCTAGTGCTTTTTATACTGTGCCACCTAGCTGCCCTACAGAAACAGCATACACCCAAATCAGATATTAAGTAATCAATCAAAATTAATTTATTAAGAACTTAATGTGTATTCCTACCTTGCTACTCCTGGGGATACAAATAGAAGACATTTCCTGCACTCAAAGTGTCCATTTAGTATGATGCCTTGTACACAGTAGGCACTTAATAAATCTTATAAATACCCAAATTAACTATAAAGGACATATGAAGAAAGACACTACCTGCATCCAGAGAAGGAATTGACAAATGGATGTTTAGAAGAATTTTATATATATATATACACACAGAGAGAGAGAGAGAGATGTGTTTATATGTATGTGTGTATATGTATTTGTGTGTATATATGTGTGTATATGTATTTGTGCCTAATGGTAGCCATCTCTAGAGTGGGGAGAGGGGGAAAGAAGAATAAAAAGGAAAAAAAGAATAAATTTACAAGATAAATTGATTATATATTTAAAAAGAATAGCAAGTTGTACATAATAGATCTACATTTTAGTTTCATGTGCAATAATCTTTTTATTGTACTATGCTATGAAAATACTTGTTTTATTCCATTAAATAAAAATAAAATAAAATAAATTAATCCTAGTTAGGTAACTATTTGTTTTGATCTTTGGTGATAGTCTGTACTTCTTTTTTTAAAATCAATTATTTATTTATTTATTTTAAATTTGCCAAGAAAATATTTTAAGTTTTTATAAATTATAGAAATATATAATTAAATTAAATGTATAAATTATATAAATATATAAAATTTTTATAAAATTAAAATTTTTTGGGGGGGGGAACTTTTTCAGGAGGTGATTGGTAGATTCTTTCAACTTCTATTTTCCCCTCTGGTTCTAAGACATCAAGGCAATTTTCCTTGAGAATTTCTTGAAGGATGATTTCTAGGTTCTTTTTTTTGATCATGGCTTTCAGGTAGTCCAATAATTTTTAAATTATCTCTCCTGGATCTATTTTCTAGGTCAGTGGTTTTTCCAGTGAAATATTTCACATTGCCTTCTATTTCTTCATTTGTTTGGATCTGTTTAATAGTATTTTGATTTCTCATAAACTCATTAGCTTCCATTTGCTCCAATCTAATTCTGAAAAAATTATTCTCTTCAGTGAACTTTTGAGATTCTTTTTTCCATCTGGCCAATTTGGATTTTTAAGGCATTCTTCTCCTCATTGGCTTTTTGAGCCTCTTTTACCATTTTAATTAGTCTATTTTTTAAGGTGTTATTTTCTTCAGTCAGGTTGTTGACTCTTTTCATGATTTTCTTGCATCATTCTCATTTCTCTTCCCAATTTTTCCTCCACTTCTCTTATTTGGTTTTCAAAATCCTTCTTAAGTTTGTCTATGGCTTGTAACCAATTCATATTTTTCTTGGAAGCTTTTGGTGCAGGATTTCTAACTTTGTTGTCTTCCTGCTGTTCCATTCTTTCATCCTTTTTGTCCCCAAAATAGGAGTGTAAAGTTGAGTTGCTGTGCTTGCTTTGCTTCCTTTGCTTGCTCATATTGCCACTCAATTACTTGAGTTTCAGCTTTTTGCCACAGTAGAACTCTGCTTGCAGAGAGGAGAGCTTCGTCCCAAATTACTAGGGTTTTCTCAGCTGCCAGAGCTATTAGTTGGCTGCCCTCTCTGAAGCCTCCATATGCTCTCACTCACTGGTCACACACCCCAGGACCTCTACCCTAGAGAGCAATCTAGATCCAAGCAGTTTAAAGCAAGAGTCATTACCCTCTGAACGGTAGCTTGGTTCCCCTAAAATCTGCAGGCCAGGAGCTCTGATGGCCCACAGCAATGGCTACACGGCCATGGAGCCTCAGCCACTTCTCTCTCTGGAGGCAGAGGCCAGACTCTCAGACTCCCTGTTCCCAAACTTCACACTGACTTCTCACTTTTTCCTTAGCGTCTGTGGGTTGATCATTCAGGAAACCACTACAGCTGCTGGTGATCCACTATCCCGAAGTCCCTCCAGCTGGGCCTGGTCATGGCCACCCTGAGACTAAAACCTCGGGCTCAATTGGGGCTGGGCTCTTCTCCCAGAGTGCTTTGATGGCCCCTTTCTGCCAGCCTATTGGGCTGTCTTCAGCAGGAGGTTAGTTTCTCTCTGTCACTTTGTGGGTTCTGTACCTTTAAAGTTTGTTTAGAGTCATTTTTTACATGTATTGGAGGAGGTGGAAGTGGGAGCTACACAGAAGTCCCTTTTCTACTCCACCATCTTGGCTCTACCCCAATAGTCTGAACTTCTTGGGAAAATGTAATTATAATAAATTAACTTATAGACAGTTGCATGGGCTTATGATAGGTAAACTGAGTAGCAACAAAAACTGACTGTCCATAGAGGGAGAAACAGGGAGGTGGTATGATGTAGTAGAAAAGGCATGGGATTAAATATCAAGATTTGATATAACAAAAATCTCGGACTTAGAAGAGACCTAGGAAATCTTCTAGACCAGTGTTGTCCAATATAAATAGAAAATTATCTCAGTGATCCCTAATGCTGCCATATTGACATAGAAAACCACAATTTAACATTTTATGTTTTGTACTGTTTTAAAAATATATTTTGTTAAATATTTCACAATTACATCTTAAATTGGTTTGGGCATCACTCACAAGATTTTCCCATGGTCCCTGTGGTTGTCTACTTTGGTCTAGACTCTACTCTAATCAATACTTTAGGACCATTTGGTGCAAAGGCTTTAGGTGTTCCATTCATGTGAATTATTATCGCCATCCTTGAGAAGTCATCACCTCTAACACTCACTAGCTGTGTCAATTCGGACAGCTTCTCTGGTCTTAGTTTCCTCATCTGTTAAGTGAGGCATATGGACTAAAATATCTCTAAAGATCCATCTGTCTCTAACATCCTACGAAATTTTCATAATGGGTGTTGTGCTGGATTTGGAGTTGGAAAGACTTGAATATAAATTCCATCTTGGCATCACTCAGAAGATTTGCCCATGGTCCCTGTGGTTGTCTACTTTGGTCTAGACTCTACTCTAACCAATGCTTTAGGACCATTTAGTGCAAAGGTTCTAGGTGTTCCTTTCATGTGAATTATTATTGCCATCCCTGAGAAGTTATCACCTCTACCACTCACTAGCTGTGTCAACCTGGGTAACTTCTCTGGTCTTAGTTCCCTAATCTGTTGTGAGGCATATGGATTTAAATATCTCTAAAGATCCATCTGTGTATTACATCCTAGGAAATTTTCATAGTGGGTGTTGTGCTGGATTTGGAGTTAGGAAGACTTGACTATAAATTCCACCTGGGACTCTTACTAGCACAGCACATAAGCTCTCCCAGCCTCACTTTCCTTATCTGTAAAAGGGGAATAATAATAGTACCTGCCTCATAGAATTGTTGTGAGGAGCAAATGAGAGAATGTTAAAAAGCTTTGTAAAACTTAAAGTCCCATTGTCACCATGCCCTGTTGTTGTTTAATGTCTTTGAAATCATTATTAGGATGACAAATGGATCATGGGATGTATGGGGTGTTTATGGAGGACTAGAACTTCCAATGTGAACATTTGCTAAGCCCTTTTCAGGGTTGTTTATCCCCCTTTGGTCTTCACCTGTTACCCAACTCTCACCTGTGGTTCTAAGAAGCTGTAGCATGCCCAGCAACCACATCCCAATAAAATCATTTTGGCTGACAAGTTAAAACAAGTTGAGGGGAAGCAACAGGTCTCAAAGCCATTGGTGAGTTGGGGGGTGTCTACCAAAAGCATGTTCAGACTTACCCTGGTGGAATGAGGAGATGAGAACAATTTATTCCAGCAGCCTCGAAGGCAGCTAAAGCAGGTGATGTGGAGAGCTGAGATCTTGGTCAGGTATCTATGATGGCAAGGTTACTCACTGCATCCTGGGCCACAGCCAGTAGTCCTGACTTCTGTCTTGGCATTGAACTTCAATGACGCAGGAAAAGAGAGTAAGACTGCAACTCTGCCTCACTTAGATCCAGTGCACTTCCAAGTCAAGACATCAGCCCATGATGTTTTTGGTTCCCTTCAAAAATGAAGAATGAAGAACAAATTGATCCTAAACAATTATCAAAGCACTGTGGCACTGGAGTAAATCCCCATGAGTGGTGTTTTCCTCAATCCTAGTTCAAATCACTTATTTATTCTAGAGTATTATCAAATTTAAAATGAGAAGATGCTGGTAGGCAAGAGACCAGTGGTTACAAGGTACAGAGTTAAAAGTACAAGAATCTTATTGAAATATATAAAATGATGATTTTTACACAGGGAGTAGAATCACAACTTGCTGAGAGAAATACACTGATACTACTTAGGATCTGCCATGCTAAAACACTGTGATAAGTTAAATGCTACAAAGTTGTTTCAAGTAGGAGATACATTCCAATGCAGACCAATCAATACTTAGAATATTTCCTATTAAAGTGTTATATAGGTTTGGAGAAATGAGGTGTCATAAGACCAAAGATTTAGTATTGGGAAGGAACATTGTGTTTATTTACTTCAACCCTCATACTGGTTTTAAAAAATTAATTTAATTATTTTTTCAATCAACAAAAATATGCTTTTCCCTCCTGTCCCTCAGGTACTGGGGATGTGGCAGTGGCCAAGGAAAACAAAACACTCACATAGAGTCAAGCAGGACAAATCCCCACAAACACCACATGTTTGCTATGAGGGGTTTGTCTCAATCCCTTCTCTGGTAGGGGATGGGTAGTGTACTCCATCACCAGTTTCCTGGAATCGTGGTTGCTAATTCTTATTTTACAAATGAGGAAATGGAGGCCAGAAAAGGGAAGTGAGTTGCTCAAAATTATGCAAAAGTCAGTTGGTTCCAGAGTTGGGACCTTTGGTTCCAAATCCAGTGGTCTCTCTGCTACTCCAAACTTTGCGAAAATTCTGGATTTTCTGCCTGTAAGAGTTTGGACAAATCTAAATTTTTCCAAACAGTTAGTTCACTTTCCCCATAATTACATTTTTAAAAATGAGATTTAATTTAATGACCATGTTTTTTTAGTAAAATAAAAAACTTGTACTATACAAATATATAAAATTCCATATTTAAGAGTAACACTTGGTCTACTTTCCAGCCCTGCCTTCCTCCCCAAATTAATGAAAATGGATAAGGATCCAAACTCACATCTTACTAGGGTCAAATGTAATTTATGTTTTTTCTAACTGGTCAGATTTATGCCTTGTGCTGAGTTCAAACTTTGTCAAAAATGAAGTCAATCCTCCCCATGATGCAGCTCTATTTAGGGGTAATGTTAGGCCAATAACAGAATAGCATTGAGCTTTGAAAATAATTCATTAAGAGCTGGGGCGGCCAGGTGGTGCAGTGAGTAAGAGAGCCAGCCACAGCATCGGGAGACCCAGGATTGGTTCTGGCTTCAGATACTTGGCACCCACACAAAAAATAACTGGCCGTGTAACCTTGAGCAAGTTACAATTGCTTTAAAAAAATTAAAAAAAAGAGTTTATAGTATGGGGTGACTAGGTGGCACGACCAATAGAGCACTGGCCCTGGAGTCAGGAGGACCTGAGTTAAAACCCAACCTCAAACACTTAACACTTACTAGCTGTGTGACCTTGGATAAGTCACTTAACCCAAACTACCCTGCCTTCCCCCCTCAAAAAAAAAAAAGAGTTTATGGCATGTAACTGTTCCCTACCCTGTCCAAAAAGGCTCTGGGTTTCTCTGATATGGAAGCTTGATTTATATCCTCTCCCAATTCCAGTGTTGAGGAGAATGGCTACACCCTGATGCTGTGGAGTTGTCTTTATTGACCTTATAAAGGTTAGTGGATTCTGCTCCAAAGGTACAAATATTTTCCCTGGGATTATATGAAGGGCAAACTTGACCTACTCTGCCTTCTTCTTGACTGTTGTGAACCTCCCTATAGCTGGGAAAAGGAGGCTGCTCTTTGGGTTGAGCCAGGTTTTAGAGTCTAGGGTCTTGGCAGATTTGCAGTAATTTGGCAGGTGAATCAAGTATTTATACTAAGGGCCCCTGGGGTTTGGGTGAATCCTTTTCCCCATGCACCTGCGGACTGCTGGCAGTCAACATTCCTCACACACCCCGTTGTGTGCCAGTACTAGTAGAAAGCTGAGCAAGTTACATGATTTAACAAGCTCATTCTTCCTGTGTCCTTTTATGAAGCTAACAGTATTTTATGGGAACATGGGGTAAAAGCTTTAACAATTATAAATACCCTTTACCTTTAAAAAAAAAACCTAAAGGTCAATAAAGGACAGCTGAGTGGCACAGTAGATAGAATGCTAGACCTGGAGTCAGAAAGACTCATCTCCCTAAGATCAAATCTGATCTCAGACACTTACCAGCTGTGTGACCCTGGGCAAGTCATTTAACCCTGTTTGCTTCAGTTTTCTCATCTGTAAAATGAGCTGGAGAAGGAAATGGCAAACCACTCCAGGATCTTTGCCAAGAAAACCCCAAGCCAGGTTGCAAAGAAAGAACTGAAGAACAGCAAAAGGACAACGAATACATATGAATTACCTTTGGCCCCAAATAGATACATAGAGTAGCTTCCTACTATGAAATTATTCCACTCAAAGTGAATTTTAATTAGGATCAATATGAAGTCCTTCTAAAAGTTCTTTACAATCTGATTTGTAAATTCCAGTATGACACACAGTAGGGCAGGAGTTCTTAACTTGGAATACACTGACACCCCTTCCGCGCTCTCCCCCCCCAACAAAAAGATTACACATATAAATGTCAGAAGGTCCATAAACTTGGATGGGAAAACAATGACATATTTACTTTAACCTTTGGTTTGCAATTCTATGTATTTTATTGTATGTGCTTAAAGTTATTATTCTGCATAGGGAGTTTATAGACCTCACCAGTCTTCTAAAGGGAACCATGATAAGTGAAAAAAGTAAGAACCACTGCAGTAGGGTATAATTATCACTACACAAATGAAATACTAATAAAAGAACTCCCAGAGTGAGAAATTTTCACTGAAAAAAGAAATCAGCAATTGTCTGTAATTTATAGCCTTTAAGTTGCCTAGGGGTATTGAGAGGTTATGGGATTTGTCTGTGTTCAAATAACTACTATGTGTCACTGTCAGAACTTGAATCTGCATCTTCCTAATTCCCTGATGGCCCTGCCATTCCTTATTCCAGGCTGCTTCTCAAATATAATTGCTTAAGAAGGGCATGAATTCAAATCAGAAGAAGCCTTGATTTTGGGCGTTGCCATTTTACTCAGCCCTAGCTGTCAGAAATGACTCCAAATTTGACCATTGATTGGTTTCTAAATGTACCATGAAGTCCCATATAACTAATATTGGTTTAGTCCACTTCATTTAGGCAAAGAATGAAAAGCTTTCTTGATTATAATCAGTTTAGCCAACTTCATCTAATCCATGTATGCAATGTGGGTGAACTGTCCTAATCACAATAAAGGGGAGGAGGATAGGGACACATAGTTCAAATCAACTATTGATTGACTTTCCCAAAGGTCCTCCTCCCACTTAGTCCCTGTGAATCTACATAGCAGAAACAATCAAATAAAGGAGTGGAGAGCCAAGAGATTTTTGCTCTTGTGTACACATCCACATCCCACTATATTCCCAAGCTTTTTTTTATTATGCTCCCATGGAACCCTAGGGCTGGGGAGCTACATGCTTGCCTGACTGTGGGCAATAAGCTTCCAGAATCATGATCCTGAATTCTCATATGGACATGAAATTTAAATGTGTTATAATAGCCCAAGAGAATTGTTAGATGAAATTAAAAGTAGAGTAACAAAGAGGTACAAGATAAAACAAAGTTGTCAATGGTTATAGTAATCATGACAGTGAAATGATTATACCACACTGTAATATCAAGAAGTGGAAATGGAGTTTAAGAAGATTAAATCTGAAAGAGAATGGACCAGATACACAGAAGAAATCTGTTTTGAAGGTTACCCAAGATTAACCATTTTTTAAGGGGATGAGGAATTGATATTTCAAAGAGAAAAGGAATTCAGTTACTGATGAGGGGGACATATTTTTCTCATCTGGTTTTACCAGACTACCAAAGGGTCCATTTTATAGGTATACATATCTAATCTCTATCTGTACATATCTATATCTATAGATAGGTAGATATATTACCTATAGAGATTTTAGACATATAGATATGTGTGTATACTATATATATGCAAATATATGTAGAGATTTATGGACATATATGTAGATATGTGTGTATACATTTATGTGTGTGTATATTATATACATACACATACGTATATTTTTAAAGTGTAAGAACCCTCTGTCAAAGGACTGAGTTTTTAATGACTATGCCACAAATCTCTATTTTCGAATCACTTTACTTGAGACTAGTATAAGCTCTGAAAAATGGCATACAGGATTATAGAGGTATAAAGCCATAGTTGTTCACACGAAATGATTGTTAAAGTTTCAATGTGAGCATTTTTACCTTGAAAACCAGCAAACACTACAAATCTGGGCTTGATTTATTATTTTGTTGATTGTCTAGATATAAGAAAGAGATGGAGAAATTATTAATAGTACATATTCCATTTAAAAGCATGCCATGAATACTTTTCTCATCAATGAGCTAATTATTAAACACTGACCAGCACAATTCTTGGCTAGATAGGAATTTAGAAGTCATCTAGTCTAACATGCTAATTTTAAAAAATGAAGGAACTGAGATGGGTAGAGGTTAATTAGCTTGTCATGGATCACACAGTCAGTACATGTCAAGGTCTGAACTGTAAGCCAGCTTGTCTTGATTCCAAGGATGGCCCTTTTCCCATTATTCCATGTTACTCACTACTTATTTACTACTCATTATTTCATACGCAAAGTGGAAAAGTGAGACAACTTTCTCGATAAATGGAAATCAAAAACAAAATTCAATTTCATTTGAAATGTATGAGGACTTGATGGAAGTGTCTTTTTAAAAAAAATCTCTTTGATTGTCTCAGTGATTATCCTAAGTTTCTCTTTTGCCTGTGGTAGTTCTGTATTTCACAAAGTTATTCATTATACCCCTCTATACCCCCCACCCCTACCCTCTGTACCCCACCCCATTTTCAAGTCCCACATAAGCATTTAATTCATTCTTTAGAAAGCCACTTGAGTTACAGAGACATTTCTGAAAGTAGGACAATTCATCTCATTTGGATTTCCTGGGGTTCCATTTCACAATGTGTGGTCAGAGCTATTTTTGAAATTATTTTGTAATAAATGCCTTTGTTTCAAATGGGTGTTGTTTGGAAGTGACTGGCAGTGAAGGATAGAGCAGACATTTAATCACTTATGTGCTCATAGATGTAAGGGTTAATTCCAGTCAATAAGCACCCTGAAATCCCAATTGATATTCATTGTAATGCTAATTCAAAATGCACTTCATTTTAATATCCAAACAAGAGGACTTTTAAAAAAAGTAGATTATTTGGACATATAATGTATGTTGTCAAAAGGGAACTGGAAAGTTCCAAATCATGAGGGAGAAAAAAATAACACATGCACAATAAATCATTAAATAAGTAATTATGCCATCTCTCAGAGCTGTCAAGATGACAAAAAAGGAGGAGGTGGATCGCGGCCCTAAGACAGGATTTTGTCCATACCTTTCCTTTAAAGGAAGGTAAGGTAAGGAAGGATGTGACAATGCTTCCCATTATTCTCTCTCTGTAGAAGCTGGCTTCCCAAGAGGACAATCTCATACAAGATTAGTGCCTTTTTCTTCACCATTTTTGTGAGATTTACCCAAGCTGGCAAAATATAACAGTCCAAATCATCAGAAAGTGAAACTGAGCCCCAGAGGCCAAGATACTTGTCTGAGGAAAGGAATTCAGTTACTGATGAGGGGGACATATTTTTCTCATCTGGAAAAGTTGAAAGCTTTTACTATAAAGTCTCAATGTCTCTCTCATGAGACAAACTTAGTCAGATCAAAAGGACTCACCAAATTAGCCTTGCCTATTTTTTTGGCCATGTGTTCTCTAGTAATTTACATTCTGGGCTCACAACACAAATTTCAACACTCTATAGTTTCTGTTCAATTTGTATGCATTTATAGAGAACCACAAATAAAGGACTAATATTCTATCTTGGTTTTTATTTTCCCTCAGATTTTTGTCTTAATATCAAAATGATGTAGGGTAGGGGTTTCGTGTCATGAAACCCTTTGTCAGCCTAGTGAAGCCTATAAACCTCTTCTAAGAGTAATGTTTTTCAATACTTCAATGAAATGCTAAATTTCAGTTAGATGATACTGAAAAGAAAAATGTGTTCCTTTTCTCCTGCTTCAAATTCACTGACTCTTTGAAATCTATCCTTAGACTCCCAAAGGTAGATGGACCCCAGATTAAAAAAAAAGTGTCATAGGACATACCAAGTAATAGTTGTCAATGACCTTCAGACTTGCCAAGGAGAGAGAGGAAAGGTAATAAAGGTATTAAGCATCTAATATATGCTAGACACTGTGCTAAACAGTTTATAAATCTCATTTGACCCTCACAGTAACCCTAGGAGGGAGCTGCTGTTATTACCCCCATTGTGCAGTTGAGAAGACTGAGGCAAACAGAAGTTAAGTGATTTGCCCAGGGTTACACAGCTAGTTAAGTGTCCGAGGTTAAATCTGATCTCAATCTATTGTCCACCTAACTGCCAAGCCCTACCAAGAGCAGTGTTTCATGCTTTATATTAGTTTCTCAATTATACATTTGATTGAGTAAAGAGAACTAGATTTCTTTAAAAAAAAAGTTGTATACACACATACATATATCTGTATACACACATACACACACAACTCAAAATAGCTAAAAGTAACTGCCCAGCAATCAATTTCTAATCACATATTTTAAAAGTTTGACACAGGGGCAAAGGTAGGAACATTGTAAGGATATAGAAAAGTAATGGGAAAGGAAAGTCAATATTTGTATAATCATAAATTTAGAGCTAGAAAGAACCTTAGAAATCACGTAATCAAATCTCCTCATTTTATGGGTGAAGAAATTGAGGTCCAGAGTGACTTGTGTAAGGTCTCATAGTAAGCAAAGAGACAGGATTTAAACCCAGGTGTTTTGATACCAAAATCTGCATGCTTTCCATTGCACTATACTATTTCTTCATTTTTAAAAGCTATGGAGTTTCCTGGAGTGAATGAAGGGAACCCCAGAGCTTTTCAAGTTCAGTCTTTATCGTGGATACATTTGGAGATAAGGATATGCCTTAGAAGCTAAATGGTGTGAACATTTTCCTATCAAAAAGACACCAGAGTTTAAGTGGATCCCAAGTTCAGTGTGATTCAAAAGTAGCTGCCAGAAAAGAGAGTTGTGATTTGCCATTGCATTAATAGAAACACGGTGTGTCTGGGACAAGGGGAAAGATGGCACCATTGCCTTGGTCATGCTAGGCCTGGAATATGACAGTGAGTTCTAGACTCCCCGCTTTGGAAGATATCCTGGTGTAAAACCATGCACAAATAGTTTTCCAGAAGAATGCTACTATGAACAGCTTTCAAGGTTCTGCTTAAATAGTATAGTGAACACTCTATATATTCCATAACATATCAGATCAAAACATTCACAGACAATCAAGATACAGCATTCACAATTTTACAGCTTATCACAGAAAATCAAAATACAGCATTCACAATGACTTATCACTAAAATGGCCACTTAGTTTTCACCAAAGTGGTCACAATAGTTTTCAACAAAGTACAATCATTTAGTAACTCAATCATTCAATCATCCTTAAGGAGGAGGGTCACCAAATACAATAGTCAAAGTTCTCCACTCATGGGGCACATTAAGTTACAAATCAGTCATTATTCAGTCATCAGTCACTATTCAATCATCAGTCACTACTCAGTCATTAGTCACTACTCAATACCATCTTAAGGGGTAGTGGAAAATACACAGGCCATCTAGCCCTTGGTTACAAGTAAATCACAATCTTCTCAGTCAGTACACAATATCCAAGTAAAGTCTTCTTTCAGCTTGACTCAAGGCTGGCTCTCAGTTTCCATGGTTCCTCTTCCATGGTCCCAGCTCCAAGTGTTACCTGGATTCAAATTCAGGCAGCTCCCAGCTCCTTGTCCAGTTCTTCATCCAGTTCCCATTTCATATTGAAGCTAATAGTGTCCAGTCCACCTCAAGTCCTTCACAGTTCCTGTTTCTGGGAAGACAAAGCTTAACAGAGCCACAATAATATACATTGTTGGCACCATCATCAATTCACTATCTGCCTTTGAAATCAACTCAGACCCACCAACAAGGTCTGACAACTCAACACAAATAAATATAGAAATCAGCACAGACCCACAAACAAGGTCCACGAGGTCAGCACAAATCATCAGTAGAGTCCCAGAACCTCCAAAACCCTCCTCTAGGACTTCTGTACACATACAACCACAACATCCTCTTTCAGGGCTTCCAGTAAGGTCCCAGAGCTTCTGTACAAAGTATCACAAAGAAACATCAACACAGACAGAGCAGACAAACAGAATACAGGGATACCACAATTTTTCTCCTTGACTGCCACTACAAGAGTCTTCTTCTCAATTCCTGCTATCTCTAGCCTTGGGGCTCTCCTTATATAGTCATTAGTTCCTCCCAAGGAGTTTACAAATTGTGGAGTTCACACATTCTGTTTCTTAACAGACTGAAACAAGGTGCTTTCCATTATACCTGGTTAATGGAGTATAGGAAGAGGATAGGACCCCTAAGCTCTCTCATTGAGAAGAGTATTAGGTTTGTTTTTAACATGGCTGCAGGGAAAAAACCCTGACAAACTAAACAGGGGGTTACAGAATTCAAGGAATAATGAAAGTCAATTTGGATAAGAAATAAAAGATTTTAATTTTCACTAACCTTTGGTTCCCTTTTAAATCCTATGTATTTTATTTATGCATTTGGAATGTTATTCTGAGAAGGGGACCATTAATGTTTCTAGATTGCCAACAGAGGCCATGAAGCTAGCATGGGGGGGGGGAGGGGAAAGAAGAAAAAAAGGAGAGTTACATCATAACTTTATTATATTTTTAAAAAGGAATATCAAGTTGTACCTATTAGATTTGCAGCTCTATGTACAATTATTTTGTATAATTTTTCACAATTTATCTATTTTATAAGGATTTGTAATCTCACTGTATCACTGCCCCTTCAACTGAACAATGAAAATGAAAAAGAAAGGCAAATTTAAAATACATCCAGCCAAACAAATTCCCATAATGGCCATGTGCAAAAAAAAAAACAAACAAACCCAAACAGTCCCATCCATACTTTTCATTCCAATCTTACTGTCAGTCACCAAGCATTTAAGTACTTATTTTGTTTCAAGAACAGTCTTAAGCTAAGCATTGGGAATAAGAAGAAAATAGAAACAAATAAAAGTGGTGACTCCTTTTAAGTAGCTCCTAATTCAGGACTTCCATTTTGTCATCTTGAATATTAGGACATGTTGTATCCTGTGTTGTATCTCTATGTCTAGTACCCTCTGCTGCTTTCCTGCCCTCCCCACATGCCACGCACATACACACGTACTCACACATCTCTTATACCCTGTGGTGTCAGGCTCATCTTCCTCATGTCCAGTCCTAAGCATGTCATTTGCCTTTTTAAAGACTTCCAATGGCTTCCCACTACCTACAAGTAAACCCCCAAATAATTTTATTCCAGTCCTTTTATAATCTAGGCCTGACATCTTTCTAAACACTTCACTCTAAAGCCCTTCAGGTACTCTATGTCAACCAAGTCAGACTGTTAGTTGAATATATCTCATACTTGCTCACCAATGTGCCCATGTGAATGACATTTCCTTTTCCCAGATACTGTTCCCTCCAATTCCAACTGTTAAAATCCTACACCGCATTCTTCCACGTTAGCCATGAAAGCAGCTTCGCATTCCCCATGATGCCTAGCATATTGATTTATTAATTGTGCACAGCACATAAGCATTGAAGGAATGAATTTGAAATGAATGAAATTGCACGTAACAAGTTACTCGCTAGAACCAACTACTATCCTTGTTCATACGTGAAGACTGTTAACAGGCTGTAGCGGGTAATTATGATGGTGATGAACCAGAACATTCCATCTGAGACCAGAGGACACTGAACCTGAAAGAGAGAAGACTTGAAGCTAACACTATTTGCACTATCTGGAAGAGCATCATGTGGAAGAAGGATTACATTTATTTCATTTGGCGCCATTGTTGTTGCTGTTCATTTGTTTCAGTCATGTCTGATTGTTCACCCCATTTGGACTTTTCCTGGAAAAGATACTGGAGTGGTTTACTATTTCCTTCTCTAGCTCATATTACAAATGAAGAAACTGAGGCAAACAAGGTTAAGTGACTTGCCCAGGATCACAAAGCTAGTGTTTGGATTCAGATTTGGACTCAGGTCTTCCTGAATCCAGGTCCAGCACTCTATCCACTGTGTCACTTAGCTTCCCTGCCATGGTGTGGTCCCATTAAGACAGAACAATGATGTGGAAGTTTCAAAAAGGAATATTTAGGCTTCACATAAGGAAAATTCTTTCTCAAAATTAGAATTATCTTAGAATGGAATGACATGCTTTGGTAGGATAGTCAGTGCTCCCATCTTAGCAGTTTTCAAGCAGAAAACATTTCTGTATGTATATGGGTTGAGCTAGAAACATAGATTACAGACCTATGGATTTGGAGCTGAAAGAGATCTATTGATCTCACTAATCTTATAGAGGAAGAAAGAGAGGCTCAGATGGGTGAGCTGACCTGGGATTTGAACGTGGATCTTTACTGTAATTAAGGATCTAGCTCTCTTTCTATTGTATTACGAGACTGGCCTTGGAATCTCCTTCTAACTCTCAGATTCTGTGTGATAAACATCATTGTTCTTAAAATGTAAATATTCAGTATTAGTTGATCTAAATATGAGAATTTATATTTGATATAGTCAGTACATGAAATTTAGCTTCTCTTTAAAAAAAATCTGACCTTGAATTTTCCTAAATACTACTATTCAGGTTAGTTTTAATCCTTATATTCACAATTTTAAAATGTTGCTTTGAAAAATTGTTAAACTCTTTTGTGGGGAACAGAAATAAAGAGGAAAGAACTGGAAGCAAATGCCTCATTTCTAGGCCTGGGAAATAGAGATAATATGACATTTTTGTTCAGTTTTTCTGATAGGAAGAAGTTGTCATAATTCCATCTGTGATTGAAGTATAGAAAGAGAACCTGAATTGTAGAATTGCAGCATCTTCAATAATGGATGTGAAATTGTGTACTAAGTACATGGCATTACCTTATTGGATGTTCTTGGATGCTTACTAAAATGATGGCCTGTTCCTTGACATTTAAGTTTGAAGGTTAAATCTGAATTAAAATCTGGATCAAAAAAGTTCAAAGGCACCATATGTGGAGGGGGGGTGCAGTCTGCAGTGTTTTTCTATTTATCATTCAGGATTGCTCTATTTCTATTTCTTTTAATCAATACCTTCACAAAATGATTGACATGACTTCCTAGAAAATCTTTAGGTAATCTTAATGGATGATTTCTTTCTTGCTTCATCACTTTTCTTTTATATGCTAAATGCCAATTTCAGAGAAGAATATTTGGACTTTTGAGTATGATTTCCTTACTGGCTCAGATCCTTCCTTTTACATCTTCAAGGTTACAACCTGGACAGCAGGGATCTTTTTTATTAAACATGCAACTTAACTGACCATCTGGAGTGGTTTCTATACCAAATAATTATGGTCCATGACATTATCCTAAGTTTCCAGGCAAGAGATCAATCAGTGCTAATGTGGTTATCAATTTAATTTAAAAGGTAGACTAGAATAAAAAACAAAATCACTCAAAACATCAAGTGAAAATTACACTTTGATTATAAATCACAGAAGAGTGATTCTCAGCTGAAATAAGATTTCTTCTAGTATCATTTTTCTTTGTCAAAAGATAGCATCTGATACTGTGCAGTTGTGAATTGTGTGACTGTTTAACATTAATACTCACTTATTAACCAATAGCTAATGTATTTGTAATGGTATTTTCTGTATCATTTTATTATTTCTGGAATTCTGTCTTTAAAATTTGCTAAAACAAATATAGATGTGCTTATTTCCATATCTATAAGAACTTAAGTATCTTAAATCTGTGAATAAATTCAGGACCAATACTTTGTTAAGTATTTAGCTGGCAATGTGGAGTTATGTGAGTGGTAAGATAAAAACAAACCAGCTGACAAACAACAGAAAACCTCTTTCAACAAATATCCTCCCAACAAAGTCTGAATTTTTCACTTTGGATTAAAAAGCCAATCAGTTTAAATTGTAAATATATTACCCAGAAGGTATAGTGCATTTACCTACTTTCACCCATTCTATTAGCCAGCATTCCTTTATCAGCCCAGCTGGGAATGGGACTCTGGGCAAGTAAGTATGAAAAGAACTCCACCCAGCCAAGTCTCATACTTCCAACCCTATACCTCCACCACTATCATCTACCCTCACTACCTATTCATTCTACTCTAAATTGCTTTGATATTTTGAAGTTTGTGTTTTCATCTATTTGCATATTACCTCAATTAGGGTAGATTTTAATGGATCCTGACTTAGCTATTCTCAGGATAACAATGATCTAAAAACAATCCCTAAGGACTCATGATGAAGAATGCAATCTATCTCCAGAAAAAAGAACTAATGTTGTCTGGATATAGACTGAAGCATGTTATTTTTCACTTTTTAAAATCTTCTTGCACAAAATGGAAATGCTTTACATGATTGCACATGTATAACCAATATTGGATTGCTTACCATCTCAGGAAGAGGGGAAGGAAGGGAGGGATAGAATTTGGAACTCAAACAAAAACAATTTAAAAAATGTTTTAACATATAATTGGGGAAAATTAAAAATTTTTTAAAAAAGATTCTAATGTATCCATACCTTATTAGCCCCACCCCCATAATTCTGAGTTTTCTCCCACATATCCTTTATAAAGGTTCTTCTGAGTGTGCTACAAAGCCTTTCTTTAGGTCTTTTCTCATTTTGTAGCTACCAATACAACACTAAATTGCTTGTGTTATTTCTTACTCTTCCTAAATGATTGGCCTACTCTTTTTTTCCCATCATACAGGGTGTTGCAAAAATACTAGTATATTTTAATGCTTTAATAACTTCAGAAATATAAATCCTACAAACTTGCACAAATATGTAAGGTTAGTTATTAAAATTCGACATAAACACTATCTGGTCCTATATGTCACTCAGGTTATTTTTTAACTTTGTAAAAACTTTCATCACCCATGGCTCAGTTACTGAAAAGATTGAATTTATAATACTAGTCTTATGATCATCCAAAGAATGAGATGTTTATGTATACACAATGGTTTTAACCTTAACCTCCTTCTCCCTCCCACACAAAAAAAGTTTAATGGAGGTAGATCAAGTGTCCCAGGAAGCTAAGCTAGAAGATGTCATAAACCAATTCTACTGGCCATCATAATGTAAAAGAAACAACTTTGAAAGACTTTAGAACTGATCAATTCTCTGAGCAGTCATGACTTCAGGAGAATTATGAAGCATGGAACCCACCACTTTCATTGTTAGTACAGAAGTAAAGGTGCAGAACAGACATGCATTTTCAGAAATGGTCAATCTGTAGTTTGTTTGACTAGATGACAATTATCTGTCACCAGGGAGGGCGTCTGGGTGGAATTAGGTGATTTAGTGGAAAATGATAGAGATGGAAAAAAAAGAAAGAAAATAACATCAATAAAAAAATAAAATATACATAGTAAGAAAACAAAGTTCAGAAATGTACCCAAAGTTCAATTTGATTGATCAATCCTTTCTTAGATTTAATATACACTATGAAGAATAAACTATATGTAACACAATTTCATAGTTTCATATATATATTTCTCTTCATTTCTCTTTATATATTAGTATGCTTGAGTTTGTTGAACTCACAATAAGAAAGATTATTTTTAATTATAAAAAAAGGAATATGATAGCTTATTATGCCTATGATGCATGTGTCTCTCTATTGACCTATGTCTCCCTTATAATTCTGTTTATTTGGAGATTGTGGTTTTAAAAGATTTATTGCCATACAGAATGTATATTGGTATTAAAAAGAAATATTGGTATTTTAAAATGTCTTATTTTTTTAAAGGTGTCTTAGGAAATAGTTCAGGATCATTAAAAACACTAACCAATTTTCCAAATGCAATATGGCTTACTGTACTTGATTCTCCTCCCAGCTCACCTATCTGCAGAGCCCTCCATAGATATGTATATGTTACTATACATAAACTCAGTAGACAGCCTACCTAACTGTGGGTTGGGCAGTAGGTAGTTTTAGTTGATTGGGTTTTTCTAGTATATATTATTAGACTGGGTGACACAGTGGATAGAGTACTTGGACTGGAGTTAGGAAGGTCTGAATTCAAATCCTACTGCAGACACTAGTTATGTGAGCCTGGGCAAGTCACTTAACCCCGTTTGCCTCAGTTTCTTAATCTGTAAAATGAGCCAGAGAAGGAAATGGTAAACCATTCCAGAATTTACCAAGAAAACCCCAAATGAGTAGGACACACATGAAAAATGACTGAACAATAAAATCGTCAAATTGATCTCATTTCCAGCCGGCTAGGTGCCATTTGAATAGAGCACTAGCCCTGGAGTCTGGAGGATATGAGTTTAAATCCGGCCTCAGACACTTAATACTTATTAGCTGTGTGACCTCAGGCAAGTGACTTAACCTTAATTGCCCTGCCCTCCCTGCTCCAAAAAGCAAAAAAAAAAAAAAGCAAAAAAAAAGAGATCTCATTTCAGTAAACATTGGTGAATTCCTAATACTCTAAACCATGCACACACACACACACACACACACACACACACAATGTCTACGGCTATCTCCTGTGACTATTGGGAGTAAAAATTTCCATTTCTCCTATGTTGAAATATTATCAAATTGTTAATATTTAGGCTATTGTTCAGTGATATCACATATACAAGAAGACATGGAATGCCAGAAATTAGAGGATTATTTTGTCTAGGAACAAGAACTCATGCCTTTACCTTGGGTAACTAACTGTGTTGTGAACCTCTAAAAGTTAAGTGTGTCAAAAATACCTGAAAGGGGTTCATATCTTTCATCATTCTGCTGTGCTCACTAAGAAGACCTAGCATTATAAACTACCTTGACAAACTACTCATATGATGAAATTTCCCATTGAGGAGTATTCATAGATCCATCAAACCCTCTTTCATTTTTGGTATTTGGTCTAATGAGTTTTTCTGTAGTTTCCTTTGACACTGGGCACCCAGAAAGGATGAATGAGCCTCACAACACTAAGTGACAAAGGTAATCTCTCTTTATGTCAGAAGACAGCTATGCTAGGAAAAGAAGGAAAATTTCCACTTATTAAGCAGCCCAACTTTCCACAGGGAAGACTTGGCTTTTGGTGGCCAAGGAGATTTAGTTTGAATAGTTTGTAATTCAAGCTCAGGTTGTTTTAGTTAGAGCTCACAATGGAGTTTCCCCATTCCTGACTTCTCCAGAGGAGTATTGCAGAGCAAAGATGTTTCTTATTAATTACATGTTAGAAATGCATAGCTTTCAACAAAAGGTTAGAACAGCTTCTCAGTAGGATGTAATGAAACCTGCAAGTTGCACCCTATTCTGTTTAACCTGCTGCTTTCTCTTGCTTGCTTAGAACTAGGCTCACTAGAATAGGCTTTCAAGCTATTTCCTTTTATCCCTTCATCTTGTTGTCAGAAAGTTCCAGCATTTGTACTTTTTTCCTCTTCTTTAGTGAACCCCAGCATGACTCTCACTATCTCAAAAAGAAACATTTGACCCACACTTAACTTTTCAGAATTGGTCTGGACACATGAAATTTTAAAGTACAACTATTATCTGACTGGAGAGAAATTTTTAGGCAGTCATGTGGACAAAATCAAAATGGGACCTGAGATAGAAGGGGTAAAAAGGACAAAAAAGTCTGAAATATTTAAATATGTTTTGTTTAGGTAAATTTTGGGAATACTCCATAAAAACTCCATGTTTACATAAAATTTAAATGGGAGGCACGAGACCATATTAGTATTGTGTTTCATAGAACTAAAGAAGCGAGGTCCCTATAGAAATCCTAAAAATCCCACAAATGTGACTAAGGCTTGGAGTGATTGTAGAATGTAGATATTCAGTAATTTGGCTAGTCAAACCAATAATAAAAACAAAAATCTAGGGGAAATAACTTACCCTCTCTGAGCCAGACAGAGTTCCCATATTCACATGTAGAGTATTGGCTTTTTATTATGTGGTCATTTTATTTACTCAAAGGTCATTAAAAATGACATTTTTAATGAAAAAATACAAGGAACATCTTGAGGAGAAATAGAAATAGTTCTGAGATAACTTGAGAGAAAAACTGTCAGATAAAAAAGTGTGTGGAAAGGGATACACAAAGTTTTGAGATACATACAGTTTTGGGAGGACTGGAGTAAAATCATATCCCACTGAAGGAAGGGTACTGACTATTGGTAGAGATGGCTGTAGTGCTTAGTTTCCCAGAAGCTAATTTGAGTGGTGCTGTTTTGAGGACAAGGGAGCCCTAATTTCAAGCAGGACTTCTAAAACCAGCTGAGAAGACTCAGGGAATCAGTGAGAAAAGCTGATGCTTCTTACAGAAGACAGAATCTGGAACACAAACCAATGGAAATGAGAAGCTGAAAGTTGTGGTGAGGAAACAGACCAGTGGAACTGAGAAGATGAGAAGAATTAAGCACAACTCATTAAGCACAGGTAGATTTTGCATGTTATGGAGGGAGCTGATATGATTGGAAGAAAGCTTGGATAATGAGAGCTGATGGGAGAAGGAAACTTTTTTTTTTTGCTTTTTGGAGGGCAATTGGGGTTAAGTGACTTGCCCACGGTCACACAGCTAGTTTTTTGTGTTATGTCTGAGGTCAGATTTGAACTCAGGTCCTTCTGACTCCAGGGCTGGTGGTCTATTCACTGCACCACCTAGCCGCCCCAGAAGGAAGCTTTCTATGCTATTTGAAGAGCTCGCTGGAGATAGGCTGCCTTGTTCTTTGGAGTCTACTACATATTGAGAGATTGAAAACCCTTCAGAGGCCTGCCTTTATTCACTTTTACTACCCACTATATCATGGGCAATCTACATAGAACAAATATGAACAGTTTTACATATGATGACATCCTATGCTACATATGAAGGCACAGTCTTTGCTACATATGCAAGAAAACCCAAAATCCTTTTCCTCAAGGAATTTACATTCTGAAAAGGAGGTACTTATATAGTGCTATGGTAAAGAAAAAAGTCTGAAGATTTAGTAATGAAGCTCAGTGAGGAATGAAGTAGTGAACTTGGCTGGCCTGTGCATTCAGAGAAAGGTGCCACAGAGACAGAGTGGTGTTCCAGGGTTGTATTTGTCCTTCATTTTTGAAGAGGACCATGGCATCAGGGAAATGATGACATGACTTGGAGTTGACTTTGAGTGAAGGAAGGCTGTGCAAGGTCACTAGCCTCGCTTTCTTCTCCAGAGCCATGACAAGGCTGCTGGATCCTGGTGGGAAAAGACAAGAGAGTCATGAAGGAGAGCTGTGTATGTGGGTTATTTTCTTAATTCTTTGGGGGTATAAAACTACTAGTAGTATTTCTGGGTCAAAGAACATGCAGACTTCTTAGTTAATTATTGCCTATCTAATTTTAGTTGCCTTGATTTGTTTTTTTCAAAACCCTTTTAATGGTAGGTAAACAAAAGGGTCCATTTTAAACTCTCTGATCTTCTTTATGTCTTATTTAGTCATAAACTCTTCCCCCTCTACATCCCCTGGTCTATAGTTGTGAAAGGCATTTTCTTTATCACTCCTAATTTGTTTATGATGTAACATTTTTATAACTAGCTAATGTCCTTTTGGAGTTTATTTTAGTATATGGTATGAGGTGTTACTCTAATCCTAATTCCTGTCAGGTTAGTTTCAGTTTTCCCATGAGTTTTTGTCAAATAGAGTCTTTATCCCAACATCTAGAGTATTATTTGCATATAACAAGCACTATGTTATTTTTGTTCATTTGCTTTGTTGTATTGTGTGGCAATCTGTTCCAGTGATTTACATCTCATATTTTAACCAATACTAAATAATTTTGTTGATTAATGTTTTCTCAGTATGGTATTGCAGGGCTATTCCATCTCCCTAATGTTTTATTCCTCCCTCCTGATCAAGGCTTGGTAAATTATGCTAACTCTGATCAACCACCTGTTTTGGAGGGTTCCTGTAGCTCCAATGCAATATTTACAGTGCCCAAGATCACGATAAAGACTGTGACTATAAGTATTGTATGACATTCTATCACAAAACATGCCAAACTCTCCAGATAGAGGATAGCACTGAAAGATTTATTTAGACACCAGAAAACCGAATCCCAAAACCAGTAAGCTGATTCCATCATAGTACCAAAGATTTTCAGAAGCCATAATAACTCTGAGAGCCATGCCATCCTTTAGCCTTCCCACAAACCAATACAAGATTAATATTTACTCACAAAACTACCTCCTTGCCTGAGCTCTTCTGTCTCCATCTGTCTCCAACTGTCTGGCTAGCTCTCTACCAGCTTCCTGCAGGCTCTGCTTCCCTTTAGCAAACTCCTCCCATCACAGGCTCCATGTGACTACAATCAGCCTGTCAGGGAGCAGAGTTTATCTTCACAGCAGGGGAGGTCTTCAGACTCCCCCCTGGGTCTATTAAGTGTCAGGGAAGATCTTCAAATTCCCATTCTTACATCCCCCAAACTAAGAATGACTTTTACTCTTTTCAAAGGTACAGTGGGCAATGAACTGCATTTGAATCATGGGCCATATTTTATCACTCTTAAAAAATCTATAATTTATCACTCTTATCACTTTTAAAAAATCTATAAAGTGATCCGTTAGCAGTTTAGTTGTTATATCATCAAGTAATTAAATTAATTTATGTAATATTGTGATTTATTTGTTATTAAAACATGTCGTCATTATTTTGGCTTGGTCTTTCCTTAAGCAAACAAACATTTTTTTTTTTTTGCAAGCAAAATTGGTCTTAAGTGAATTGCCCAGGGTCACACAGGTAGTAAGGATCAAGTGTCTGAGGTTAGATTTGAACTCAGGTCCTCCTGATTCCAGGGCCTGTGCTCCATCCACTGTACCACCTAGCTGCCCCCAACAAGTCATTTTTCAAATGTTTATGCTTAACTATTTCTATAAAGACTATTCTATAGTTGCTTTTATAGTTCCTGTGTATATCTTGGTAGTTTGACTCAATATTTTAATCATTTTGTAGCTTTTTCAAATTGAATTTATCTTCCTATCCCTTCTTACTAGATTTTGCTAGTAAGATGTAAAAATGCTGAATTTTTTTGGTGTGGATTTATTTTTATATTCTATAACTTTTCTGAAATTATTCATTATTTCATTTGATTTTTTAGTGGACTTTTTTGGGTTTGCTAGGTAGAATGTCATATTATTTTCAAAAAGCAATTATTCTGTTTCCTCTTTACTTATGTTCATTTTCTCAATTTCTTTATCTTTTCATTGCTATAGCTAGCATTTCTAGCACTTAGTGCTAATAATGTATATCCTTGCTTTATGCCTGATCTTATTGAAAATTCTCTAGTTTATTTCCATTTATTCTATTTTTAGTAGAAATGAATACTATATATTTCTCAGATTGTTTTTTCTGCATTTATTGATATAATTATATGGTTTTTGTCATTGCTGTTATTTTCATTGTTCCTGGCAGGTAAGTGGTCACAATGGATGGAATGTTGGACTTGAAATCAGGAAGAACTGAGTTTAAGTCGTATCTGCACCATCTCCATATTTACATCTATAAAATGAGATAATAATAGCACCGTCTAAAAGAGTTCTTGTAAAGTTCAAATGAGAGAAAATGTATCTAGTTCTTTGCAAAATTTAAAATGCTATACAAATATTTTATATTCTTCTTATTAATGTGATCTAATATTTTTTACATTTTCCCTATATTATACCAATCCCAAACTCCTGGTATGAATTCAACTTGGTCATAGTGTATAATATTTTAAACACATTTCTGTAGCCTCTTTGCTAATGTTTTACTTAATATTACTGTGTGATTATTCATTAAGAATATTGGTCTATTATTTTCTCTTTGCTTTATCTCTTCTGTTTTAAGTATCCATACAAAAAATGATTATAGAAATTGTTAGAACATCAGAAGGATCTCTCATTATTTTTGTAATAATAATTTATGTAATATTATAATGAGTTATTATTTGAATTTTGGCAACATTCACTTGTAAATCGGAGAAATTTTTCTTGGGATTTCATTTACGGCTCATTCAATTTCTTCCTATGATACTGAGTTATTTAAATAATTTTTTGTTCTATTAATTTGAAGTTTATATTATTATAAATATCCACTCATTTCATCTAAGTTATCAATTTTGGTGACATAATTGGGCAAAATAATTTCTGATAATTTTCTATAATTTCATCTTCAATTGTGAATTATTTTTTTATATAAATAATTTGGTATTCCTTTCTTTTAAAAATCAAATTAACTATTATCTATTTTATTCATTTAAAAGTAAAACTTCTTTTTCTTTATTAACCAGTGGCTTTGTTGTTTTAAATTTTGTTAATTTTTTATTTTCAAAAGTTATATTTGGTATTTAGGGATTTTTTTTTAAAGCAATTGGGGTTAAGTAACTTGCTTGAGGTTACATGGCCAGGTGTTTTTGGGTGGGTGCTAAAGTGTCTGAGCCTGGATTTGATCCCAGGTTATCCTGAATCTGGGGCTGGTGCTCTTACTCACTGTGCTACCTGGCCGCCCCAGTATTTAGGGATTTTTAAAGAAGAAATATATTTTTTTCTCCTTTCTATTCCTAATCAGCAATCACCAGAAATCTATCAAATATAACCTTTCTCAAGTAACATTTAGTTATCATGGCCTTAGATTTGTCTAGATCTGAAAGGGGACACATTGATATTTCTCACTATTTTAGTTTTATTGTTCATTTTTCTCCACAATGTAATTAACTTTTTCTTTAAAATTTATATTTTATGCCATTTGGTGCATTCATATTAAGGAACACTTCTTTGTTACCTGTCTCAGTTTCCCCATCTGTAAAATGAGCTGAAGAAGGAAATGGCAAACTATTCCAGGATCTTTGCCAAGAAAACTCCACTTGGGGTCACTGAAAAAATGACTGAACAACAATGATATTGAGTCATTATCTATTCTACTTTTCAGAATAACATAATTTGCTTGATTATTTCTTTTTTAACATGCATATTTTTATTTTGCCCATCTGAAATCATCTGCTTTTATAAGTCCACCTGAAGTATAATTGATTTTGATCTGGAACCTTATTTTAACTTTGTGTGAATCACTATGCATCAGTCCTGTTTCTTG
This sequence comes from Petaurus breviceps papuanus, assembly GCF_028583685.1. NCBI lineage: Eukaryota > Metazoa > Chordata > Mammalia > Diprotodontia > Petauridae > Petaurus > Petaurus breviceps. The sequence goes on from NW_027187419.1 coordinate 73,070,151, forward strand.
TAAACAACATATTGATGGATCTCCTAACATATTCTACTATCCTTTGTTTGTTTGTTAGTTTTTGTTTTATGGGTGAATATATCCAATTCATATACATGGCTATGATTTTTAATTGTACTTTTCCACTTTTTCTCATACTATTGTGATTTTTCTTACCTTTTCCTCTACCCTTTCTTTTTTTTCAAGCTGTGAAAGAGCAGTTTGCTTAATACTACTCATATATAATTGAAATATTTCCATTCGATTGTCCCTTTTCTCTTTACCTTGCCCTACTCCCTTTATGATCTATTGTCTGACATTGAAATTTATTTTTCACATAAATACTCTTGCTTTTTGGAATTTCGTATTTAAGATTTCTACTCCTTTATAATGATGGATGTGAAAATGTGGGTCAAGTCAAGTCAAATCAAGTTAGCAAGCATTTATTGAGCGTTTACTCTGCACTGGGCATTGTACAAAGAAAGACAAAAAAGTACCTGCTCTCATGGAGTTTTGAGGATTGCTGTAAAGATCAAATAAAAGCATATTTAAAGAACTTTGCTAACCTTAAAATAGTATCTAAATGTTTCTCCTCCTCCTCCTTCTTCTTCATTGCTGCTACTTTAATTATTTGTCTCTTGGATTTTTCTCAGCCAATAGTATGTTTTCGTTGTTTTTACTTATAATTGCTGAGTTTCTGGGTTGGTTCTTTGTTCCTGGGTCAGAATCTACTATGGCCCATATGCTTGGATGGGCTGGGCAGGACTTGCTTGGTCTTGGATGTGGTGGCTAAGAATAGCCCCTGCCTTCTGGAAGAATTCCCAGGTTTGAGCTTGGTCTCCTAGTTTCACATAAGTGTTGGCCTTGATACCTTTTCTGACTCTTTTCTTTGCGCAGTTCCTACCCCAGAGTTGGTTGCACTTCTGTTTCTGAGTTTGGGAAGGTCCCCAAAAGATGTTATAGATTATTCTGAAACGTGGCTTTTCCCACAATCCCAGGTGCTCTGATTCCCAAGTACTTCTGTGGCCTTTTTTCCCTTGCTGTAGATCTAAATCCTGGGGAATAATGTGGCAGAATCTTGTGGATTGTGTCTAAACTGGATTGGGGGCTAAATCCTGACATCATTGAGGAATCTGAAATACAGCTTGACCTTTAAGCTTTTTAAGCCTGTGATTGACTGGATCACCTACTGGTTGTGTTTCAGAAAAACTCTGCAAGTCCAAGGATTTTTCATAAATTTTATTCTTAAACATGTAAATAATGTGTAAAGCAAGTGTTTATGATTAAGGAATAACATTTGTTGAATTTTATTATTGAAAGTTGAATCTGAACCTATGTGACAAAAAGAAACCAATAAAAGAATATCTTTCCATGGGCTTAAAAATACAAAAAATAAATTTTATTTCTTTATTCAGAACCTAAATTTTAATTATTAGTTATAATTATTTTGTTTTAAACATTGCAGAAATTTTTTGTTGAATCATTTGCATGAACTTATGTCTATATTATGTTATTTAATACATTTGCCTGGTTTAATTCTTTGCATATCTTTTTTTTATCCTGGAAATAATATAGAATCATAGCATTTGAATGATCTTAGAGGTCTAGGCACATTTCTTAACCCTGTTTGCCTCCGTTTCTTCATCTGTAAAATGACATGGAGAAGGAAATGGAAAACCATTCCAGTATCTTTGCCAAAAAACCCCTAAATATTGTCACAAAGAGTCACACATGACTAAAAATGACTAAACAACAACAATAACAAAAAGGTCATTTAATCCAACTTGCTCATTTTACGCACAGTAACAGAAACCCAGGTTGGGATCCTCAGGGTCAAAGCGACCTTTATTCTATCCAGGAAAAAATATCATATGTGGAAATAGGTACGCACAAAGTATGTGACTTGCCCATGGTTTAATTCTCTCTGTTGCATTTTTGTGAGCTTGCTCTCTATTCTCTCTGAAATTATCAGGGCATTAAGCTTAAATTGGTTGCTCCAGATTGCTGCTCAGAAGCATTCAGCATTATTCCCAGAAACTCATGGGTGTAGTATTACTTTTTTGCTCTTGGCAGCATCTTAGTTCCAGATACCACATTGCTGACTTTTCAGAACCCCAGTGCTACTGAGCTTCTGTTCATTGGTGCATACAGACTACCCCTTCCTGGGCTAACCTGAAAAAAAAAGAGCTGAATCTAGGGTTTTTTTAAAATGACATTCAGGAGACATTTTGTATTCATGGCTCTTTATGATCCTCCAGATAGAAAGAAACAAAATTGTGTGAGATCAAGGAAGATGGGTTCTAAAAGAACTTTTACTCTGTTCTTGTGGGTAGAGAAGCAAGGAATTTGGGTTAGTTCCTTGCCGAAGTCAACCTGTTTAGATTCCTGACCCTGGGGCTGGAACAGCTCCACTCGTCTGACTGGGAAGTTACTGTGACAGCAGATCAATGGGGAAGGCCTAGGTAAATGGGACTTCTGAAATCAGATGAAGGCCTAGACATCTGTTGAAAAGACTTTAAAGGCCCTCCTACTTCACCATATAAAACTCATGTTGGGCACTTAATTGAAGCCCAGTAAGCTAGATAAACCCTTGAAGAATGAAGCCTTCAAGTGGATATCTGGTGCCTGCCATCATTCAGGCTTCTAATAATTTAATTAAATGGTATAGGCTATCACAGCCAGAATCACAAATGTATTCATTCCCATTATCTATTTTTAAAAATCAGATAATTTTAGAACTGTAGGACCTTGGAAATAACGTTTTTAAAGGTGAAGAAATAGACTCAGAGAACTCAAATGATTTGCTCAAGGCTACATAACTAGCTAGTGGCTGCTCGTGGTCTAACACTTGAACCTCCAAATCCAATATAGTGTTCTTTGTTCTTTCTGCTAGATTGTATGTCCTTTCATACCATCTATGAGTGGTCCATCACAAAGAAGAATGGAATAAAGGGAATCATGATTATTCAACTTTACATTAAAAGAAGTAAGCCAAAAAAGGTTTATAAATGAGTGGAGGAAAAGATTAATGTGGGGCAGCTAGGTGGCACGGTGAATAGAGCACTGGCCCTGGAGTCAGGAGGACCTGAGTTCAAATTTGACCTCAGACACTTAACACACACACACACACACAACCTAGAGTGTGACCTTGTGCAAGTCACTTAACCCCAATTGCCCTCCAAAAAAAAAAAAAGAAAAGATATAAAGATTAATGGAATTTTACAGTTTGTAGCAAATTTAAAGATCACTCAGTGTAACTCATTCACTTATAGATAAAACAATTGAGACACAGAAGAACTGTGATTTGTCCTTAGTGGCATAGCCAATTAGTCGAAGAATTGAGATTGGAATCTCATAGTTCCCAGGAGCTTGATCCTTTCCATTACATCGCACTGCTTCTAATTCTTGTTTTTGCCACTCTTCAGTCTACCTGATTTTATGCGATAGCCATATTCCTGTTATTTACAACCATTTCGTAACACATCAGTTTTTAGAATAAATGTAGGCAGTCCACAAATTACAAGCAAGCTAACATACAAATACAAATGCCTCTGGTCCACCAACTCCACTTAAGAACAAACAATAAAACATCCATATTTAAGAAAGAAAGGTACAATAGCAAGTACAGCTTTGAAGAGCTAGCCCTGGAAGCAGACTACAGAGCCATGTGGGCTTCCTACTTTTGTGATAGTAAACTGACCCTCAAGTATCTCTCCCACCCTTTGTCTATTTTTTTTTCCATTTTGCTTCATTCAATTAAATCCCACCAATTGGAGAGCTAACAAGCACAGCCATACCTCAGAGCTATTTTAGGTTTGGTTCCACACCACTATAATAAAGTGAATATCACAATAAAGGAAGCCACATGAATTATTTGCTTTCTCAGTGAATATAAAAGTTATCTTTATACAATACTGTAGTCTAGTAAGTGTACAACAGTATTATATCTAAAAATATGCATACCTTATTGAAAAAAATATAGCTGAAAAATGCTAATTATCATCTGAGCCTTTATCAAATTGTAATCTTTTTGCTGGTGGAGGGTCTTGCCTCAGTGTTGATGGCTGTTGGCTGATCAGGGTGATAGTTCCTGAAGGTTGGAGTAGCTGTGGCAATTACCTTAAATTTGCCACATAGATTAACTCTTCCTTCTACAAAAGATCTCTCTAGCATGAGATGTTGTTTGATAGCTTCCCACAATAGAATGTCTTTCAAAATTGGAACCGATCCTCTCAAATCCTGCTGCTAGTTTATTAACTAAATTTATGTTATATTTTTCAATATTGTTGTGTTTCAGGGAAAGGGAGTGGGAGAGAGAGGGGAATAACTTGTCAGTGAAGCAGTCAGAACACACACAACAATCAACTGAGTTTGCTATTTTGTGTGGGCATGGTTTGTGGAGCTCCAGAACAACATCAACCTCAACCTCACTCACTCATTAAAGTCCAGTGGTAAGACAAAAGTCAAGATGATGATGGCTTAGGATATAGTGGATGACCTTGGCATTTTTGATGTTTGAACAAGCTCCGCGGCCCCTGCTTTGGCCTTCATGGCCATTGGAACAAGCTGTTTTCATCTTCCAATTCCGCTGGGGCAAGTCTTCACATGCTCAGAGTAGTCAGCCTCCTTTGGGGTGATGGGGTATTCAAGGAGGACTAGCACTGTACGTCCTTTTAAAATTGCAAACACATTTATTTTTTTAATTAACTCTTTAATTTATTAATTTGTTTCCTTTTAGTTTACAGGATTCAATTCCACAATTCCTTCAATTTCACATTTTGTTCCCCTCCCTCCCCCTCCCCCCATGGCGGCTTATAATCAAGTATACAATGCTCAGGTTATAAAGATGGATTGTACCAGCTGGAATTAAAAATGGTAAAGAGGACATAAAATCAAATAAGAGAATGAAAAAGATCAGGTATTTTGCTTCCACCTGGATATAAATTTAATTCTTTCTAGTTCTTTCTCTGGATGCACATTTCTCTCTCCATCATGCGTCTTTTGGGATTGACTTATATCCCTGCATTGTTGAGAAGAGTCCAATCTATCAAAGTTGGTCATCACACATACGTTGTGTCTGTAATTGTGTACAAATTTCTCCTGGTTCTACTCTTCTCACTCAGCATCAGTACTTTTAAGCCTCTCCAGGTAAATATGAAGACTGCCTGCTCCCCGTTTCTTATAGCGCAATAGTATTCCATAACATGCATATACCACAACTTGTTCAGCCATTCCCCAATTGATGGGCACTCCCTTAATTTCCAATTCTTTGCCACAACAAAAAGAGCTGCTATAAACATTTTTGTACATATGGGTCTTTCTCCCATTTCTATGATCTCTTTGGGATATAACCCTAGGAGTGGTATTGCTGGATCAAAGGGTATGAAAGTATTTATAGCCCTATGGGCATAATTCCAGATTGCTCTCCAGAAAGGCTGGATCAGTTCACAACTCCACCAACAATGCATTAGTGTTCCAGTTTGCCCACATCCTCTCCAGCATTTGTCATTTTCCTGTTTTGTCATCTTAGCCAATCTGACTGGTGAGATGTGGTACCTCAGAATTGTTTTGATTTGCATTCTCTAATCAATAGTGAATTAGAGCATTTCTTCATGTGCTTATAGATAGCTTTAATTTCTTTCTCTGAAAACTGCCTGTTCATATCCTTTGACCATTTATCAATTGGGGAATGACTTGTATTCTTATAAATTTGACTCAATTCTCGGTATATTTTAGAGATGAGTCCTTTGTCAGAGACATAGGTTGTAAAGATTCTTTCCCAATTTCCCACCTCCCTCTTAATCTTGGTTACATTGGCTTTATTTATACAGAAACTTTTCAATTTCATGTAGTCATAATTATCCATTTTACATTTTATAATGTTCTCTAATTCCTGTTTCGTCATAAAGTCATTCCCTCTCCACAAGTCTGATAGGTAAACTATTCCTTGTTTTAGCAGACTGCTTACAGTATCAACCTTTATACCTAGATCATGAACCCATTTAGACTTGATTTTGGTATATGGTGTTAGATAATGGTCTCTGTCCAGTTTCTGCCATACTATATTCCAGTTTTCCCAGCGGTTTTTGTCAAATAGTGAGCTCTTATCCCAAAAACCAGGGTCTGGGGGTTTATCAAACAATACATTACTGTAGTCATTGACTTCTGAATCTCGTGTGCCTAATCTATTCCATTGATCCACTCCTCTATTCCTCAGCCAGTACCAAGTAGTTTTGATGACTGCTGCTTTATAGTACAGATTGAAATCTGGTAAAGCTAGTCGACCTTCCCTAGCATTTCTTTTCATTAATTCCCTTGATATTCTGGACCATTTATTCTTCCAGATGAATTTTTTTTTACTATTTTTTCTAACTCTATAAAGTAGTTTTTTGGTAAATTAATTGGTATGGCACTAAATATATAATTTAATTTAGGTAAAATTGTCATTTTTATTATATTAGCTCGACCCAGCCATGAGCAATTGATATTTTTCCAATTAGTTAGATCTGATTTTATTTGTGTGAAAAGTGTTTTGTAGTTATGATCATACAGGTCCTGGATTTGTTTTGGCAGGTAGATTCCCAAATATTTTATAATGTCTACAGTAACTTTAAATGGGATTTCTCTTTCTACTTCTTGCTGTTGAATTTCATTGGAAATATATAGGAATGCCGAGGATTTATGTGGGTTTATTTTATATCCTGCAACTTTGCCAAATTTATTTATTGTCTCAAGCAGTTTTTTATTTGATTCTCTAGGATTCTCTAAGTATATCATCATATCATCTGCGAAGAGTGATAGCTTGGTTTTTCTTTGCCTAACTTGATTCCTTTGATTTCTTTTTCTTCTCTAATTGCTACTCCTAACATTTCTAGTACCATATTGAATAAGAGGGGTGATAGTGGACACCTTTGTTTCACCCCTGATCTTATGGGAAATGCTTCTAGCTTCTCCCCATTACATATAATACTTGCTGATGGCTTTAAATAGATGCTACCTATTATTTTAAGGAAGGCTCCATTTATTCCTATACTTTCTAATGTTTTTTAATAGGAATGGATGTTGTATTTTGTCAAAAGCCTTTTCTGCATCTATTGAGATGATCATGTGGTTTCTGCTAGTTTTATTGTTGATATGCTCAATTATACTGATGGTTTTCCTAATATTAAACCATCCTTGCATTCCTGGAATAAATCCTACCTGATCAAAGTGTATTATTCTTGGGATAAGTTGCTGTAGTCTTTTGGCTAATATTTTATTTAGAATTTTTGCATCTATATTCATGGGGGAGATTGGTCTATAATTTTCTTTCTCTGTTTTATCTCTTCCTGATTTAGGTATCAGTACCATATTTGTGTCATAAAAAGAATTTGGTAGGACTCCTTCTTCACTAATTTTCCCAAATAGTTTGTAGAGTATTGGAATCAATTGTTCTTTAAATGTTTGATAGAATTCACTAGTGAATCCATCTGGCCCTGGAGATTTTTTCCTAGGGAGGTGACTGATGGCTTGTTCAATTTCTTTTTCTGAGATGGGATTATGTAAGTAATTTACTTCCTCTTCAGTTAATCTGGGCAACTTGTATATTTCTAAATATTCATCCATTTCCCTAAGATTGTCAAATTTGTGTGCATACAATTGGGAAAAATAATTCCTAATTATTGTTTTGATTTCCTCTTCATTGGAGGTATATTCACCCTTTTCATTTTTGATACTCATAATTTGGTTTTCTTCTTTCTTTTTTTTTTATCATATTGACTAAGGGTCTATCAATTTTGTTGGTTTTTTCATAAAACCAGCTCTTGGTTTTATTTATTAGTTCAATAGTTTTCTTAATTTCGATTTTATTAATCTCTCCTTTAGTCTTCAAAATTTCTAGTTTAGTATTTAATTGGGGATTTTGAAATTGTTCTTTTTCTAGGTTTTTTAATTGCATGCCCAATTTGTTGAGCTCCCTTTTCTCTAATTTAATCATGTATGCACTCAGGGATATAAAACTTCTCCTAAGAACTGCCTTTAATGCATCCCACAGATTTTGGTATGTTGTCTCATTATTATCATTCTCTTGAATGAAATTACTGATTGTTTCTATAATTTCTTGTTTGACCCACTCATTCTTTAGGATCAAATTGTTTAATTTCCAGTTAGTTTTTAGTCTGTCTTTCCCTGGCCCTTTATTGCATATAATATTTATTGCATCATGATCTGAGAACGATGCATTTAATATTTCTGCCTTACTGCATAGAATTGTGAGGTTTTTATGCCCTAGAACATGGTCAATTTTTGAGTATGTGCCATGAACCGCTGAGAAGAAAGTATATTCCTTTTTATCCCCATTCAGTTTTCTCCAGAGATCTATCATACCTATCCTCTCTAAAATCCTGTTCACCTCCTTAACTTCTTTCTTGTTTATTTTGAGGTTGGATTTATCAAGTTCAGATAGGGGGAGATTAAGGTCTCCCACTAGTATAGTTTTGCTATCTATTTCTTCCTCTAATTCCTTTACCTTCACCTCTAGGAATCTGGATGCTACACCACTTGGTGCATATATGTAAAGTAATGATATTGCTTCATTCTCGATGGTGCCTTTTAACAGGATATAGTTTCCTTACTTATCTCTTTTAATTAGGTCAATTTTTGCATTTGCTTTATCTGAGATAAGGATTGCTACCCCTGCTTTTTTTACTTTAGCTGAGGCATGATATATTTTACTCCAACCTTTTACCTTTACCTTGTGTGTATCCCTCTCTTTCAGATGTGTTTCTTGTAAACAGCATATTGTAGGATTATGATTTCTAATCCATTCTGCTATCCGTCTCTGTTTTATAGGAGAGTTCATTCCATTCACATTTACAGTTATGATTGTTATCTGTTTCTTTTCCCTCATCCTATTCCTGCCCCTGTTAATGTTCATATTTTCCCTCCCTTCTCCCTTCCCCCCCTTAATAGTTTTCCTTTTGACCACGGCCTCCCTCAGTGTTCCCTTTTCGGCCCCCCTCCCTTTTCCTCCCCTTTTTCCCCTTACTACTTCCCTCCCTACCAACCACACCCACCCCCCTTTTGTAACCCTTTCCCCCTCCTACTGCCTGTAGGATATTGTTATACTTAATGAAGTATGCTATTTTTTCTTCGCATCAAGAATGACTGTAATGTAATGCCAAGGAAAGGCAACTTCCCAAGGTTCAAAATACCAGCATAGGTGCTCTCCATTTTATTCAGTGACAAAGCAAGAACAGAGAAGGTCCAAACATGACATCATTCAAAATACAGCATTTACTAAGTGTGATTAAATAATCTCCAAGTACTACCCCACCCCAGGACCTTCCAATCATTCAATCAATTACAAAGTCCCTGTTCTAAATACTACTCTACCCATAGGCTGTACCTTCATTTGTCAATCACAGAGCACAAAAAGGTCAAAAGTTCCCCACCCCTGGATCTCAATTGAATCTACCCCAGAGTTACATCAAGTTTAAACACAGCACTTAGTACCCAAATGGAGGTCTTTTCTTCATCTTGACATGAGGCAGTTCTCAGCAATCTTAGTTCCTGGGGAGACAAGGCTTAGCAAGGCCACAAGATACATTGCCAGTCCCTTCATTAATTCATCCTCTGTCTGTAGAACAGTCCTAGAACCCCTGAAAACATTAGCAAAACCCTCTCCCAGGATTTCTGTAAACATACAACAAGAAAATCCTTCTTCAGGGCTTCTGAACCAACAGAAAGGTTCCCAGACCCCTGCAACAACAGCACTGTCCTTCACCAGTGGACAGTATTCACTCTGTCGGCAGGACAGTCTCAGGGCTTCTTAACCAAAAGTCGGGTTCCAGGACTTCTTCAACAACAGGACTGTCTTTCACCAGTGGACAAATCTGGCAAAACAACATCAAAACAGACAGACAAAGTACCAGCAAAACAGCCATGTCTCCTCAGTCCTTGGCAGCTCAGGGGGCAGGTCTCAAAAGTCCAGGGCAATTCAAAGCGGCCACCAGCAATTCTCTTAGTCTCTCTCTCTCCACCAGGTGCTGCTTCCAAAAAAAAAGTTCTTCCGCCTCTCTCTTGTCTCTCCAAATCTAGGTCACCAGCTCCTCCCAGTTCAGGACTCTCTTTTCACATCAACAAGTCCATCCCACAGGTGGGATTAACAAGCTCTGGGTTTTAACACAATCAATTTGAAAAACCAAGCCAATACAGGGGAATCTTTAAATGCCATTACTATCACAATGACAGGAACAGATCTCATGTGAAGCTCCTCTCCCTCCCCTCTTTCCCTCTAAAATGATTCTTTTTGCGTCCCTTCTCTATAGCTCCTATGCTTAACTGGTTGTTAATCCCTCCTTGTACCAGAACCAATGAGGGAAAAGCTCATATGCTTCCCAACACCCTCCCTTTTTTTCCTCTGCTATATAATTTTTATGCCTCTATGAGTGGCATAATTTACCCTTTTCCACTTCACCCCGTCCCTTTGTAGCCCTTAACAAGATTTTTTATCGTCATTTTGTGTATTTTATACTCATACCCTGTACTTGTCTCTTACCAGTTTGCTCTTATCAAATAGCAGGGTGTGTGTGTGTGTTCTCCTTGTTTACCTTTCTAAATCACTGTTGCTTCTCGTAATTGGAGGTTGAATTTTCCATTGAGTTCTGGCTTTTTTATCAAGAAGGTCTGGAACTCTGTTATATCATTGAATGACCATCTCTTTGCCTGGAAGAATATGCTCAGTCTCGCTGGGTATGTGATCCGAGCTCTTTTGCCTTCCTGAAAATTGTATTCCACTGCCTCCGATCTTTCAGTGTAGAGGCTGACAAATCCTGTGCAATCCTCACTGTGGACCCTCGATATTTGAATTGTTTCTTTCTGGCCGCTTGAAGTATTTTCTCTTTTATCTGGTAGTTCTGGAGTTTGGCCACAACATTTCGAGGATTTTTCAGTTTGGGATCTCTTACAGCAGGTGTCCGTGGATTCTCTCGATTTCTATTTTCCCCTCAGGTTCTAGTATCTCAGGGCAGTTTTCCTTAACGAGCTCTTGGAGAATGTTGTCCAGGCTCATTTTTTCATCATAATTTTCTGGTAGGCCTATGATTCTCAGATTATCTCTCCTGGATTTGTTTTCCAGGTCAGTTATTTTTTCTTTGAGGTATTTTACCTCTTTTTCTAATTTTTCATTTTTGTTGTTTTGCTTGGCTAATTCTTGGTTCCTCATAGAGTTATTTGTTTCTATTTGTTTAATTCTGGTTTTTAGCAAATCATTTTCCTTGGTTAATTTTTGAAGCTCCTTTTCCATATCATACACTTTTCTTTTTAGAGAGATGTTTTCCTCATTATAATGTTTTTCGAATTCTGCTATTTTTGTTTTGAGAGAATTATTCATTTTGTCTTCTATCTCTCTCATTTTGCTTTCAAAGTTCCTTTTGATCTCATCTAGGAGAGCCTTCTGTGCTTGGGATCCATTCCCTGTTGAAGTTTCAGCTGTGGGTGTGGAGTCCGCATTGTCTCCCTCTGAGGTTGGTTCCTCCCTCTGAGGATAGTAGGACTCCAGAGTCTTTGTCTTTGTAGTCTGCTTTCTACCCATTTTGAGGCAGGGTCCTAACCACGCCCTTCCTCTAGGATCCCAAGCCTTTACTGTAGAGGGTTTTGCCCTGGGCAATAGTTACTATATTTTCAGGGTCAGAGGGGGTGTTTGGAGCAAGTAGGGTTCACTCTGTCATCCTCGTCTTTGGAGGTTCTGAAAGGGGCTTTTTTTAAAAAAGATTTCTGGGCTATGAAGTGGTAGCCCCAGGAGTGTTTGCTGTCCAGTATAGGGGCCCCTGTCTTTGCTTCTTACCTTGCTCTTTCCAGTCCCAGCCCTTTGGTGATAGGCCTGGTAGTGGACCTTGTGGT
>NW_027187419.1:73087009-73095450 GCF_028583685.1 Petaurus breviceps papuanus
TTCCTTCCTTCCTTCCTTCCTTCCTTCCTTCCTTCCTTCCTTCTTTCCTCCCTTCCTTCCCTTCCTTCCCTTCCTTCTTTTTCAATAGCTGATCAAGATGGGGGGGAACATGAAAAGAAAAAGCATGTTATTGAGATAACAAAAGGCCATATTTTAAAATTTCTTACTCTATCCATAGTATCCAATGCATTTTTGTCAAAATTCAAGAGATTGTGAATTTAGAAAAGCATGACCAACATATCTACATGCATGATTCATTTTTCATTTTATTAATTATAAACTTTCACTGGTTTGGAGGAAATTGGGCATAAAAAAATAATAGGTGTTGCTATGTCAATGTGGAGACAGCTTGTATAGGTTCAATAATGTCACAGTAAGATTCCCTTAGGGTTCATGCCCTAAGGCCATGCTTTATAATAAGGTCCCTTTGCCACCTTACTAGTTAAGTCCCTTTGGATGGTGTCCAAGATGGGTCAGTCTTGTTTCAGATTCCAAGATTTAACAAAAAATGTTAAGTATTCTTAACAATGCAGTAAAACCTTGATGGTGGGGCTTATTACATGGGTTTGGGTATATTATGAATCAAATTATGCCTAGAAAACATGATTATATTCACCAAAATTTGATATATTAGACCACATAGCAATGTGACTATGCTTTAGGGTTCAAAGAACTCTTTCCTTGTAACTACTGTGGGAAGTCAGTAGTACTAATGATACTATATTCCTTTTATAGAGAAAGAAACTAAAGATGAGAGAAGTGGCTTGTCTGTGGTAACACAGATGATAGCTTCCACATCTAAGACTTGAATCCAGGATCTCCCACTTGTCCCACTATACTAAACTGCTCTTAAAATGAATTCTGGTTTATGAAAATAGTATCTAAGAGACAGGAATTTATCCCATGGAAGTAGACATAGCACCCCCTGCTTCCCTCTTGGAGAAATATTGAGAAAGCATTAAAAATTGTGCTAGTTAAGCCTTTGGACTAATCTGAAAGATAAACTCTTCTCATTTTTTCTCTATCAGTTCTGGTACAGTGCCTTCTCTCCTCTCTCCCTCAGTAAAATTAGGACAGTGATTGTTCTGCCTGAGTATTAATCCCTTTTCCATGCCTTGAAATGATTAGTGTAATGACCCACCTTAGAGGAGTACCTTCTTTACCTATTTTTTTGTACCATTAAAAGAGAGGTTGTCCCTTGGATTATTTCAGGTCACCTATTGACCAGATAGAAAGAACTCTTGAGTAATGTGGTTATAGAGGAATTCAGTGGTACAGGAAATGATTCTCCAGAAGTGTGCCAGAAGAAGTAAATAACTATTATTTTATTTGATGAAGTAAAATATCAAACAAATCACTATGTTTTTATCACACTGTGAAATTTTCTTTTGTTCAAGAATCCTATAAATGTTACTTCAATGGTGGGATGTATGAAGTGTGCAGAGAGGACTGGCACCTCTGGTGTGAGGGTTTGCTAAGCCCTTCTCAGGGCTATTCATCTACCTTTGGTATCCACCTGGCACTCAACTCTCACCTTTGGTGCCAAGAAGCTGTAGGATGTTGAGCGGCCACACCATTGGTGAAACCATCTTCAGCAGATGGGCTGAATCAGGTTGAGGGTAGCCAACAGATCTCAAAGCCATAGATGAATCTGAGGGATATCCACCCCAAGAATGTGAATACTTTCCCTGGAAAAATTAGTGGATAAGAAAAATTTGTTCCAACAGCCATGAAGGCAGCTGAAGCAGACTCTGTGGACCACTTTGACCTTGGTCAGGCATTGAAGATACCAAGGTCATATACTGCATCCTGGGCCATCACCAGTCATTCTGACTTTTTTCCTGTCACTGGATTTTGATGACTCAGGAAAAGAGAGTAAGGCTGATGACTTTGCACAGCTCTGTCACACTTAAATCCAGTGTGCAAGTCATCACATCACCCTGTGATATCATCGGTCCTCTTTGAAAATGAAGGATGGACAACCTCAATGGTACAGAGATGGAGAGACATGACCAAGGCTGTGAGTCTAAACTATGTCAGTTTGGACATGTCTTTCTGAAGCAGAACAGTATTAATAAATTAATTTAAAAATAGTTTCTGGTAGACTTGTGTCTAAAAATTGAGTAAAATAATAATATCTTTTCTTTGACAGTCCTACTCTTCCCCACCAGAAGTTCCATTGCTGTCTCAAAGTTTCTTGCTAAGATCTTGTTTCAAACTGACTTTACATATAGATTTGGAATAGTCAATTAATACATTTATTCAATGATTCGTATATACAAATCATTGCTTTAAGTAAATAAGGACAGGATATAATGTATACAGTAACTATCCTAGGGGAGTTTACAATGCAAGGGAATGTCTCAGAAATATATCCTATAATTTTAGAACTTATAATGTCAGAATTGGGGAAGAGAAATCTCATATCTAGTTTCACTCCCTCATTTTTTTAGATAGGAAATCAAGGCCCTAAGAAGTGAAATGACTTCCCCAAGGTCATAGCTTTAGCAGTAGAACCAGAATTAGAACTCAGGTCCCTTGACTTCTAGTCTATCATTCCTTTTACTTTCACCATATGAGACTACCACATTTAAGATTTCAATTTCTGCTCCCCTAGATTACTAACTTGATTGTCCTTTCTTTCTTCTTCATTTTTCCCCTCCCCCCCCCCATTCTTTACCATTGATCAGGGAACAATGCAAAAAGACATTTTCATTGTCAGTGATGGGCTCCTTTATATTATAACTCATTCAAATAAAGCAAAAAGCGAAGAAAATCTTAAAAAAAAACTAAAATGAACACAAGTTACTTCCTACAAGAATGTTAATCCATTCAGTTGGATGCTTAGTGCATAGTCTAGTAGTATTTGATCTATTCTGGCACAGGTCCTGATCTCTGGGATTCTGGGTGCTGAGATGTTTTGTATAAGCTATCTGTTTCTTATTTATACAGACCACAAATGGAAAATGAAAGAGGTTTTATTCAGGGGCCAACTTTAAAAGTACATATTCAAAAGTAAAAAGAAAGTAGAAAATCTTGAAAAAGTAAATTAAATTTTTTTTTTAATTTGGCAAAAAATGGTTTGTAGCTCAGCTGCTTCTTAACTGGCAGTTTTCAGTTTTCATACCCTCAACAATTAATGCAGAACTATATTCTGAATTCTGCAGGAAAACAACATTAAATGCTGCTTATTATTACTGATCTTTAGTTTAAATAATAAAAACTTTAACAATGTGGTGGTGGGTTCCCTGCTTTAATAAAAAGGATTTTTCAATTTAATTTATACTTATTGCCTATGATTACGATTATGTGGTTAAAGGAAAGGAAAAATCAATATACGTCATAAAATATTCCTAACAAAACTTTACCAACTGCTGTGTTATATATGTATATGTATATAAACACACATATTTTTGTGTGTGTAAAATATATGTATATACATTTATTTATATTTATTTATTTATCTGTATGACTCTAGTAGCCCAGAGTTTCTTTTCAGTTACAGAGAGCTGTATAATGAGACTTAGTGAGTGCCCAATCATCCATGTTGCTGCTCTGTTATAATAATGTTGACATTGTTTTGGGAGGGGAGAAGGAAAAAAAAAAAAAACACCACCCAGGCATCTTCCTATAATCCCCACAGGAGGAGCTGAGGCCTTTGCCAAGTTCATTGTGCATAACAACATCTGCATTGATTTGGAATTTAAAGAGGAAAGTTGAACAGTGCTTCCAGGAAAACCCACAGTTGGACAACTACTCAGCAGCAAAGCTATTTGGTAACAAAAGTATGATGCAGCTTATACAGAAGATTAGATTTCAAAAGGCCTCTCTTTTTATACCATGATATGATGGACTTTAAATTTAAGACTTCTGTCTTAACTCAAAAGCATGCTTTGAAAACAGACTTTTCCTCTACAGCAGAATTTGAGCCCAATTTGTGATAGAGATTTCTTTTTTTAAAAACTTACATTAAAAACAAAGTATGTTTGTCATCTTAGTTGTGACTTCATTTCCTTGTATTTAAAATATCTTATTATTCACTCATGCTGTATGATATTATGTAAGATTCACAAAAGTTTTCTCCTTAACTTGGAAGTCAATGAAGCTCTCAGCATTCTAATTTTCTGATTTTTTTTTTAGCTGACCTCTAATCTCCTGAGTTTGGTTTGTTTATCTGTGGCAAAATACCATTTCCTCTTTGGGAAGACAAAAGCTTGTAATGATTTATTAAAAACACATTAAGACATTTAACATAGACAGCACCTAGCAAGGAGCAATTTAATGAGTTACATTAAATGGTTTAAACTTTCCTTAAATACCACATGGATGGGAAAGATGAAAGGGGAAAAACATCAGGAAAATGTATTTCATATTTTCTGGGAACAGCCAATGCTTGACAAGTCATTGACTATATTTAATAAACCCTAAACATAGAACAAATTCACTTGCCCTGATTCATTGTACATTTCCATGCCTGTGCTAGAACATGATATTGTTGATGAATCATTGGATGTTCTAGTTGGAAGAGACCACAGTGGCCATCCAAGTCCAATTATACATCTAAAGGAATCCATACCATAACCTACTAGACCAATGATCAGTCATTCAGTCTCTGTTTGAGGACTTCCAGTGAGGGGGAATACACTAATTCCCAGGGTACCTATTCCTTTTTTTGATAACTATTATTGATAGAAAGGGTTGTTGTTTGTTTGGTTTTTTTTTTACAACAAACTTAAAATTTTTTCTTTGTATCTTCTGGTTATTCCTCCTGGATTTGCCCAGAATAAATCAAATTCCCTTTCAAAATGTGAAAGCAGTTATGCTCCCCCTGAGTCCTTTGATCTCCAGGCTTAATCTCCCAACTTTTATTTTATTTGGGACACACACACATACGTACACATATGTATACATATACACACATATGTATGTATAGATATATACTTATGCACACACATATACATACACACATATATACATACATATTTTATACATACACATAAACATCTGTTAGAAAAGTTGTTAAACTAGTCCTGAGATAGATTTCCCTTCCCCATTTGAACTAATTTACTTTGTATGAAAAGAAGACAAAGATTCTTAGGTTGTTACAACATCACGACTAATGATGGATCTATACAATGGCAAAACCTCTTTCCTGCACTTTTCCCTAATTTTAAAATCTAAAATCCTACTCTATGATCAATACTAAATTTTTTCTTTTTCTTCATGTCATCTTGAGTTTCTTGACCCTTTCTCAGACCCATAAACCATCTCCCTTACTCTCATTTCACTTAGCTAAATAATAGTTTTGACCCCAATGGTTTATCACTAATGATTAACTAGCACTGCCCATGGTAGGATTCTTTGTCCTTTGATAGACTTCCATTTTAAACCTTCTCATTCTCAACCATGGAAAACCTGCATGTGATTTTAGACTATATTCAAACATTAATAGCTTTTGGTAATATAAATATGAAGTATTTATCTAATGGACAATGAGCAAACTTAACTTAGGGCAATTTCTTTTTGTTCTTTTTTTTTGTATCATGGACTTTTTTGGTGGTTTGGTGAAGTCCATGGACTACAGTTCAGAAGAATGACTATAATTACCTATCTATCTATCTATCTATCTATCTATCTATCTATCTATCTATCTAATTATTTATCTATCTATCTATCTGTTTTATACATACACACACATTATCTACCTGTTGTGTATGTCCATATCTATATCCATCCATTCGTCCATTCCTCTATTTTTATTTAATTTAATTAATATTTAAAATATTTAATTTTTTTAAATTAAATTTTAAATTAAAATATTTAAAAATTAATTTCATGGACCTCAGGTTAAAAATTTGTTATAGGGACTGAATCATGTTAATCCTGACATCCTCATTATAATTAAAAACAGAAGACAAAAAAAAAATCTTCGGCTATTTAGAAGATTAACACATAGGATCTCTTTAGAGAGGAAAATAAAGGAATTGGTGTGGTTGGCTTTATTGTGTATCTAAGAGGTCAACAAGAAGCATTATTCAATGGGCTCTTTGGTCATCTTGTATTACAATGCTCTCAATGAGCATTTATCTCCTGGATATAATTGTAATATATATAATAGCAATATCTGTTGTGAAGGATGAGGAAGTAGGGAAATTCTACAAATAACATAATCCTCCAATTTAAGTAAATATTTACTTTAGTAGTAAATATGGGCATGGTAGAGGATGGTGAAAAATATGTTGGAAAATGTGTTTTTTTAAAATGTCAAACGCTTATACATTTTGCAACATCTTCATTTCTCTGTATCATGAATACTTCCTTCAACAAGGTCAGGAGACTTCAGACATGGAAAATAGAATACTAGCATGAAAAATGGAATTGATCATATTCTAACAGATATAAAGTGACTGGTTGTTAGTGTAGTAGCCATTTCTAAATCAGTTGTTTCTATCTAGACACTCTCCTTTTTAGCTTCTCATTGAAAGTGCTCTTTTATTTTTTCGTTTTGCTTTGGAATCTTTTCATTGTCATACAAATACTTCCAGGGTTCTTGTGGCCCTTACATCCTCTTTTCCCTACCACACCTATAGTTGTTGAAGAATTGTACTCTTCATTGGATTATTTCTCTTGGCATATTGTTACTCCATTATATTTCTTCATTGCGTTATCAATTTCCTTTCTTTGCTTATTTACATCTGAAGATTTCCTTTTCTAGTCTTTTAGCTAACATTTTAAAAGCTGTGTGTATGTGAATTTCTAATTATTTTGAAGTTATGAAAGGGATTGGGCAACATCTCACTCTTTCATCTTGCAGGGATCACTTAAGATTTCTATTATAAATTATTTTCTCCATCAATGACAGTGGAACTGCCCCAGTAGATTCTACCGTGACAGTATGGGATATACTTCATGAAGAATTACCAGCAATGAAAAAAAAGAGAGAAAAAAACTAAGAAGGAAGAGCAGCTATACTAGGTGAAGGATACAAAGAGATGTCTGATCTAGAGAAGTTAATTAGTCCATCCATCAACAAGTATTTATTATCTACCTGTTATGTGCTAAGCACTGTTCTAAGTGCTGGGAATATGAAGACAGAAATAAAATAGAGCAGGCCTTCAAGGAGTTTACATTCTCTTGGAGAAAAGAACATAGGTATAAATAAGTTAAAATCTCAAATTATATAGAGCAAATACAGAGGAGAAAGATGGAGGGATTAGAAAAATTCTCACATAGGAGGTGGCATTTGAGAAAGGTTTGGAAGGAAGGGAGGCATTCCGAGAGGGGCATAGAGTGCATTCTAGATATGAAGCATGATCGCAAAGGTGCTGTCACAGGTGATTATGAGAATTATGAAAATAATGAGAGTTTTGATACCTTGGCAGGTTGATTCTCAAGATATTTTAAAAAGGAGATAATATAAGACTCTTGGAAAGAATAATGGACCTTATTATTATCCCCAAAATGATGATTGAGAGGATATTAACAACTAGTAACACATTTATATTGTTGCTTTAAGGTTTGCAATGTGCTGTCTGTTATCTCATTTGATCTTCATAATAATTTGATGAGGGAGGGGCTATTATTGTCTCTGTTTTTCAGATGATGTGACGAATAACTGAGGAAACAATTGAAACTTTATGATTTATTAGAAAATTCTTGTTGTTGTTTGTCCCTTGTTATCAACATCAAGAAGATGATGTCATGACTTACAAGTGAATTGAATTTAAATGAGGCAGGGCTGTGCAAAATCACCAGCCTCACTCTGTCCTCCAGAGCCATCTGGATTCAATGGTAAGATATAGATGAGCATGACTGGAGATAGTCTCCCCCCAGATGTAGTGGGAGACCTTGGTCTTTTTAAAATAAGGTCTTTCTCAGGTCTCAGTTTGTCAGAGGCAATGCCATTCAATGATTGAGGCTAGGTAAGAAATGAGGCCAAAAATGTCCTCTTCTGCTTCATAGGAAGGAAGGAAGGAAGGAAGGAAGGAAGGAAGGAAGGAAGGAAGGAAGGAAGGAAGGAAGGAAGGAAAGAAGGAAGGAAGGAAGAAAGGAAGGAAGGAAGGAAGGAAAGAAGGAAGGAAGAAAAAAAGAAAAGCAACAATCTGGGAGGGGAAGACTAAAACAGAAATAATTGCTACTTACACTCACTTTGAGCCATCAGAACCCAAACAATGACCAAATGTGACTTGGGTTGGGACCTTTTGATGGCCAATCAGTGAGAGCCAGAATGATTTGGGCTTAAAGATTTGGTCCTTAAAAAAAGAAATCTAGTCAGTAAACCCCAAGACATCTTGCAAGATTTCAGGGATCAAAAATTATGGACTGGGGAAGAGGATGGAGGTAGAGAAAGAGGGAGGGAGGGAGGGAGAGAGGAAGGGAGGAAGGGAGGAAGGGAGGAAGGAAGGAAGGAAGGAAGGAAGGAAGGAAGGAAGGAAGGAAGG
>NW_027187419.1:73095460-73120651 GCF_028583685.1 Petaurus breviceps papuanus
AGGAAGGAAGGAAGGAAGGAAGGAAGGAAGGAAGGAAGGAAGGAAGGAAGGAAGGAAGGAAGGAAGGAAGGAAGGAAGGAAGGAAGGAAAAGCTACGTTGCCCACCTGGAGCTGGCCAGTTGGGTCTCCAGTGGGGCAGCTACTACTTACTACTCACAGATTGTTGATTGTTCTTTGTCCTTCCTTCTTGAAGAGTACCATGACCTTGGGAAGGTAATGTTATGATGTGCAAATGAATTGTATTTAAGTGAGGCAGGCCTGCACAAAAGTCTTAAGCCTCACTCTCTCCTCTGGATCCATCTGGGTCCAGTGGCAAGATATAGATTAGGATGAATTAGCAAAGCAAAAATAATAAATAAATGGTTCAATAAACTCCCCAGTCAGTCCAAAGACTGTGTATTAAAAACAATTAATTAAGTAAAAACAATTAACTAGGATACAAAATTAGGCAATCTGATTTCTAATTCTAGTAAACATTAGGAACTTGCCAACTTGAGAGGGTGAGAGGTACAGTTCCCTGAAATTAGAAAAAGAGGTATTCCACTCCTCAAAGTGTCTATATTCAAAGGAACATGAGAACAACAACTGACCAGAATTGAGCCAGTTTTCAGATAAGGCGTATGGGTTGCTTGCAATGTATAATTGTGAGGAAACTCCTTGCATCAGTCTTTGGATCTGATTGGGTTTCTGGTCAACATAACCTAAGTCCTTAGTTAAGGGCCTCTAAGCAGCAAGTAGAGGTGGTCCAGCTTCCCAGTCATGCAGGGCTAGTTTCAAACAATGCAATAAAGTTTTCTCACAATTCCCATAATCAAGTAAAGTTTTCTCAGAAGATAGAAATTGAACAAGACCCATAATTGAATAGAAAGGGAACTGAGCTAGTTCCAGAATTGAGTCACAAGACAGAGTCAGTATGGTTCACTCACTCAATTCTCACAGTAGAGCAATTGAAACCAAGAAAAGTTAAATGAATCACCCAGGGTTACACAACGAGAAAGTGACTGAGGTGGGACTTGGACTAGGTCTCCCATGTTTAGCTCTTACCCACTGTACCATCTAGCTGCCTAGACCCATATGCCTACTATCCTATGTCTATAAAATCTTTGTGAGAATATGTCATATATATAATTAAGATCATTCTTGATGAAGTAGAAGGGAACAATCAGGATTTTGCAAACTCTATTTTATAGGAGACCATACTTTTTATAAAACAATGCCATCAGTCTTACTGTTTGTTGACTATAAAAAAACACTTCATTTTGTAGATCTATATATGTATGTATATATACATATGTATACATGTTTATGTGTATATATGTACACATGAATCTCCTTCTAACAGATTATCTTCCATGAAGATTCTGAAATCACTCCAAATTTCTGGAATGAAGTCATGACTAATATACCTTTGATTGATGACCATCCTGGCCAAAGGTGTTTTCTAGAGTCATGGTGGATTACAGAAGATGGGTGCTATATGGATGGTGACATCAACCAGATGCTTTTTCTTAGAAATTACATTTTGCTGACAATACCAAGCCTTAGAATATTAAAGAACTGTTTCAATGTCTAAAATCAAAGAGTTAGACATAGCTAGCCATACAGGAAAAAAAACAAAACAAGTGATGAAGGATGGAAGAAAATCTGTTGTACAGACTATAAGATGTGGTAGTTGCATGAATGGCCAATAGAGCAAATCCATCAGAATACACACATGTGCATACACACATGCACATATATGTATATACATACAAACATACAACATATGTTTGTGAAGATATACATATAGTTGATATATAGTACATAAATTATATATGCATGTCTACAGGTGTATTTGTGCAGAATTTATATACATGTATGAGAATATATGTATATTTAATTATATGTAAAGATTTTATATGTGTAGGCTTATATATGTGTATATGCACATATGGGTATACTTCTATGGGAATGTGTGCATACATGTATGTACTTTGCACATATACATCTTGGGCAGCTGCTGAATCTGGGCAATGAATTGACCTGAGATTTGAATAAGAGGAAGAAAGTAGTAGACCAGATTTCATTTGGCAAATATCATCATTCTTTTTTTTCCTTTTTGGAGGGGGGAAGGCAGAGAAATCGGAGTTAAGTGACTTGCCCAAGGTCACACAGCTAGTAAATGTTAAATGTCTGAGATCAGATTTGAACTCAGGTCCTCCTGAGTCCAGGGCCAGTGCTGTATTAACTGCAACACCCAGCTGCCCCCATTCTTTTAATGACCCATAACTTCTCCTAGACATGAAGGTTTAGCTGCATGATATTAATATTTGGTAGTATATGTGAATCATGGAAAGCCACAGTCTTCAAAGAATTAAAGTTACAAGTAGATGCAAAAGAAAATTGAGAAGTTTAGGGTATAGGTGAATAGGATGCAATATAATGAGAAAAAAGAATTATATTACATGAACATTGTTAAAGATATTGGAGATAGGTATGATCATAGATGGAGGAGGGCTAGTCATGAGCCAGAAGTGAGGGGTAACTAACAATGGGCAGCCTACATGCCGCATAGGTATCCATGCAGTGTTTGGGAAGCTAGATTACAGCAGCATCTGAGAGTTGGGAAGGACCTCTCTGGATATACCCTGGATGATTAGTCCATCCAGACTTTGCTTGAAGATATCCATTTTAAGTGTTGCCTGATAGGAGTATGCTGGCACTACCTTATATCAGCTCTAGAGAGCCTAATCATTAACTTTTCAGTGTGAGCATTTATATCTCAGAAATCAATGAATGCCACAAACCAGGGCTTGATTTATTGTTTTGTTGATTGTCTAGACTTGAGAAAGTGATGAAGAAAATATTAATAACATAGATTAAACTCGTGTGTCATGAATATATTTTTCCTCCTTGGAAAGTTGGTCATTAAATATTTACCAGAATACCTCTGGGAAGCCATCCCCTCCTGAGACAGTCAGTTTCTGCTTTGGGCATCCCTAATCATTAGAGAATTTTTCCAGGTCATCAAACCTAAATTGACTCTTTGGGAACTTCTGCCTATTTCTCTTGATTCTGCCCACTGGGGCTAAATAGAATAGATCTAATTCCCCTTCAAATACTGGAGGACAGCTACCATACTACTCCCCCACATTCTTTTGCCTAATATTCAGTGCCACCACTTAATTTGGAGCTCTTGTCTCAATCTAGTTTTATTTTATACTACTTTCCAAGTAATTCACATATATGCAAATGATTATAATTCAAATTTAATATACTCTAACTTAAATATATTGTAAATAAATTAGGGTAGTTACTGTCCCTTGTTTTTGTTTCACCCTTTCCCTTTGCTTAGGATGTCTTTATAGCCCCCCAATACACTAACATACTTAGAAATACACTCACACATTTACAAACATACTCACTCACAAATACATACACATTTATACACTTAAACACACACATGGGCGCACACACACACACACACACACACACACACAATTTCTGCCTGTCTTTTCAAGCCCAATTCAAGTGTAACCTAATGTAGGAAGTTCTGTCTGATTCTCTCCAGTCAGTAATAACCTTTTCTCCTTAGGATCTCACATATCAATTTGTCTCTGCTGCTATTGTGCACTTTTGAAAAACCTAACTTGTGATTCCATTGATACGGTGATCTCATGAAGAAGATCAGTGCCTTCTCTGCACTTATCATTGTAGAGAATTGCCTGGGGGGGGGTTACCATGAAGTTAAATGACTTGTCCAGGGTCACACAGCTAGTATCTACCTGAGACTTGAACTCAGGTCCTCTCAACTCCAGGGCTGGTGGTCTATCCACTGCTCCACCTACCTATCCCTAGGGGTGTTTTTTTTTTTTTTAATATTAATGATACAGTCAGATGTGGTCAATGTTTTGTTTGGTTTTACTGAGCTGCTTTTTTTTCTTCCTTCTAAAATTTGTATTTGAAGGAATAGCTTAAAGAGAGGGGCAGAGGGGGGGATATATTTGTAAATGAATATGAGGTAAAAATAAAAGGCACCAATAAGAATAAATGAATGGGTGAAAATAGGTACATAGGGACATACATCAAAATCATCATATTCTCATTCCTCTTCTCAGTGGCCAACAAGGTCAATCTACAATAGAAGTAAAGTGAATGTTGAGAAATATGAAGAAAATTGTTCTAATAAAATATCACCTGTGCTGGTTATAAAAAACTAGTTTTCTTGATAATGGGTCTTAAGCAAGAAACCTAAATTTTAAACACAGTATTGATTTGATTTTGTAAAGTATGATCTGTGTGTGTCCTTAAAACCTATTAAGCTATTCAGTGTGATAGATTGAAAAGACTACTGGACTTGGAGCCTACAGAGGCAGGGTCTAACTCCTAGCTTCTATACACACTAGCTGTGTGACCCTGAGAAAATCGTGTGATATTTCTGAGACTCAGTTCCTTCATCTGTCCTGTGGAGATAAAAATGCCACACTAACAATCTCCTACAGTTGTTGGGAGGGAAGAACTTGGAAAACCTTAAAGTACTACATAAATGTGGATTATTATATTGTCACACTCTAAAACATTTTTTTAATGAGTAAGTGATGGGCTTTTAAGACAGGCATTTGTAATTTTACATGGTCAGAGAAGAGTGTGATACCCTCAAATGAGCCAACACCTTCCAGCTCTAACTTGCCTCATTAATTTAGGATTGAAGCAACGTTAAGTGGGATTGGAATTGAAATTAGAATATAAATTAGATGGAGTGAAACTTATGAGATTGGTATAGAGCATGTCTGGTCAGTTACCACAATCTGGCAAAGAGAGGATTTCTGAGTTTGTTCTTTCACTGAAACCATATTGAATCATTTCTTCCCTTCTCCCCCACCCCAACACATATACACTACATTTTCCTCTTAAAAAAATACTTACAACTCACTGTTGTGAGTTATTTGTTATGGAGCTTAATAGAAATATTAGCAACCCTACATATCTCTTAATTCTTCTTCCAAAAGATTGACATTGCTAAGACTCTTCATTTAAAAGGGAATATGAATTGACTAAATTCCTGTGCAAAATGAACAGTGATCTGAGGAATTTACCTTTTTACAGGCTTTTTGCCCATAAAATGATCTTTAACTCTTTGAAACTACCTGGTGGATACTGTTAGAACTGAAGTTAGGGTAAAACCAGTTGGTGAATATCTGGGATGAACAACCCACAGTGATATTAGGCCAAATACTAGTTTTTACTGTTTATGGAATCAGCAGTCTATAAACATTTTTCTAAATGGAGTCTAATGTATTTCTTTAACTGCCAAGTGTGTTTACTGATAACAAGGAGTTCATCAAATAAAAGCTGACTCCAAGGAATGGCACAATCCAAAATTTCCTAATTCCTTTAATAGTGTTTGGTGCCATTAGGGACTCACAACAGAAACACGCACATGCACACACACACACACGCACACACACACACAGAATGTCACATTATCCTTCAGCTGAGACTTTTACTGTTGCTTTCATGAAAAGCTGAATGTAACAAGCTTTCCAGGAAGAAAAATAGTTTTTTAACCTACACAGATTTATATCTGATTGTCCCATTCCCTAGGAAAAAATTGAACATGTTGTAAGTATTACTACTCATGAATTCTATGAAACAATATCTCTTGAGATTTCAATCCCAGTCATTCTTCACTGGAATACATTGACCTTGGGTCCTAGAATGGTCTCCCTGGCTAAATTGTGGATGCTGGTGAGGAACTATATGAACATGTACATATGTACATGCGCTCATGCACATAGCTATCTAATGCACATGGATACATACAGACACAGAGGTGTACATGCGAACACATATACACGGTTTTGACCTCCATTATTCAACCTTCATAAGCCTTTGCATTGCCCCTCTTGTTATTACTCTCTTCTCAAATTATTTTGTAATTCCTTCCTTATGCAAATAATATAAATCACTCCAGTCTCCCCTGTCTCTTCTACCAACACCCCATCCCCACCCCCAAATATAAACTAAGAAAGAGCAGTGATTGTTTTCTATCTTGTCTTTGTATCCCTAGAACCTAATATTTTGCCTCAATCTTAGTAGGTACTTATTCATAAGAGCTTATTGAAAGAATAATTGTTTTTATACAAGCATTTTAGGTCATTCATAGGAAAAACGTGTACTGTGAAATAAGATGTCTTTCATTTTTCTTGTTTTTTTTTCTAACTAGAAGAATGCTGTGAGGTCTTTAAGTGTCAAAAGAGAACAGTTCAAAATGGGTTTATGTTGATGGTTAAAAACCCAGAAAGTATTTCAGTTTGTGTTAAGGCAGCTCAATTCTCTTCTGATAAGATTCACAAATACAATGTAAAGTTGTGATAATGTTCACATTATCATAGGTCCTCTGAGTTATTCTCTCATGATTTTTCATTCATGCCCAGAACAGGGTTTTAGAGATTTCAACAAACTACCCATTGAAATGGAAATATCATGTTGCTTAAATGTTGCTTATTCTTTTAGTAGTCTATTTGTGGGGGCGTACACAAAATAAAAAATTAAAATCCTTAAATCTGGAATTAAAACTGTGGTAATTTCCAAGTATAATCTGGGGGATATGTACATATAATATGCTACTTAGTAAAATATAGAGTTGAATAAGCATTTTAAACAATTCTGTTTGGCTTAGAATCTTTGACATTTCAAATTATAGGAAGAACTGTTTGCTTGGATAAAATTCAAGAATGTTACTTTCCTTCTAATTACATTTTGTGATTTCTGTCCTCTGCACGATTTTGATATTTGTTCCTTGCTCATGCTGTTTGGGACAGTTCACACTGTCCCAAAAGTCTTGATGCAGTTTAAAGTTATTATTTAAACATTATTTCACTTTCAAATAACTTCACACAAGATGCCAGTGAATATTACTTCAATTCCTTGAAACACATTGCTAATTTTTGTTGAGTTTCACATATTTCTTGCATATAGGAGTGCAGAAACATGGAAATATTTTAAGCTACATTAGAATGTGCAAATGCATGTCACAGCATTTTGCAACTTTACAAAGGCTTCTTTGAAAACACTTTGTGCAAATTGCTATTTGTCAGGGAATAAAGCAGGAAGTCACCCAGACTTTGCTTTTGTTTCCAAGGAGAGGAATTAATTGGCTTATTTGTGATATGAACTAATCAAACCATTTTAAGGGGAAAAAATTAGAAAGACATATTGATATGACAAAATGCAAACCCTGGGGTTAGGTCTAAAAGATTAGGAAGAAGAAAGGCCCCAAATCACTATATAAATGATCTCTGTTAAGTCCTTTCAGCTGTGTCTGACTTTTTGCGAATGCATTTGGTATTTTCTTGGCAAAGATACTGAAGTGGGTTTGTCATTTCCTTCAGCAGCTCGTTTTACAGACGAGGAAACTGAGGCAAACAGTTAAACGACTTGCCCAGGGTCACACAGTCATTAAGTGTCTGAGGTCACATTTGAACTGGAAGATGAGTCTTCCTGACTCCACTCCTGACATTCTATCCACTCCAGGCTGGGTCTTCTATCCACCTAGCTGTCCTTTTCTAGGAGGGAAGTTCTTCTCTTGAGGGTTGCTTCCCTCAGCAGTGATAACGTGTCTACATTCTTATTTAATCCCTATTCAGTGCCCAGCACATCCTTTCTTTTACTGCACACAAAATGACATAAGCAAAATGTGTTGAGGAATGTATTTCTTTGTGCTGTGGGCTACCTGGTCAAGCCTCCAAGCAAAATTCTTTGGTGAAACGGTGTAAAAAACAAACAGCAAATCCCTCTAGAGAATTTCTTTTTGAAGTCTTGCTCTGGCCTCTAGTTCTCTAAGTATGCATAGGAAAACAGCAAGAGCTCAGTGGGATAGAACCAAATTCCCAGAAGAACTGCAAAATATAAGGTGGTATAGCCTGTATAGTTGTTTTTGTTTCCTGTAAGCAATAGTGAAATCTACTCATCCCAACAGGGCATTAGAGTCTGAGAAGACTGGAAAAAAGGAAATAGCTGATTGCAGGAGGTTCTGGGGTCAGAACAGCTTCCAGTCTTTCCCTAGGCCTATTTCAGAAGCCTTGGGATATACCCTTGATGCAGCTTAGATGCATGATTATAGAAATCAACCTCCAAATGTCTGGAAAGAGGTTTGAAATGTAGAGAGGGAGGAATGAATGTTTGCAAGGGAGAAAGAAGAAGTGTTCAGAAGTTTGGAATCCCTATACTTGTGTGTGAGAGAATTAACGCATGGTGAGAAGCAAAGGGTGGTTCTGAGAATTGGTGTGTCTAAGAGAGCATCCAGAAGCTTGGAATGTCTGAGGTCAGCATCTCCTTGAGGGCAAGGACTATTCAGACTTTTTTTTTGTATTCCCAGCACTTAACCCAGTGAGTGGCATCTAGTAAGAGTTTAATAGATTTGCTGTATTGTAATAGATTGCTCAGGGATTGTGTGTGTGTGTTGAGCTGTGAAACTTTTTTGCTTTTTGTAGTAATACCAGTATTAGGGAGCCATGTTGATGAATTCAATCAGATTCTGTATTGAAAAGTATATCCTGTGTGTCAGTTCTGAGCTTGTTTCTTTAAATTCAGATAGAGAGAGAATGTACTGGAGGTGGGGGAGGAAGGAAAAGGAAGACCCAGAACACAATAAGTGAGTTATAGCAACATGACCAATAATGATTGGATAAATATTGGTGATAGGTCTATGCTACTAGGATACATCTGTAAAGATCTTTGCCAAAAACAAAGCAAAAACCTGCAATTTCCCCATGTTAGTCCTCATTAGCTTACCTACCCTTTGTTTGTAGTTACCAAAGCGTCCTGTGTCAGCTCATTTAGGATGGGTTGTCACAAGAATATGAGCAATATTAAGGCATTTGGAACTGAGACAGCAATGCAGCTTCAAAAAAAAAATCTTTTGTTTGGGATATCATGTACCGTGTTTCCTCACTCTCCCTCTTTATTTTTTTTGGAGGGCAATTTGGGGTTAAGTGACTTGCCCAAGGTCACACAGCTAGTTTTTGTGTTAAAAGTGTCTGAGGCCGGATTTGAACTCAGGTCCTCCTGACTCTAGGGCTGGTGCTCTATTCACTGCACCACCTAGTCACTCCCCCTCCCTCTTTACTTTAGTAGACTCATTCTCCTCCACTTTCAATAGGATTACACCACCACCTCAGTCTATTTTGTGGCAGCTGAGTGGCAAAGTACGTAGAGTGCCTGGCCTGCAGTCAGGAAGACTCAGCTTCCTGAGCTCAAAATCTGGCCTCAGATACTTACTAGCTGTGTGATCCTGGGCAAGTCACTTACCCTTGTTTGCTTCAGTTTCCTCATCTGTAAAATAATCTGGAGAAAGACAAGGGAAAAGGACTCTAATAAATTGCCAAGAAAACCCCAAATTGGATCACAAAGAGTCAGATGCAACTGAAAAACAACACTCTATATCAACTCTTAAAAGTTTTCTCCTTGTTCCAACATTGGCCACTCCATCTTCTGCCTTCTACCCTTTAAGATCTTAAGTCCTGACCCTCACTTGGCCTCTTCATTCAAGGGTTTTCTTAACTGTTACCAATATCATGACAAAAAACAAACTTATTTGAGGGGTTAACTCATGGAAGTGTCACCAAAATTTCAGAATAATAAGTTGTTCCCTCACTTGCATGGGATCTTCTTAGACACTTATAGTGGCAGCCACACTGGCATACCCAGGATGTGCTAGCACAGGTTCTTAGATCTTCTTTACAAGGAAGTAAGGGGTCAACAATCTTTTTTTAAACTACATTCACTAGTTCAGGGGAAAAGTCAGCACCCTGAACCTCAGAGAAAATACAAACAGAAAATATAAGTAGAGAAATAAAGACCAATAGACAAGACTCTACCTGAATCAATTATACACTTTCCATACCTCCCTGGATTGAGAGAGCCTTTACATCTGAGCAGTTGAGGAGCTCTGAATATATGACCACTCAGAATCTGGACCAGGGAATAACAAGATCCTTCTCATAAGTGAACCCCCAAAGCAGAATACCCACTCAGAGTATACATGCACTTCTCAGAGTTAGAAGGTATCACAACCCTCATGACTCAGTGCCTAATTAGAAATTAGCAAAAGGTGTGAAAGCCTTCCTACCAGCAAGTGTCCCCTAAGCAAGTTTCCCTTAATGGGCTCCATGTGAGGCCTATTAATGGGCAGGAAAGATCTTAAATCCCAGTAACACTACAACACTGTAAGGCTATGTCTGCACAACTACAATATACTGGCACATGGTTTTATCCCTCAAAAAGAGACATCTTTTCAATTTGAGTAATTCTTACTAAAGAAACTCTGGGCTTTTTAGATTCTAGGAAAATTCCTCAGATACTGATCTTTATGAAAAGGGAATTTTCTCAAGGGGGCTGTTTCTCTCAGAGCTCTAAAATATTACTTTTGCTTTAATCACTTGTCAATGTCCAGGGAGTCCTTTCATTTATCAGACACAAAATGTCATATGAAAAATGTGTTGGGGTCTATATAGGTTGTTAGAGACGAGTATAAGGTGGAATTTCCAGAGTGAGAATAACTCTATGCCCACCCCTCAAAGAAGAAAAGAATGTCAAAGACATTTAAAAATACACTGAAGAGAGCAGAAGGGAGTGCAGAAAGGAACAGATAAACATGGTAGTACCATTATCCTAAGAGATGTGTGTATGTATACACATACATATACAGAATCTATTTAATTTATACATAATATATTTAAAACCAAGTTGTATATGAGAAATTCCATAATCATCTTTTTTTTCTCTTCTTTGTTATGGAAATCTTAATGCTTGTTGATTTTTGTTATTTCCCATTTCTGTCCCAGTGTATCTGGAGGTAATGGCTATTGTGCTGTTGCAATCATTCTTCTAGGGAGAGATGATCTGGAGGAATTAATTCCCAGGTTAAGAATGTAGAGGATTCCATTCCAGTGAATTTGATCCTTTTGCTTTCTCAAAGCCTGTCAATCAGAATTAGGAGGAAAAAAAAGTTTATGGTCAGTTGTGAAGGTTTGAATGCTGAGACATAAAAGGAATTCAAGAAAAAAAATGTTATAGTTACAAAAAAAGGTTTTAATATTAAGATATAAAAGGAGTTCAATTAGGAAAAAGAAAAAAGTTATAATGGAAATCAAGACTCTGCTCCACAAATACCTGAATATCTGACCTCTTCCAGTCTTATTAGAAATTATGATTAATAAAGGGCAGGGGGAAGCCTTCCAAGAGTATGAGTCAATGATAGAGGAACATATTATGAAAGCTATGTTCCATCTAATCCAATCCAGACTTACAGGAGGCTCTATTCTGCCTTAACTTTTTATAATACATAACATATGCCCTAGAGTGCCTTAACTATTAAGATTCAAAATGCTTACATGATTTCTTTGTTGTCTAAGAATCAAAGCATTTTCTTCTCATCTGCCTAGTTGGTCTAACCTGTTATATGTTTTTGAATTTTGGTATATTGATGGTCCTTAGAAGCAGGGCAACAATTATTTTCAAATGTTTATCATGATGAAGATCTAGATGCAGTTCTTAAGACATAATGATTCTACTTCTTAATAATCTTCTCTTCAAATAAGGTTGTAAATTTTGCAAAATGAGACTTAAGGAAGATATATGGCACAGTGGATAAAGTGTTGGACGAGGAGTTGGCAAGATCTGAGTTTGTATTCTCTCTCAGATACTAGCTGTGTGAATTTGGGCAAGTCACTTAGCCTCTCTC
Organism: Petaurus breviceps papuanus; assembly: GCF_028583685.1. Lineage (NCBI taxonomy): Eukaryota > Metazoa > Chordata > Mammalia > Diprotodontia > Petauridae > Petaurus > Petaurus breviceps. The sequence continues at coordinate 73,107,186 of NW_027187419.1, forward strand.
AGCCTCAGTTTCCAAATATGTAAAATGGGGAGAATAAAAACACCTCCTCCCTGGATTACTATAAGCATCAAGTGAGATAAAATATGGATAGTGATATTGCATGAAATGAATTCAGTTCACTAGTCTAACCTAAAGCTAGATGAAATCTTGAAATCACCAAGCTTTATAATTTTTTTGGTTGTTATGTACACTTTAAAAAATGTTATTATTTTAAGATACTTTTAGATGGCCCTTGAAACAATAGCAAAAGCAATAGTGTTTCCATGACTAGATGGGAACTTGTTCTATGGAGTGCTTAGTGAACAAAAAAACTCTTCAAGTTTCCTTCCAGCTTCTTATTCCATAACTGTTAGCTTTCACTTTGACATATGTGTTCTTCCATTACACACTGAAATCCAGTTTCTGAACTATCAGGTTTTTCCAACTGAGACTGTCTTACTAATCCTGCTCCATGCCTGGAAGAGATTCAGTGAAGGTTCAGAATTGGAATGTCACATAACATTATGGATCTCCTGACCTCAATGCTCTTTGATTATAACGTGCTCCATTAAGCAGCATTACTTCTCTTGGTTGCTCAAGTGGGTCCTCCTCATTTCAATCTTTGTGCTTTTCCCTTTTCTCAATGACATTCAAGATCTATATAGCATGGCAACCAAATAAGGTACCTACTGCCTCAAGCTGATTCTGTAGATTGTAGGAGGCTTTTAAAAAACCCCATTTGTTTGCTACACGCTTGGAAACAAGTGATTCTCTTTTAGTAACTTTTTTTATTTTCTTATTTATCACTCATGAGAGCATTTCATGAAAAGGCTGCGCAGTTTATGCCTCTGTTTACAAAGAAACCACTTTGGCTCTCTCAGTTACAAGCAATATTGGAATGACATTTCATATCATTGCAATTTTGGGAACTGCATAGTGGAAAAAATAAGAAAGGGCTTCAGAAAAGCAGTCCATTGAAAATATCTTTGTAACAATCAAAGCTTATACTGTTTAGCTTTCACAGAGCACTCATTTTTAAGTCAGGTTTTCTTTGAAGAAGTCAATTCCTTTATGCTATTTCTACTAAGGGATATGGGGAAACCATTGTATATGTTTTCAAAAATATAGGAATGGCTATTGTGTTGATAATGGATCAGAATTTAGATTCTGTAAGTGATATGGTGCCTGCAGATCACACCTATAATAAATGCAAGCTCTAAGAACTGATGATAGTCTTTAAGTTCCCAATCCAGTCCTCTATCACTATTGCATTTTTCTTCTTTCCAATTCAGCAAGCATTTTTTAATACTCTTAAATCTTTGCTTATTTATTTTATTGGTATCTTTAACTTTTATAGCACTTTTTAGATATATACCTCTTTCACTCCCAGAAAGTCATCCCTTATAACAAGGAATAAAAAGAGAAATAGAGAGGAATAAAAGCAGCCCAGTAAATCCTACCAACAAATCAACTAAGTTTGAGTGTGTATGCATTGTTGCACACCCTTAGTCTCCCACCTCTATGAAGAAGGGGAGGAGGTACATTTTCTCATTTCTTCAGTGGGTGAGGCTTTTACAATTACTTCTTATTACTGTGGTTAGATTTGCTTTTGACATTAAAAAATATGACTCCTTAGCTGAACATTATATATTTTAATAGCACAGACCCACCAGTGCCCTTGAAACAAAGAATTATCTGTCTATAAATTGTTTTTTATTAGCCTTGCTGGAATTGGGTTGCAGGTATTTAAAGGTTAAACTGCCACACTGATAAGTCCGACAAACTCAGTACTGATAAGGTTCATGTGTCATGAATAGGCAGGTTGTCTAAGCCCTAATAGTGTGCCACCACCTTGTGCCCAGGCCATCACTTAAAAGGGAAATAACCTAAGTTGCCTGTTCAGCCATTAAAAAGAATTCTCAACAAATGCCAAGAAAACATTTTTTCATATTTTTAACTGCTGTCATGGTGGGTTTATGAGTAAGGCATAAAAGACAGATATGGAATTAGCAGCTCTATTCACATGAGATCAGATAAAAAGAGTGTTTTCTGGTCCTTGAATGGAGCTGCTATCTGAAGGCTATGTTCTATGTTTATTCTTTTTTGCCTCATTGGATGAATGATACCATTGTTCAGGGGGTTGCTTGCCCTGTCTTTGAAAGTGGCACATGTAGTTGATGCTTGACTACCCAGTTCTTATGTACAAGTCATTTTGTCTGTTCAAGTTGAATTGTTTTGTATTTCACAGGATTTAGATCTGGAATGGAGCTGAGAGGTCATTGAATCAAACTCCTTATTTTACAGATAAGGAAACTGAGGCTCAGAAAGTTTAAGTGACTTGCCCAAGGTTACACAGCTAGTAATTGACTGAGGTAATATTTGAAATTAGGGTTTACTGACTTTAAATCTTCTACCCTTTTCTCGACAGTAACTATATCTTTCTGCCTTTCAAATTATGAAGTGCATTTAATTTAATCCAGGTGGGCTTTTAGAGAAAGGGGATGAGGCAATACGCTAGGATGGTTCTATCATAATATTATGTAAACTATGCCTTATATATCATAGGTATTTATTAACTCCTTAAAGGTAGTTTGTTTCATTTTTAAAATTTGCATCCCCAGAGTCCAGTTTAGAGTCTAGCACATTGTAGGAGCTTGTAGATTGAGATTGATTGATTAATTGAAGATGAGGTCATATTTCCTTTATTTTCTTTTTTAAAATAAAATCTGTGGTTCCATTGGTATAAGGAAGGAATTTATAGTGAGGAAGTCATTTCTACTAATTCAAGCTTAAAGAGCCATGGGCAAGGAGAGGGTGAGTAACAAGGTCATACAACATGTATGTGTCAGGAGTAGAGCTTGTACTGAGGTGTTCTGTACTCCACAAAGCAGCATGTGGCATTAGCACATAGAGAACATGCCTTATATTCTTAGAAAACTGTCTACTTTTAGAGCTGAAAGGAATGCCAGATTTCATAGACTTCAACCTTTTCATTTTATGGATGAAGAAATGAAAACCTAAAGACATTAACTGATTTTCTTCAGATCACACTACTTGTGAGTGGCAAAGAGCCAGGCCTCCTGAGTCTTACTGTAGTGTTTTATCTACCAAAAAATGGCAATTTCCCCCAAACATTATACATTCTAATAATTCACATTTACATGCTACTTTCAGGTTTATAAAGTACTTTGCTATCAACCATATTAGTGCAATTACTGATATTCCATTTTAAAGATGAAGAAACTAAGGTTCAGCTGTTAAGTGATTTGCTCAGGGTCACACAGCACATTAGGAGAGGAGCCAAGATTTTGACCAAGACATACTCTTTCCAAGTTCAGAACTCTTTCATAACACCAATCTAAAATGAGAACTGGGGACCCTGAATTTCTTGTTTCTTGAACTCATTTTCACTGCTCAAAGTTTATTTAGGGATATCTGGTCCATGACTATAAGTATCTGTGGTTCACCTGAACTGACACTTTGGGTTCTAATTTTATATACAGCACAATTATTGAGGCATAGATTACTGCTTTTGTGGTACTTCCCCTTGTTTAAATTAGTTTAAATTCAATCTGTCTTGCATAAAGCCTTCTGGTCTAAAGGCAGTCAGCCTCCAAAGAATCAGATCCTATGCCCTTGAAGGACAAGGCTCCTCCTGGCTCTCTTTAGTAATAGAAAAGGAAAAAAAAACCACTATGAGTCATCTGAATAAAATGGGCTTTGATATGTATGAAAGTATATATAGCATTACATATGGTATACATGCCCCTGTCATGTGACCTATAACTTCGAAGCAGACTCCCACACTTTAGGCCCAAAGTACTGAAAAAATGACTTAAAACAATAGTAATAGAAACAACTTAAATGTCAAGTTTTTAGTTAACTGATGAATGAGAACTTCCACAGGGGAATGCTAATATTTAACACATCTCTAGTATCTTTCTTGCTATAGTAGAGTATTTACTTCTGATTTTGTCCTACTGACAAAAATACAGATATCGTCCTTGGCTGATTGGGAGAAGGTGTCATTTCTTGTTTTTCTTTGTGTATCTCTTGTCTTCTCAAAACCTATATTTCTCCTAGAGAATTTGTTGTTAAACATTTACCAGCACACTGCTGAATGTAATATAATGGAAATGAAATAATCATACCTAGAATCAAAATCTGTCTGTGACACTTGCTAATTATATAACATGGACAAGTTACTTGAACTTTCTGAGTTTCAGTTTCTTCATCTGTAAAACAGGGATAATAATATCTTTAAGGCCCTACTAGTACAAACCCTGATTATTATATGAGGATTTAAAATTATCTTGGATCTGAAGTGGTTTATAAATTTTAAAGTGATATATAAAATCCTTGGATAGAGATAGGAGGTAGGATGTGTCAAGCAGGTTAAACTACTACCATCGTGTCAACCAATCTTCTCTTAGACCTTAGCGTAGATAGCCTAGAATCCAGAGTTCAAGAAGCCCAAGAACGATAGCACCCCTCAGAACACTAGCCCTGCTTTCAAAGCTGAGCTCTTGCAGCCTCATCCAAGGGACCAACCTTTGTGGAGATGTTACCTGGCCTGGATAGATTATATTTCTCTGAAGAATATCAGCAGCCCCAGCTATTAAAGGTCCAGAAAATAAAGTCTCCTTAAGTGTGACATTGTTAAATGGTCAGCATCAGATTAGGTATAGTTTTATCAATGGAAAATCCAAGAAGATACATCACTATCTGCTCAAGGAACCCTGGACCTTTCCAACTGACCTGAAGTTGAAACCTCCCATATGTATTGGATTTTTCTACTAGAATAGAATGCAAACTCCTTTAAAGCAAGAATTGTCTTGCTTTTCTATGTGTATTCCTACCACTTTGTTCAGTGTTTCTCACATAAGTGGTAAGAAATGCTTTTATTCATTCAACTATATTTTTTGTAGGCATGAAATTTGAGTGAAACTGTGGAACTAGAACATTTTATTTATACTTGCCATAGAATTCAATCCCTTCTGATCTGTCAGTATGAGCATATATGTCCCCCTGGGAATCTGATACACTGGGTTCAACCTCAGGTAGGCTGGTCTTGACTGTTCCTAGAAGAAAAGAGATGTTCATCTTTGCCTCTTTGCAGACTGAGAAAAGGTACCAACCACTCACTCAATTAATTACTTAATAAGGATTTCTTAAGTGAACACTATGTGTTAGGTCCCAAGGAAACAAAAACACAAATAAAATAGTCCCTGCTCTCAAGTAACTTATACTCTTATCAGGGAAACAATATAGATACTTATTAGCAAAAACTGAAATACATACAAAGTAATGAAAAATAATTAATTGACCTAGCTGGATAGGTCATGAAGGGTAATAGTGTTGGATGCAACTTGACCATGAACTCTGTTAGCCAGGGGCATGTCTAATAGTGTATCTTTGATACATATGGGGAATAACAAAGTAGCTGACTTATTTGAGTCTACAATGAATGAGGTCAGAATGAATAATAATTGTCCCAGATAAAAATCATATGTCCCTGAAGAAACCATAGGCCCTCCCCACCAACCTTGAGGTACTTTTACTTAAGGATAACAGAGAAAAATAATAGTGTCACTTAAATGCCAGAGTTGTTTCCCCTAAAGATTCGGGGGGTATCTTGGCCTACAAATGACATGAGAAATTCCTTGTGAGAAGAAATTCCTTGCATTTACCTTGTGAGAAGACCAATACCTGGGAGAGGGAATGGATGCTACCCTCTACTGTCTCCCCCCACAATGCACCTCCCTTATGTATACGATTTCCATCTAATTTCCATGATTCCATGGTAGGACTAAAGGTAGTGTCTAGTATATGGTACTGGGGTGGAAAGGAAGGGAGATGATTCTTGACTGAAGGAAGTGGTTTGACAACTGGACCTATATTTGATTGCATAATGGGGTGAGGGGAGCAGGGGAGCAGTAGTTGCCGGGGAGAAGAAGGCAGAAGGAAAGCAATAGAAGAAAGCAAGGAGGTAACAATGCATGTGTTGCATGAAAGAGGGCGTGCAGTGTGGGAGGTGGCTGACAGCTGTTGACCAGATCCTCCAAGGGAGTGAGGAGGGAGTGGTAGCTCCAGTGGACACCTTGGCTAAACTAGATATTTTCCCAGAGAGGAATCTCCCTTTGCCAATAAACACTTTCATAGCTCCACCTCAGCTAGTCTGGTTATCTTGAAGAAAAGCTGACTTTGTGACATTTGGATGGTGGTCACATCAAGGAGGAAAGCAATGCCCTCTGGGGGCACATATATATATATATCACCTAGTATGTGCCAGACACTGTTAATGGTATAAACCTGAGGAAAAGAAAAGAAACAGCATTGTGTGTATATGTGTGTGTGTGTGTGTGTGTTTTGCAGGTATTTTCTTGTTTTGTTTGACATTGGACTTCTTGGACAATTCTATGGAATTATTTAGATGGGCATCATTGGCTACCGAAGGATTTTGAGGCTTCTAAACCACCTTCTGAACTCCAGAAGAATTCTACAAATGCATAATTCTCATTTATCTGCTTTTTAAAACTCATGCACTGTGTGCATAAATTCATAACGAATTTTGTACTCTAGTTAGATTCCCCATGCAATGAAATCATCCAGTAAACTTTCATGTTTTGCTTTTGGAGCTACATTTTCCTCAAAAAAATCAGGGTTATTTCAATGTTGTGCATACAATAAATATACTTTTCCATTTTTAAAAAGAGAAATGTGTGTGTGTGTGTGTAAATGTGCTTTTGATCTGTGTATACAAAGACATACCTTTCCAGGTTGAAAAAACCCAAGGCTTATAAAATGAATCTTCCAGAGAATTCTGCAAAGTAGACTTGGTAACAGTAACCAACTGAAATCATGTTTCAAGGATTGGGGCTTGCTTGTGCAAATTTATCTAAAACCATGCAAAAGAAAAAAATTCCTTGGATACTTCCCAACACACACACACACACACACACACACACACACACACACCCCACAGTTTTATGAAGACTGCCTGGCATCACTCTCTCACATCTTTACTCCCTCTTAGTTACTGACACAACAAACAAATATAGACCCAACCCTATTGTGGATTTGGTTGAGTTAAATGTTTGCAGGAAGTAAGAAGTACTTAACTTTGTCTATCCAGGGATTAACCAGTGGTCTAGATAAAACCATTTTCTATGATAATTTTCGTGGTTCCCTAGGAGTCTGAAATAATTTTGTCCCCTCACATGGGTGACCACCAAAAGTTACACAATAAATAAATACTTATGTCTCAGTAGAAGTTGTCATTTTTTAATGTGTGTCTTCACAAGAGATGTTTTAGCCAAAAGAACAGCTAAGAAAATTTCCCCAGTTGCCCATGTTTTTGATACCATTCCATTAGACAAACATACTTCCTTCTCTCCCTGCCTTATAATGCTCTGTGTTTTTCAAAACCATTTGCTAAATACATTCCAGGCTACCACTTTCCTCACCCATTGTACAGCTTTCTTCCAAAGACCATAGGTTTCCTTTTCTATGATGCAAGTGATTAATTGGTTCAATTCCTATTTGGTAGGTGAATAGTCACACAGAGATTTCAGCTATGGAAGGAGGTTAACCATTTACCTAAATCTGTGAAACAAATGATTCTGGAAACAGCTAAGAAATGAATTAAAAGCAGGAAATCATATCCCCCAGCTAGGAAGTTATTGAATATTTATATCCAAAAAAGATGGCATTTGGTGGGGGGTCATTATTTCCTCTTTTAATTCTGAATTTTAAATAAACTGAGAGTTTTCAAAGAGAGACACTAAAGGAAATGGCAATTAGAAAGTTTCATTTATTTGTTACTTAGTTCAGAGGCAAATTGGGTGAAGAGACTAGAGTTTGCACTGAAGTAGCCACATAGTAAGTTCTATAAAAAGAGCTGGGGCAGCTAGTTTAACAGCCCTGTAGTGTAATCTGTGACTGAGGGGCTTTATTCTGTCCTTTTCAGTGACAAATAGTATGAAGTAAAGTAAGTCATTCACCATATGGACCTCAGTTTCCCCAAGTGTGAATGGAAACAATAATGTATAACTTTCTCCTGGGGATTCTGGGAGAGTGTGGAGGGGGGGGAAGATAATTCACAATTCTATAATGCTTTCATGTTTGTAGATGAAAGATATTTGAAGAATCTGCTATATTATTAAAGTAAAAACACTTAAAATCATTAAAGACCTTTTTTTCAAATCCTGAATATGGGTATTGCTATTAACCTCAGGCTATTTCTGTAAAAGAGAATTAAATCAGTAAAGCTTTCTGATCATGTTCAATGATGTACCTAGCACCTTTGAGTTCTCAACCCTACAAAAGTGACTCATCAGCCAGCAGCAGCCAAATGAATGAAGCTTGAATGATTTTGGATTGTTTACACATTTTCATCTCCTGAGTCTGGCTTGTCATTTTTAAGTTTTAAGACTTTAAGCAAGTCAGTATGGTATTCCAGATAGAGGGTTTACCTTGAAATTGGAGTCTTTTGGACAGCAAGGAGATCAAATCAGTCAATACTCAAAGAAATTAATTCAGGCTATTCATGGAAAAGTCAAATACTGAAGCTGAAGCTGAAATACTTGAACTAATGAGAAGACAGGACTCATTGAAAAAGACCCTGATGTTAGGAAAAACCGAAGGCAAAAGAAAAAGGGGATGGCAGAGGATGGGATGAATAGATAGTGTCATGGAAACAACTAACATGAACTCAGACAGACTTCAAGAAATAGTGGAGGATTGAAGGACCTGGTGTGCTGTGGTCCATGGAGTCACAAAGAGTCAGAGACCACTGAACCAAAAAAAAAGTTTTAAGTCATGCTTCTTCTAGCATTTGATTCTAGCTGTATGAACACAGGAATGATCCTATCAGTGTCCCCAGGTAAGGCAAAGTTAAGACCCTAAGTCACAAATGAGTTTCTGCTCTGTATCAGTGTGTGGGGGTGGGGGTTGGGGATGGGTAGTTTCTACCCTAGAAGTTTCCAAATCAAAGTTTCAAATCAAAAAAGAAAAAAATTAGTAAGGGATGGGGGATACTTCAAAGAGTTTTAAATTGCCAGGTGGACCTTTGTATATGTCTGTACACCTCAACAGTGCATCTTAGGACAGTAGCTGGGGAAATCTCAAGGAGTTCCAGCTAGCAGAGCCAATGTCCCTTTAATGCACAGGTAGGTTCCCTTAGTGACTTGCAAAGGTCAAAGAACAAACGTGTTTTCTAAGAATTTACCTTTGAAAAGGTAGGAGAGACATGAAATGATAGCTTAAGAGGATGTAAAAAATCTGAGCATATTTGTAGGCATTGAGGGAACAAATGGGAGAGATGAGAAAGAATCCTTGACCATATCTAATTATCCCAATCAACCATCCATTTTTGTGACACGGTGCAATTACTCTGACTTTGCCCTAGCTAAGTGGATCAATATAGTGATTGGCCAAAGCTAGGCCTAACACCAGCTTCAATGCTGCAATCAGTAGCCATATCCCTAATGAGCAATGCTAAATAACAATTAAAGACAGCTTCTCACTGCTAGCTGAATGGTCACTGTCCTATCCAAAATTACCAATGATTTAGAAATTGCTAAACCTAGTGGATTATTCTCAGCCTCAGTTGACCTCTGTTGATCTTTTCCTCTTACGTACTCTCTTCTTTGCTTTTGTTTTGGTTTTGGATTCTCCTTCAAATGTTCCTGCTTTTTAACTTCCAAACTTACCTTATCTACTTGCCTATTCTCTAATGTACTCAAGGTTGGAGAGAGCAACTTTAACTGCCTCTTATATTATCCTGAATTGAGAGTCCTGTCCTCCTTATGTGTCTGTGGAAAGACATGGCAGCCTTGAATGTGATGATCCACTTCTTTCATTCTCTTCACTGCTGCTAAAACTCAGACTCCTATGTCAGCAGCCATTCTCAGAGGATTATCTCCCTTTGGGTTATGTCTCTTCTTCCCCTGATTTTTCTGATTTGATGAGTCTTTCTTTCTTGTCTATGTTCCAGCCTTCAATTCAGATTTTTGCTAGCTTCTGACTCTTTTGTTCCTGACCAGCCTCTCTGAAGGCAGTATAGTATAATGGTAGCCCATAACAGTAGCTAGCATTTATACATTCCTTTAAGGTTTGCATAGCATATTACGTAATCTCATTTAGCCCACATAATAGTCCTATGAGGCAGGAGATATTATTATCCCCATTTTATAGGTGGAGAAACTTAGCTGAGAGCTGTGTTAAGTTATGTGATTTGCTGGGGTAGTGGGGACAGCTAGGTGGCTCAGTGGATAAGGAACTGGGCCTAGAGACAGGAAGACCTGAGTTCAAATCTGACCTCAGACATTTACTAGTTGTGTGACTCTGAGCAAGTCACTTAACCCTGTTCACCTCAATTTCTTTATCTATAAAATAAGCTGGAGAAAGAACTGGCAAACTGCTCCTTTATCTTTTCCAAGAAAACTCCACATGGAGTCATAAAGATGACTCAACAACAAAAGTGTAGCTTGTAAGTGTCTGAGTTCAGGACTTGAACTCAAGTCTTCCCCTCTCCAGATCCTGCACTCTATCCACTGTGCCACCATAATAGTACACTTGGACTTAGAGTCCAACTGTACCATTCTGTTTTCACATATAGTATATCTTGGGTTACATCTGGGCAATACACTTAACTTAGGGGTGTATGTATATATAATACATTTATTACATATACAAAATGAATATAATGTATGTCATATATGTTTTATATAAACATATAGATTTGAATAGACACTCAGGTTGTCCCCAAAGTTGTAGAGTAGAAGTATGTATCCTCCAAACTTATAAAAGCAATATTTAATAATCATTTAAAATGTCTAAATATTAATATTTTTCTTATTAAAATCTAATTTGTGCTATATGTCATTCTAGTCTATTTTTTAACTTTGTAAAAACTTTCAGCCACAGCTACTCATTGATTGAAAGAATTGCATTTGTAATCCTAGCCTTAAGACATCCAAAGAACATGATTTTGATTCATGTATGGTAGTTTTGATGTGACCCAGCAAGAAAAACTCCAGTGGAGAAAGTTCAGGTGACTAAGGTGACTAAGCAAAGAATCTCCTTTACTTACCACTGATCTAAGAAAGTGTTATCCAGAAACTCTCCCACACAGGATGCATAATGTCAAAGTGCCCTATCTTGTTAAAATTAAGATTTAAAAATGTATTATTCAGAATTGACAGAACTAGATATTAAAAAGAATTAAATAATTAAGCATTCAAATGATGCTTTTAAAAGGTTGTAGCATTCATACTTCTCAAGTTATTAAAGCTTAAAACTGTATTAAAGTTTTGGGATGCACTATATAGGCATATGTATACATATAATAGATTTAATAAAATTTGTGGGGTAATGCACTAGAAAATGGACAGATAGAAAAGGCTCTGTGTATAAGGTAGTACCTGAGCCAATCCTTGAAGGTAGAAATGAGAATCTTCAAGAAGAAGATGTGAATAGAAAACGCCTTCTAAACATGGGTCACAGAAAGTACCAAGGCAGATATGGGAGATGGAGTGCCATCTGTTTGTAACAATAAGATAAATAGTTTGGCTGAACTGTAGTGTATGTTAAGCTATATCTAGAAAATTTGGAAAGGTATTTTGGGGAGAGATTATGAAGGACTTTAAACACAGAAATTTGCATTTGATCCTAGATGTAAAAGGGAGTTAGTGGAGTTAATGACTAAGACTCATGTGGTCAGCTCTTTGGCTGTTGTGTCAAGGACAATCAGAGAGACCTGAGGTAGGGAGACCCATTAGGAGGTTATTATAATAGTAGTACCAGAGAGATCTTTGGAATTAGGACCCATCAGGTGGTGGACCTGAAGGCAGCAATGAAGAATAATTTAAATGCTAGTATTAAAGGGAAGCCATTTGTATTTGCTATATGGCAGGTGCTCTTTCAATGTTATTGACTAGATGAATGGGAGGAGAGGTAGAAATGTGGTTAGTGCACTGGGCAAGAAAAATGATACTGGCAGCAGCAGAGAGTGTAGCTTGCCTGGGACTGGTATCAGGCAAGGAGTCCAAAGATAAAGTCATAAGAGCCTGGCTGCTGTATTAGGGAATCTGGCCTAGAGAATACTTGTTGATTTTGGAGATAAGTAGATTGTGGGGTCAATATGGTAGAAGAAATAGCTACATGTCTAGGTAAGACCATTTGGGATGGAAGAAAGGATAGACAAAGAAGAATCATAGATACTATCCTAAGGAAACTCATGAGTTATCAATAAATTTTAATGTTAATATCAATTTATGATATTATTATTTTGTGTTGAACTAAGTGAGATCTAATTTTTTTTCCGGCTCTAACATCCCATAAAGCAGTTTTATTAGTTTAATAGGTAGGAGAAGTATTAGAAACCTACATAAAAAGGAAGTTAGATATGAGTAATGTTTAGGGAAAAAAAATTGTGACTTCATTGTATTGAATTTGGCCCTCATGTGGCTCAGAGGATAGAGTGCTGGGCCTAGAGTCAGGAAGACCCGAGTTCAAATCCAGCCTCAGATAATCACTAGCTGTGTGACCTTGGGCAAGTCACTTAACCTCTATTTACTTTAATACACTGGAAGCAGAAATGGCAAAACCACTCCAGTATCTTTGCCAAAACCCCATGGACAGTATTGGTATGCTATAGTCCATGGGGTCACAAAGGGTCAGCCTCAACTGAACAACAAAAAATTTTAAATGTCCTAAAAGGGGCAAGAGGGTTTTTATTATTATTATAATCCATGAAGAGCAAATAGCTAAATCTGTGAGATGGAATTAAATCATGGAATTTGGTAGAAGAGACCCTAGAGTCAAGATTTAGGATATTCCTTACCATAGTTAGTTCCATGGGGATGAGGAAATCATAGAACAAGGCTTTAATGGAGGGACCAAGATGGCAAAGTGGCATCAAGCCAATGACTGAATCCTCTGGTGGAAACTGGTTTCATTTGTAAAATAGCTTAGGTTTCCTGTGTCTTGCCAAAATTTTATCTTCCAAACAACTAGATAAACTCAGTTATACTGAGGCTGCTAGAGCCCAGGTTCATGACTATTCATCTAGCTTGATTATTGCCAGTAAATAAGGGTTTTGTGGCTCATATTTTGGAAGCTTTTCTTTTTCCATTGGCCTCAGAACAAAAGGCCCCTATTGCTTAATCACTTATCAGCTATGGTTAAAATTTACTCTTTAGGACACTTATGGGTCACAGGTTTAGTGTTCTTTCAGTGTGACAAAATAACTCTTCTCTCAGAAAATCCATTTGCCATTTTCTGTGAATGTCTACATAGAATGAAGACCAAGTGGGACTACAAACTTCACCCTTATGTAGCATAGTTTGATATACCTAATGGTACTCAAAACTCTCAGACACCATCTATAGGGTAACCTGCATGCTTTGGCCACTGCATACACACACACACACACACACACACACACACACACACACACACACACACACACACACACACACACA
>NW_027187419.1:73120661-73272930 GCF_028583685.1 Petaurus breviceps papuanus
ACACACACACACACACACACACACACACACACACACACACACACACATATATATATATATATGGAAACACTCATCCTTTCTTTTCTCCATTATGAAATTTATTCTTTCCTTTAGTAACATCAGAAACCAGTATCCAACTAGATAAGATGACCTAGTAAGTCTTTGAAATCACTTATTTCTGTAAATTATAAATGAGGTGTAATACGGAAAAGGGGCACCAATATGGTTAGGTTGTTACCAAGGAGGGAGGCCCAAAGGAGTGATACTAACAATGTCTTCTAAAGCCATTCTTTTTGGCACCTACATCCCTATGAAACCAGTGTGCCATCTGGCAAGTGGGCATAGTGCCACCTTAGCAGATGGGTCTGTGTGTAGGCAGCTATGAGACCATGTATGATTATCAACTGTGTTGCTGAGACAGGATTTCCAGCCAGGAATATTAAACCAACTCTTCATCCTTAGTCCTTGGTTCTGTAGTTAAGGGCAGATGGCATTTGTCCCTTTGAGTAAGGTCTCCATGGGACTGACCCAAAAACTACCACAGGAGAACTTGTAGTATTAGTTCTGAGCAAGACAATGGGCAAAGAACAGTAGGGTTTTTCCCCCTTCTTTGCCTTATCTTCAGATAACTCAGGTTAAGAGATTGACAGAAAAATGCTATCTGTTAGAGAAGGAGTTTGTGCCAAATTCTGCAAGTGAGAAATTCAACTAAACTGATTTTCAATTTTTCTTTGTTAATCACTTTCTGTAAAATCAGTCTACAACTTAATTTCTACCCACTGGGTTTTATTTTTTTTTAGCTATTGATGTAAACATATGTGGAGATTATTTGGCCTTGATTTGGAAAAGAAACATAGATGATCAAATTTTCCCGTTTCATGCTGCAGGCAGTTCATGGAGTAGGAAAAAAATGGAAGAATAATCAATCATCAATCAACAAGTATTTATTGAATAGTTACTACTTCATATGCAAGGCATTGGGCTAGCTGTGTGCTGAGTACACAAAGATGAAATACTACATAGTCCCTATGTTCAAGGACCTTGTGATGTAACAGGGGATATGTATGTGCAAAAATAAACCCGGCATGAGGTAGTATATAACAGAAATGAAGGAGAGACCCAGGCAAAGTGCTCTAGGAAAATTTGAGGAGAGAGTATATTTTAACTGAAGAATCAGGAAAGTCTATTGATTATAGCATCCGAGTTGATCCTTGAAAGAAGAGAAGGATTTGAATAGGCATTATTGCTATTGTTCAGTTGTTTTTCAGTTATATTTAACTCTTTGTGATCCTATTTGGGGTTTTCTTGGCAAAGATCATGGAGGCCTTTGCCATTTCCTTCTCCAGTTCATTTTGGAGATGAGGAGTCTGAGGCAAGCAGGGGTAAGTGACTTGCCAAGATCGCACAGCTAGTAAGTGTCCAGGGCCAGACTTGAACTCTGATAGATGAGTCTTCCTGACTCCAGATCTGGCACACTATCTACCATGCCCCTTGAATAGATACAGATCACTCAATAGACATAACACATTGTTGGCATCATAGTGGCTAGAGAGTTGAAAGACCAAGTCAAATAACAGCTAGGAGTCCAATTTGATTAGAACATTTTGTGTATGAAGGGGGAGAAGTATTACATGAGACTTATAAAAGGAAATTGGAAACTGATTCCAGTAGTCCTTAAATGCCAGGCTAAAGAGTTGCATTTGATCCTCATATTAAGGGTGGCTAGGTGGCACAGTACTTAGAGAACTGGACCTGGAGTCAAGAGGACCTGAGTTCAAATCTAGCCTCAGACACTTACAAGCTGTGTGACTTTGGTGAGTCTCTTAACCTTTATTTGCCTTAGTTTCCTCACCTGTAAAATGGGAATAATAGCACCTACCTCCCAGGATTATTGTAAATATCAAATGAGATACTAGTAGTAAAATTCTTAGCACGGTACCCAGCACATAGTAAGCATTATATGAATGTTAGCTATTATTACTATTAACAGGAAGTTACTTAGTTGACATGGACAAACATGTGCATTAGGAAAATTACTTTGGCAGGTGTTTGAAAGAGATCCTGGAGAGGAATAAGACCTATGGCTGGAAAACCATTTGGGAACTATTGTAATATTCTAAGTGAGAAGGGATGAGGGCTCTGAATGGGGAAGAGAGGATGTATTGGAATATTGTAGGATTAGAATGGATAGGACTTGGCAACTGGATGTGGAAGGTGAGAAAGAATCATGGATGATCCACAGATTTTGAATCTGGGGGAATCAAAGTACAGTGATACCATCAGTAGAATAAAGGGAGCTAGAAAGCTGGGAAACTTTAGAAGAGAAGAGGACAAGATGATGAGTTTCACTATTGCTTGTGCAGGGTTGAGAGATGGCCAGTAAATTTTTATAATTGCCTGATTGGAGCTCAGAGGAGAGATTGAGACTGGATATACAGACTTAAGCAGCATCTGCACAGAGGTGATAATTGATACCAGGGGACTTGATGAGATGACGAAGAGAAAGAATTTAGAGAGGGAAAAGAAGGGGGATAAAGTAAGAACCTTGTGGGACGTTCATACTCCTGAGATGGGGGAGAAAAATCGACAAAGGAGACCTAGAGGGAGTGGTAAGACCAGGGAACCATGAACAAGCATTGTCATGGAAACTAAGGGAGGAAAAAGTGTCAAGAAGGAGATCACTAGCTGAGAGTTTAAGAAGGAAAAGGAAGAAGAACAGATTGATGGATTTAGCAATCAAAAGGTCATTTGGAATCTAAGTGAGAACAATTTCTATAGAGTGTTCAGGGCAGAAGGCAAATTACAAACCACTGAGACAGTGGTTAAGAAGTGGAGACAAGTAAATACTCATTTTTCTGAAAGTATAGAAATAAAACATAATTTCAGATAGTGCTTTAAAGTTTTATAAAATATATTCATTACCATAATTATGCAATTATTATTATCTTCATTTTATACTTATAGAAACTAAGTCTCAGAGAGCTGCATGGTCACTCAGCTATTGTTAGAATCAGGATTCAAACAATGTAATAAGTATAATATATAAGATATAATATGATATACTATGCTATAATATAACATGACAATGATTTGATATCATATATAATATAATTTAATTCTGTGTATATATGTTAAGTGTAGCCTTTGAGAGAAATTATTTTTATTATATTAATAATCAATTATTAAATTAAGATTGAAGTTATTCCTTTCCATTTCCTCATTCAGGGACCAGTCCCTGTAGATCATTCAGTCAGTCTCTGAAGGACATTGCTAATAGATGAGATTGCCCAAATCCTCCCAGTACATGTTCTGTGATCTTGGGCTGGATCCCACCCAACTAGAAGACCTTACAAACAGACTAATCTGGGTGAATTCTTGCCCCTAGGAAGTAAGTTTATATCCTTACAGCCCTTCTATTAGAGTCTGGCAGGGGTGGGGAACCTGTGGACTTCAAAATCCTTAGGTGCAGCCTTTTGACTGAGTCCAAGTTTTATAGAATAAATCCTTCCATTAAGGAGATTTGTTTTGTGAAGTTTGGATTCAGTCAAAGGATCGAACTTGAGGATCTAGAGGGAGGCCATAGGCTCCCCAGTTATGAAGGAGAAAACCAACCAGTGTGGTCTGGATAGAGATAAATTCTTTTGTCCCGATCACTGGAAGTGGCTGCGTCTCATGATCACACCATGTTCTTAGCAGGAAGTACTGAAGACTTATAGCCCACCTCCTCATTTGAAAGTCCACCACTTTATTAGTTGTTCACCAATCAGGGTTGATTTTTATCTGCCAGGGACACTTCCTTTTCCAAAAATATCTGTCCATGGTTTTGTCTTTGGTAAGCAGAGAAACCATTGACCTTCAATTTATTATCAGCTAACCTAATTAATAAGTTGATTGTTAATTACCCAGAAACTCTGTCTTTTGGGTTTTTCATTTATCTCACCTGTTAACATGTTGCTTACTTGAACACTTATGGAAGAAAGATTAAAACAATAGTTTTGACATTCAAAATCCAGCTGCCTATAGGTGGAGATCAAGGTGAAGTAGAAAGGCTTTTAGAAACATCTTTACAAATGTCATGGTAGGATTTCTCTAAAGTCCCCATTCTTTTTCTTCCTTGAAAAGAACAGTTCAGAACAGAACAGCTGACCATACACTCGAGTGTTAACATAGAAAACATAGCATAGAGGACTAAGTATTCTTCTTCTTCTTTTTTTTTTTTTTTTTTTTTTTTTTTTTACAAAATATACACTATAGAAGTGGTGGTTTTGGAACAAAATTCTACAATAGATCAAAAGAGAAATAAGGCCTAGTCAAGCTAGAAAACATCAGCCCATATATAAAGACAGGATCTATGCTCCCATAGGAAAAAATGGTAAATATAGTCAAAATATCTGGGTTCAGAACCTTCTTTACTGCTTGTGTAAATGCATAAGAATTTATGCATCAGTTTCCTCAGCTGTCAAAATGAGATGCTTCTACTACATGGCCTTTAAGATCATTCCAGCTTTAACTTTATAATCTGGTTGAAGCCCCCATAATATTTGAACAGATGATACCTTGCTTCTGTGGCTACAGAGAAAAAAAGTAAATAAGGACTCTGTGATTTATCAAATAGGCAGTTAAAAGAGAATTGTGAATGAGAAGTCTTATATTTGTAGAATGTTACAAAGCCAGATGACTGGGAAGAATATTAAAAAACCATAAAAATATACTGCCATGGGGAACTAAGAGTTTTAATAATATCTATGAGCACTTTCTCTCTCTGAGATTTTAATATATTCCACAAGAAGAATCCAAGGTTAATTTTACTACTTTATCCAATCTTTTGAAAGCTTTTTTTTCAAACATGAAAGCAGTAGCCCCAACTTGTCCCCAATTTCAATCTGTCTCTGTGTATGCCTCCTCCCCCTCAGAAGCTTAGACCCATCCATCTTCTTCTTCTGCCTGATTATGGTATATGGGCTCCTATTAAAAGTTATTAAAACTAAGTTTCTTATGCAAATTAGTTATTTGATTGAGCTAATTCCCATTTTGATTAAAAGTTATTTGCATTTCCTTCTTTGAGCTAAAATTTCCTCAAAGTGATCGATGTATATATTAATTTTGCATACTAAATAAATTTACATTATTATTATTTTTTGCAAAGTAGCATCTGTAAGAATATGAACTTTTGGGTGCAATTTGCCAATACACATTATTTTCAAAGTTAAAAATATCTTCAGTTTACAAGACTCTTAGAAGATGTATCAGAGAAACACTTCTCTCCCCTTACCCTTATAGAAGCTCTTCTTTCTAACAAATATAAATATAGTTAGTTACAGTTACAGTTATAGTTATAGTTTGTCAAGCATAACAGATCAACCTATGGTTCATGTATGAGGTAAGCATTTCTTGTTCTTTACTTCTGATCCATCAACCTGTGCCAAGAGGTGGGAAAGATAGATATTTTTTAAAAGTGAAGCATTAATAAAGCATTTTCAAAAAACACACATATGGAACAAAGCATGCAGAAGAAAAGAATGCTACATTGTATACTGTATGCATACATTAGGAGAGGAAGATCTGAAAGCTCAGGAGAGCTAAGGCATGAGCAGGAGTGCTGAAGTGGGGACCTGAGGAGCTCTAGCACTCCACTGGGGCCAACTTGAAACACTATGATAATGGAGGAGAGGAAGGGACTGCCACTTGTCCCTACCATAGTCTCCAAACCCAAGGCCTCAAGGCTAAGGAGAACAAGGAGAAAAAGACACTGTGGGAGCAGCTAGGTAGTACAGGAAATAGAGAACTAGCTCTGGAGCCAGGAGGACCTGAGTTCAAATTCGACCTCAGACACTTGACACATGCTAGCTGTGTGACCTTGGGCAAATCACTTAACCCCAATTGCCTTGCCTTGGTCCTCCAAAAAAAAAAGAAAAAAAAAAGACACCGTGATTCTATGAGATCAAGGATGAAAGCCATCTAGACACAATAATCTGGGGCTACCACCCATTATATTGTAGAGAAAGAACCTGCTGAATTCCATACTCTCATTTTCAGTCTCTTCTCCCTATCTCCTCATTTTCTCTCCAGTAGAGATGATCTGAGGTTTTTTTGTTTGTTTGTTTTTACCAATTATTGTTCATTTATAATCTATTTGCTTTTAGTTTTGCCACTTTTAAGAAACTGGTGTTATCTTAAATCAGTGGTGTCAAACTCAAAT
Organism: Petaurus breviceps papuanus; assembly: GCF_028583685.1. NCBI lineage: Eukaryota > Metazoa > Chordata > Mammalia > Diprotodontia > Petauridae > Petaurus > Petaurus breviceps. Next base: position 73,126,861 of record NW_027187419.1, read on the forward strand.
AGAAACAGGGCTACCATAAAGATTCCTGGCTTAAAAAGCATATATTAGCATTATCTATATTCTGGTGTATTTTGTTTATTTTGTTAAAAATGTCCTAATTACTTTTTAATCTGATTCTGCCACACTTGAAATGCATACTTGATGCAGATTGTGATCTGAGACCAAATTATCAGTATTATCGTGTGATTTATATGTGTATCTTTGGGGAATAGGTGTTTAGGTATCCAATGCTAAAGATAGATAACTTCTCATAATTCTTGGAAATATTCTTAGCATAAGGAATCAGAGTTAGAATTTAATAAATAATATTTTATTAATTCCTATTTTATAGCTTCCCCAAAAGTAAAAAGAATATTACTATCTAGACCCACTAAGGTTGAGTTTTTTTTTTTAAAAGCAATTGGGGTTAAGTAACTTGCTCAAGGTTACACGGCCAGTTATTTCTGGGTGTAAAGAAGTTGGTTGTTTTTTTTTTTTTTGTTTTTTGGAGGGCAATTGGGATTAAGTGACTTGCCCAAGGTCACATGGCTAGTTTTTGTGTTAAGTGTCTGAGGTCGGATTTGAACTCAGGTTCTCCTGACTCTAGGGCCGGTGCTCTATTCACTGCGCCACCTAGTCGCCCCTTGAGATATTTCTTAGGGACAGAAGAGCTGTAAATAGACTGGAGTCAACTTTTGGGGAGAGGTAACATCCCTCCCATTGTTTCTTTGGGGGAAGTTTGAAAGGAAGTCATCTTAAGGGGAAGACTGAGGTTGTTGAATAAAGAGAAAGCCATGCCCAAGGGAGGATCAGGGAATAAGTGGCATTGCCCATAGAAGGGTGGGGTCTAGTCAAGAAGGAGTAACTAGATCTCCTATTCAACTCAATTCTTTCAACAGCCAACAACTGTTAGATTGATAAGAATCACACAGGATTGAAAAGATAAGAATAATCTAATTCAATTCAGTACAATAAACATTTAATTAACAACTACTCTGTGTACGTCATTTTTGGGTAAAAAAAAAGTGCTCCTTAGCAGTTTTATTTTAAAATATAATGAAAATATATACTTCTGCCTTAAGAAGACATTTTTTCAGTTACTTGAAATTCTAAATAAAATGAATAGTGCAAGGTCCATTGATAATGCAGAAGGCAAGATCAAAAGGTACATGAAAGCACAGGCATCTTTCCTTCAAGAAGAAAGAGATGAAGCAATGGGATGGCTAGAGAACATCTTGAACACATCTTGTACATGCGCATTGTAATTTTTTCTTAGAAGTATCACCATTACTTAGGATAGTATATAGTTGCAATTTCTTTCTGAAAAAAAAAGTTAAATACCTTTTTTATTTATAAGTAATCTTCCTCCTCATCATTTCTAATCCAACTCCAAGTAGTGAATAATTTAAAAAGTTGAGTGAATAATTAAAAAATAACTTGATTTAATTAGCTTTTATTTGCTGCACACATTTTTTCCTTTTCTTTTAAAGCATACTATGAATTTGTCTTAGTCTAAATCTCACTCATAGAATTGTAATTCTAAAGCCATAAAGCCAGCTAGTTCAACCCTTTCATTTTACAGATAAGGAAACTGAAATCCTCTGTAGTGATTTGCCTCAGTAAAGGAGAAGCACAGTGATTTTTCCAAGGTCATTCAGCTCTTATGACAAGCTTTCAGTTCATGTTCTCTGAATCCCAAGCCAGTGCTCTTTCCAGTGTTATCACAATGATATCCCTCAGGATCCTCTTAGAAGACTAATTGGCCATAGGTCAAGACAGGACTTTTGCTTTTTGGTCAGTTAACATCATTTAAAAATCAGTGATTGGACCACTGATCCATGGACTACTTTGTCATCTTAACCTGAAGGCTTACTAATTCAGAAATCAAAAAACAAGATAGCATGCATCACTTCCCTCTCTTACCATACTCTACCCACTGCCACTTCCAATGTTCAAAGGAAATAATATAATAAATAAAACCAAAATATAAATAAATAAAATAATATAGTAAATATGTAATAATATGATAAAGTATCCTTAGCTCAAATGGCTGAAGTCAAAGCTCTGCAATGACAACACAGGAAAGAAAACCAAGTGCTCATTTCTTTGGAGGAGTAGTTGATATGATATGAATTGCTGGCAGGGGCAGGAATTCCATTGAAAATCTTCAAATAAGATTTTGGGAAGGGGGTCTCCTTAGTATGAGATACCCAGGAGAACTCACAAGATTTGTCTTACATCTGGCACGTCTTTTTTTTTTTTAAGCAATCAGGGTTAAGTAACTTGCTCAAGGTTACACAGCCAGTTATTTCTGGGTGTGGTGCTGAGTATCTGAACCCAGATTTGATCCCCAGGTCATCCCGATACTGGAGCCGGTGCTCTTACTCGCTGAGCCACCTGGCTGCCCCAGGTCTGGCACGTCTTGTCAAGATAACACAAAAACATTTTGGTTGTGGATAATATAAGTTGAGAAAGTTCAGGCCAGTAACACCAGATGGTACTTGGTATACATTTTATTTGATTCCAATAGAATTTAAGTTCCTTCAGGGCAGGGACCACTTTGTTTTTGTCTGCATATCCCTAACACTTTTTACAGGGCCTTGCACATAGGAGGCCCTTAATGAAGGCATAAATAATGTTAGGCCTCTTGATTTGATCTAAATCTGCTGTGGTACAAAGAACACTGGATTTAAAGTAGTATAAACCTAAGAGTTTTAAGAGGCGACTGGGTAGATTAGAAGATAGAGTGCTGGGCCTGGGGTCAGAAATACTTGAGTTAGACACTTAATAGCTATGTGATCCTGTGCAAGTCACTTACCCTCTATTTGCCTTATTCTATTAGGGAAGAAAATGGAAAACTACTCCAGTATTCTTACCAAGAAAATCCCATGGATAGTATGGTTCACAGGGTCACAAACTAAACACGACTAAACAATTGAATAACAATAACAAATACCAAGGGTCACTATATTAGTCCCACATCTGATGAGTCTAATTTTAAAGGGCCCCAAGTTCACAATAATTCTGCCCCTGGAAATATAGTCATGAAACAAACAAATGGCTCATGATTATTTCCATAGGTTCCCCAAGTGGGTGATACCACCCTCTGTGGGGTGCTAGAATGATTGGGGGGGTTGTAGTAGCCTTGGGTGCTTTTGGGGGGTGTTGAATAAAAATAAGGGGGTGGTAGAAGCATAATAAAAGAAAAGAAGATAAAAAATTGGAAGAACCATTTGTATATGTTTCATCTGTTATGTGACAAAGATAAAGTCATAGTGATTACATTATTTTCCAATTAAACACACAAAATGCAAGTTATAAATGATCAGTGGTACACTGACAGGTCTTAATAAGCAAGTGTTGGCAGGCAAGTATGTGGCACATTGTCAGGGAGTCCAACATGCATTGGCAAGAATATGTGCCAATATGTGTAATGACTTGTTTATAATATAATACTACTGTTACATGCTGTAATATGCATCATCAAAATTTCAGTGCAAGAAAAAAACCCACAAATTTACAATAAATTATTAAATTTAAAATGTATCATTTAAAAATATTTTATATGTTTTTGAAATGACACAAATTTAAAAAAAAGAAACCTGTTAAAGGGTTAAGGAAAATAGATTTTGAAGGGGGGTTGCTGAGTAATTTTTTAAAGGGGGTAGTAGGCCAAATAAGTTTGGGAACCTCTGTTTCAGTTATTCAAGGCCTTTTAAAAATACAATCTCCTGCAACCCTGCCACCCAAAGCACACTTTTCTAGTATTATTTCTTACCACTATTCTTCAAATACTCTAAATTGAACTGCTTTCTATACTATCTGCAATTTCTTGCCTCTGTGTCTTTCTTATGATGATCACTATACCTAAAATGTTGATTATCTCTTCATTTGCTGGTTTCCTCAGCATCTTTTACAAAGAAGTGCTTCCTTCATGAAGACTTCACTGAGGTCTTAGAATTTCTCTCCTTTGACATTACAAGATATTTAAAAAATAAACTTGTGATGTATTTGATCCAATTTTATAATTTCATTAGCATATGGAGCTCCCAAGATTCGAAACTTCCTCTCTTTCCCCTACTCCCCTCCAACTGCCTGCCCCCCCCAACTAATGCAGATCAATAACTCCATTCAAACCTTAAATTTTAGAGAGTTGTAAGTGGGCAATGAGCAGTTAAGTAACTTATCCAGACACACAGAGTTAGTATCTTCCAGGAGGTAGGACATGACCGTCAATCTTTCTAACAAAACCAGCCTTCCATCTACTTTCCATACAGCCTCTAATCTGTATCTGATTCTAAGCTCCTTGAGATGAGGGACATTATCCAAACTTCTTGAGTCTACTAAGTATTTAGTATAGTGTTTTGCACGTAGAGGGTTGCTTAATAAACGTTTAAGCTAAATTAAATTGAAAGAAAAGTGTTGAATGAAATGATGAAAGACTGATCCCTTCTTGTGGTTCAGATTCAGATGTAATAGTTAATGAGTTAGTTCTGGAATGGTGTGGTCCCATGGCTGAAAAGCTCACATTGGTATTCTAAACACAGAGTCCTTCACCACCTGATTGCTAGTGACCACAGGTGGGAGTGGGAGCATCACAAACAAATCATCATAAGCCGTTAACATTTACCAAACCAATATGAATCTGTGCTCTACTCCGCAGCGATTCAAGAGGAATGATATGATTATGAGGCTCTGTCTCAATTAGAATATGTAAAATTGAAACAATGACGTGTTGATTCCATAACTCAGAAAACTTCTCTCCAGATAACCTTTAATCGTTACTGCCCACCTGTCTTGGTGGCTCTTTAGCTGTCTTCTTCGTATATTCTTTATAAATTTTAGACCACATGCCAAGTAGCAAAATTTTCCCTGCAGAGCTTGAGGGTAAAAGAAAGTTACATCTTACTTTCAAAGCAAAAAACAAAACAAAACTAAACTAAAAAAACTTCCAAAGTAGTGTGGAAAACTATGGAAAAATTCTTAGATCAGTGTTAAGAAACATTCCTTACAAACCTCATATGATTTTTTTTAAACAAAACATAGTATTTAACTTAGAAAAAACTCACAGCAGAGTAAAATCACAAAGGGACTATTAAGATTTTATGCAAACGTGAATGTTAAGCTAAAGAAATAATAATTTTGTCATCCAAACAAAATGCTCACAGATGCATTATCTTCAAAGTCAGGTCTTGCGGTTCTATTAGGAAAACGGGAGAAGCTCCATCTGGATGATCACTGATGTTTCAGTTATTGAGCTAATGAAAGAAATGGCTTACTTATGTGATTGTATTTGGCTGTGAAATACGTGCTCAGTGAGTTCAGTAGGTTGAAAATACAAGACATAAGCTAATCTTTCTTTTTCTGTTCATCAATAAATAGGAAATTGAAGAATGAGTCAACCACAAACTCCAGGAATTTAGGTTCTGAATGGTTTTTATCCTATATGTCAAATTTTCAGTAGCACCTTTTACTCCTGGTTTCTGATTCTTCCAAAAAATTGAAGCTACAATGAAGGAAGGAAAGACTCAGAATTTTCAAGGACATTTTTCAATACTTTTACACACTGTTATGGTAATGAGATTTGATGATCTTCCATGCTCCTTGAACTTGCTGACATAGCAGGAAGGGGTGGGGCAGGAAGGAGCCAGAAATGAGTAGGAGCAGGGATGGAGCCAGAGGTGACTGGAGGTGGCAGTGGAGGTGGTGTGAACTTCTTTTTTTTGAGCCAGCCAGAATTTCTGCTAAGGATTCCTGCTGAGGACTGCTGGGGATGGGAACTGCAGCAGACCAGAGCTGCTGGGAGCGAGCCCCATGAAGGTCAAGCAGTTACCATCAATGAGGAGAGGAGGATCTTTGTTCTATTTTGAAGGCTTGAGAATGTAGGTGCTTACTACATTAACTACATGTACCAACTCTGTGGCTACTGTGATGGCTTTGACTTTCTAGTTTTGGGACTCAGTTTTCTGGTACTTGAATAAATATTCTAGTTACGTTACCTATGTAGACAGCCTGTTACATTTTGGGATTAATAACCATATCAGCATATTTATAGTTACCATAGGCATCATGAAAACTGCATTGTTGATACACACACCCAGCCCTAGTCTTTTTCCTGAGTATCTGTCTAGCTTGGTATCACCAATTGTATAGTCCAACTGCATGTCCTGTGGACAGCTCAGTATTGACAAGTCCCAAATAGAACTTATTATCTTCCCCTTCCAAGCCCAACTGTCTTCAATTTCTTTCCAGGGCACACTATCATCCTTCTAGTCACCCAGAATCTCAATCTTGGAATCAATTTCAACTCTTCTCCCTAGTTGCCAAGTTCCATTGATTCTTCTAAAGCACCTGTTCCTTTCTCTCCACTCACATGGCCTCATCTGAGCTCAGGCCTTCATCACCTCTCAAGTGAACTATTGCAATAGCCTTCTAATTGTTTTCCCTGCCTCAAGTCTTTCCTCTTTCCAATCCATCTTCCACATAGCTTTTTGTCATCTCATCCTTTACAATCTGGGTCCTTCTCTCTTTCTAGGTTAATTACATTTCTACTGAAACTGGCTTAGCTACCATTCCTCATAGAGTACATTCTATTTCTTCTCTCTGTGCCTTTCCTTAGGATGCTCCTTATTCCTGGAATGTACTTCCTTTTCATATCTCACTCTTAAAACCCCTGATTTCCCAATTTAGAGCAATGCCCCCAAATTACTAGATTACGCATACTCTTGGACTCAGCTCTGTTACGACCAGACCTATACCCCAAAAAGATCAAAGCAAGAGAGAAAAGACCTCTATGGACAAAAATATTTATAGCAGCTCCATTAATAGTAGCCCCAAACTAGAAACCAAGGATAGGTCTATCTATTGGGGAATAGCTAAACAAATTATGTTACATGAATTAATAGAATAATAAATGATGAAATGGGCAGTTTCAGAAGAAACTAAGAACATCTCAGTGAATAACTATTATCATTTGTATAATAACAGTACTATAAAGAAAAATAAGTTTGAAAAGCTTAAGAATTTTGGTCGCAACAATAATAAACTATAAGTCTAGATGATCAATGATGAAACATGCCACTAACCTCCTTTCCGAGTGGTGATAGATTTAAAAGGAAGAATTAAACATGATCTTTTGTACATTACCAATGTGAGAATTTTTTGCTGTATTAGCTACTTTTCCTGAGGATTTGTTTTTTCTATTTTAATTGTGGGTGGTAGTAGGAAAGAAAGATAATGAATATAATTACATAATATAGTTATAAAAATATAATTATAAAAAACAAATAAGTAATGGAATGGATTAATTATGTATGAAGGAGAAGGGAAAGGGAAAGAGAAAGGGAAAGTAAAGGAAGGAAAGGGAAAGAATCTCTAACATTTTTGCAAACTCAACATAAGTATCACTTTGCATATGAGACCTTCCCTAAAGCCTCTAGATACTAACACACACACACACACACACACACACACACACACACACACACACACATTTTTTTTCTACTTACTTATATGTATCCGTGATTTTTTACTCCAATAGAATTTAAGTTCCTTGAGGGCAAAATGGTTTCAGTTTTTGTTTCTGTATCACTAGTTCTTAAAACCTTTTTTTCCCCCATAACTTTGCATTTCTGTACTCCTTGCCTTTGCACTGGTCTTTCTTTAAGATATAGTTCAGGTATCATCTTTTCTACATCAAGCCTTTCCTGATCCTCCATGCTATTAGTACTATTGGCCCAAAATTAATTATCCTGTATTTTAACTACTTTGCACACATTTGTTTTTATTAATTTAAGTTTATGTTTATATATGTATATTTTAATATGTGCTACTGCCCTCTGTAATACTCCCCTATTAGAATGTAAATTTATTTGGAATAGGTATTGTTACATTCTTTGTACTCTTTTTGCCAATACCTCACACAGTGCCTGGCACATAGTAGGCACTTAGTAAATAAATGCTTATTGATTGATTAATGTATGAGTGGATACATGTATGATATTATCAGTATATGCATACTATATATATATATATATATAATGTTTCAGGAGATATGATTTGTTATGGCATGCCTATATCTATGTAATAATTAAGTGGTATACTGAAAGGCATTTTGGGGGGAAATATTTCTTATTGCATAGATATTCCACATTACCCCCAGTTCTTCTCACTAGATTGTCTTTGGGATTCAAGCCAAATTCCAATTAGCTATCCTTTGTTAATCCCTAATGATATGTCTTCTGATGAGAATTAATGGTCATGGTTCTAAAATAGTGGACATATCCTCAGTTAGTCTCATTTTGGGAGTGGAATAGGGACACATTTAGATTTTCTATTTAAAATCTCCAAGATTTGAGTCCATCATCTCAGCAGGGTATAAATAATAAGGCCTGGTGGAATTCATCATGTAACTTTATGCAAAATTAACTCCATTTGCATTTGAAAAGCAATTAGTTGGATAAATGTCCAAACGGCAGGATAACTGCTTATTTAAAACTCACTTTATCATAGATATTTCAATGATTGATTTATGCCAACATGAAAAGAAATACAGAATTAAAAAAACAACTGGAAGAGACTTAAAAAATTTTTTTATAGGAAAGAGCAGTCATCAAGTAAATTAACATTCTTTATCAACTTCATGGTCAATAAGAATAAATATTTTTCTGTGTGTAAAAAACAAATATAGTATTTTAAATGCCTTTTAGGGGGAAAATGGAGATAATTAAAATGTAAGGCAAATGAAATGGTCAAAGCTATCATTGTGGTTTCTAGCTATAAAATACCAAAGACACTTTGTATAACATGTAAGCAAGATTTTATAAATATGCTACAACAGAATATACCCTACAGGCAACTCACTTTTTTTAGTAGAAATTTCAACCTTCATCATCATGATCAATCTTTAAATTCTGAGAAAGAAATTATGTATGACATAATTACATATCTGTGTATAGTCAGACCATTGACTAGGTTAACATACAGAATGGTAAAAATTAATACCAAATACATGGATAAAGATAAGGAGATATTTTATGAAATTAGAATACTTAACAGCTGAATCTCTTTAAATTAGCTATTGACTCTGAAAAGTGGGATATGAATAACAGTAAAGACTGTGACTCTGATTATCACCATTCCTTACATAAATTTAACTGTTGAAAAGCAGTCATCACATTGAAGAGGCCAAAAGAACCCAGAAACCACCTAAGGCAGAAAACACTTGGTCTCTTTTGCCAACTACAGAGATGGCAGCCAAAGACAACACTGGTTTGGAGTCTATGCCAATTTGCAAATATCATGAAAGGAGTTGAGAACAGATGATGAGCTTAACAAAATGGTGAAAAGTTGTGCTAAGGAAAATGAGTATGAATAAAGCTTGATGTGAGGCTCAACTAAGCTAAATCATTCCAAGGGCATTGAAGAGGATGCCAAAATGATGACAACAAATGGACAGAAAGTTTAACAGACTTGCCCGTGTTCCTGTAGCTATTTATTACTATCATTGATCTCAATGGCTCTACCATGAAGATATAGAAATGGCACTAAAAAAGATGAAGTCAGAAAGAACAGCTGGACAAGACCAGCACAGATGAGATTTATGCTAGAAGAGAGACAATTTTGAAGGAAATTAGAGAGTGGTCTACGTATGTTTCCTTAGGAATCCTTGGAAGAAATATATTAAGGGCTTATACAGGTATTCATAGGCAATTTCTATGCCATACCACATCTTCATAGACACGTACAATTGCAGTGTCTGTGAAAAGTACACATAATATAATTTTGTACTTTATTTGTTACAAAAAATATTTTAATCAGTAGTGCAAAATTTAAACTTAAAGACTCTTCTCCCACAAGGATTCTCCCATGGAAATATTAAGATGATAAAGATTCCTTGATAAGTGCAACCTTAGATATACCTTCATGTAACAATCTTCTGATGATAAATATCAAATAAAGCATAAAGTAGGGAGATGTATTTACTAAACATGTTTACCATCCTTATGTTCTCTATAAATCTAAAGGCAAACGATGCTTTCAGGAAAACCTAGGAAGACTTAGATGAACTGATACAAAGTGAAATGTACAGAACCTGGAGAACATCATATACAATAAAAGCAATATTGTACCAAGGTCAATTGGGAATGGTTTAGTTATTCTCAGCAATACAATGATACAAAACCATTCCAAAGGACTCTTGAAAAAAATTCTCTCCACCTCTAGTGAAAGAACTGATGAAATCTGAATGCAGATTGAAATATACTTTCTTTATTATTCTTTTTTTGCCTGTTTTCTTTTGCAACATGGCTAAGATAGAAATGTTTTGCATGACTGCACATGCATAATCTGTATCAAATTACTTGCCTTCTGTCTTTCTTTTATTTTGCTTTTTGCAGTAGGGAAGGCAGGGCAATTGGGGTTAAATGACTTGCCCAAGGTCACACAATTAGTAAGTGTTAAGTGTCTGAGGCTGGATTTGAGCTCAGTTCTCCTGAATCCAGGGTTGGTGCTTCACTGCTCCACCTAGCCACCCCAATTACTTGACTTCTTAAGGAAGGGGAAGGAGAGGAAGCAAGGGAGAGAATTCAGAACTAAAAAAAAATTTTTTTAAAGGAATGTTTAAAAATTTTGTTTACATGTTATTTAGAAAAATTAAATCTTAAAAAAATCTAAATGGAAGAGGGATTACATGTAAATAGCCAATTTTTTTCAGATATTCTTGACTGCAGATGATGTACTAGAGAGTCTCCTCACCAAAGCCCAATCGTTTAGAGGAGATTAGCTTAGCACTTCCCATAGGAATTTCAAAATACATAATGTTATGTCCAACAAGTATATGAAGAATGCCTGTATTCTGTATGGAATAGAGTATGTAGTGCAACAATCAAATAATAAATATATTTTAGTCAGATGCTACCAGTGAATAACGAATGGCATAAATGTTACATTTGTATTAACAAAATGTAAAAATATTTGGGGTGGCTAGGTGGTTCAGTGAATAGAGCACTGGCCCTGGAGTCAGGAGGACCTGAGTTCAAATCCGGCCTCAGACACTTAACATAAAAACTAGCCTTGTGACCGTGGGCAAGTCACTTAACCCCAACTGCCCTCCAAAAAGCAAAAAAAAAAATGTAAAAAGATTAAGAAGAATGTCTTTTAGATCATGGGAGAGCAAAAATATCCCACCCATCTCTAACTCATTAAATTATTGCCCCAGAATGAGGTCAACTCTCAATGGAGTATTTTTCAGTAAAAATTTTTAGCCGAAATTCTTTTTGAAATATTGACTAATTTTCTTTTCCTGAAGAAATCTAAAAATTGAATTATTTTTTAAATGTAAAAGAGATTTCTGAGTGTCTTTATCTATAGTGTTCTGAAAATTGTATACTAGAGATATGTAAAGTACAGATTCACTTTTTTTCTTTTTTCAGGAAATGCTTTTTAATATTTTATTTTGTGGTTTTTATTAATTTGTTTGTTTATTTTTAGTTTACAAGATTCAGTTCCACAATTCCTTGAGTTTCAAATTTTCTCCCTATCCCTCGCCTCCCCCCCCCCCCTCCTTGCCATGGTGGCATGCAATCAAGTATAGGATCTGCAAATGCTATCACATTCACATTAGACATTAGTCAGATTTTAAAGAAGTATAGCAACCAATGGAATGAACAATGGGAAAGAGGAAACAAAACCAAACTAGAAAAATAAAGAGAGCAGGTACTTTGCTTCAGTCAACATTCAAACTCTGTTCTTTCTAGTTCTTTCTCTGAAAGTAGACATCTCCTTCCATCATGAGTCTTTTGGAATTGTCTTATAGCCATGTATTGTTGAGAAGAGTCCAGTCTATCAAAGTTGATCATCACACATACATTGTATCTATAATTGTGTACAAATTTTTCCTGGTTCTGCTCTTCTTACTCAGCATCAGTTTGTATAAGCCACTCCAGGTAAATATGAAGTCCATCTGCTCCTCATTTCTTATAGCACAATAGTATTCCATTACATTCATATACCACAACTTGTTTAGCCATTCCCCAATTGATGAGCATCCCCTTAATTTCCAATTCTTTGCCACCGCAAAAAGAGCTGCTATAAATACTTTTGTACATATGGGTCTTCTTCCCACTTCTATGATCTCTTTGGGATACAACAACCGTAGAAGTGTTATTACTGGGTCAAAAGGTATGCAATTATTTAAAACCCTTTGGACATAGTTCCAGAATGCTCTCCAGAGTGGTTGAATCAGTTTACAACTCCACCAACAATGCATTAGTGTTCCAATTTTTCCACATCTTCTCCAGCATTTGTCACTTTCCTGTTTTGACATCTTAGCCAATCTGACCGGTGAGATGTGGTACCTCAGAGGTTGTTTTGATTTGAATTTCTCTAATCAATAGTGATTTAGAGCATTTTCCCATATGCTTATAGATATCTTTAATTTCTACTTCTGAACATTGCCTGTTCATATCCTTTGACCATTTATCAATTGGGGAATGACTTGTATTCTTATAGATTTGACTCAATTCTCTATATATTTTAGAAATGAGGCCTTTATCAGAGATACTGGTTATAAAAATTCTTTCCCTATTTTCCACTTCTCTCTTTATCTTGGTTACATTGGCTTTGTTTGTACAGAAAAGTTTCAATTTAATGTAATCAAGATTATCCTTTTTGCATCTTATAATGCTCTCTAACACTTATTTGGTCATAAAGTCTTCCCTTCTCCATAAATCTGACAGGTACACTATTCTTTGCTTTAGCAGACTGCTTACAGTATCAGCCTTTGTACCTAGATCATGCACCCATTTAGACTTGATTTGGGTATACAGTGTTAGATAATGGTCTATGCCCAGTTTCTGCTATATTATATTCCAGTTTATCCAGCAGATTTTTTTCAAATAGTGAGTTCTTATCCCTAAAACTGGGGTCTTTAGGTTTATCAAACAGTAGATTACTATAGTCATTGATGGCTGAGTCTTGTGTAATCAATCTATTCCATTGATCCACTACTCTATTCCTCAATCAGTACCAAGTAGTTTTGATGACTGCTGCTTTATAATACAGATTAAAATCTGATATGGTTACACCACTTTCCCTAGCATTTCTTTTCATTAATTCCCTTGATATTCTGGACCTTTTATTCTTCCAAATGAATTTTGTTACTATTTTTTCTAGCTCTATAAAGTAATTTTTTGGTACATTGATTGGTATAGTACTAAATATATAATTTAATTTAGGTAAAATTGTCATTTTTTATTGTACTAGCTCGACCCAGCCATGAGCAATTGATGTTTTTCCAATTAGTTAGATCTGACTTTATTTGTGTGAAAAGTGTTCTGTTGTTGTGTTCATATAGGTCTTGGGTTTGTTTTGGCAGGTAGATTCCCAAATATTTTATAATGTCTACAGTAACTTTAAATCAGGTTTCTCTTCCTATCTCTTGCTGTTGGATTTCATTAGAAGTATATAGGAATGCTAAGGCTTTATGTGGGTTTATTTTTTAGCCTGAAAATTTGCCAAGTTTATTTATTATCTTAAGTAGTTTTTTACTTGGTTTTCTAGGATTCTCTAATTATCTCATCATATCATCTCCCAAGAGTGATAGCTTAGTATTTGCTTAATTTGATTCCTTTGATTTCTTTTTCTTCTCTAATTGCTACTGCTAACATTTCTAGTACCAGATTGAATAGGAGGGGTGATAGGGGACATTCTTGTTTCACCCCTGATCTTTTTGGAAATTCTTCTAGCTCATCCCCATTACTTATAATACTTGCTGATGGCTTTAAATAGATGCTACTTTTTATTTTAAGGAAAACTCCATTTATTCATATGCTTTCTAGTGTTTTTTAATAGGAATGAATGTTGTATTTTGTCAAAAAACCTTTTCTACATCTATTGAGATAATCATATGGTTTCTGCTAGTTTTGTTATTTATATGATCAATTATATTGATGGTTTTCCTAATATAGAACCATCCTTGCATTCCTGGAATAGGAAGACCTGGAATTAAAACCTCTTTTGATACTTAGCAGCTGTAAAGTTGTGGGCAAATTACCTCTTCTCTTGGTCTCACTTCTTGACCTATAAAATGAGGGAGGTTGACTGGGCTCTAAATTTATGTTTTTGGTATACCTGGCCTTAGAGTCAGGGAGAACTCCAAGCCCTGCCACATCCTGACTCTATGACCCTAGAGAAGTCAAGAGATCATTATGAATTGACTGGGTCAGGGAAGATTATATATAGATGACTTTTGATTTTGGATTCAAAGTGCTTTAGTATTAATTAGATTTAAGATCTTCCCTGCCTGTTAATAGGCCTCTTATGGAGCCTATTAAGGGAAGCTTTGCTTAGGGGAGGCTTGCTTGTAGGAAGGCTTTCACACCTTTTGCTTATTTCTAATTAGGCACTGAGTCACCAGGGTTGTGACTTCTTCTGACTCTGAGATGTGTATATGTACTCTGAGTTGGTATTTTGCTTTTGGGGATCGATTATGAGAAGGATCTTGGGATTCCCTGGTCAAGATTCTGAGTGGTTATATGTTCAGAGTTCCCCAACTGCTCCGATGTAAAGTCTCTTTCAATTCAGAGAGGTATGTAAAATGTAAAGTTTATTCAGGTAGTCAGAGACATATCTGTTGGTCTTTATTTCTCTCCTTGTATTTTCTCTGAAGTTCAGGGTGCTGACTTTTCCTCTGAACTAGTGCATGTAATTTGAAAAGATTGTTGATCTCTTTAACATCTATCTTTCCTAGTAAAGCAGATCTAAAAACCTGTGCTGCCAGTCATTCTGGGTATGCCAATGGGATTGTAGCTGCAAGTACAGATAGTCACTCTACTAGCAAAAAGGGATGTGTTAATTCAGGCAAAGGGAAGGATGCAAGTAAGTACCCAGTGATAGACTTTTTTTAAAGCACAAGACTTGTTTAGAAGACAGAGAATAGACCACCTTTGCTCATCTGTGTGGTATACACTCATGGGAAGAATATGAGATAAAGCTAGGAAGTCAGGCTGGCATCAGATTGTGGAAAGTATTAAAGACCATTGGAAAGAGTTTGAATTATACCTGATAGGCTCTAGGGAAAAAAAATGTCTTACTAATTGTAGAGTTCCTTTAATGACCCCAAACTCCCCTTAAAAGCAAGGCCCATATTTTTTTTTCCAGCTTTTTGGAGGGGGGAAGGCAGGGCTGTTGGGATTAAGTGCCTTGCCCAAGGTCACACGGCTAGTAAGTGTTAAATGTATGAGGCTAGATTTGAACTCAGGTCCTCCTGACTCCAGAGCCAGTGTTCTATTCATTGTGCCACCTAGCAGGCCCCTAGACCTATATTTTTGATAGCAATGTCCTCTCATTTATAGACGCTAAATATAAAATAACATATCTCCAAAAAATTAACAACTAATATCACAAAGGGGCCAGTGGAGAGAGGCACATGGTGGCAACGTGTTGAGAATGAAGGATGGCAAATGGACAGCCATGCTGCCTCACTCATATCCTCTTGAAGTGAAGAGAAAGAAAGAAGGGCCTCCAGCATAGTGGACCTGCCCTTTAGATAAATTTACAGGAAAACATGGACAAGAATCCCACAGGATAGGCAGTCAAGGATGGGTTGAAAGACCTCTTTAGAGGAAACTTCCACAATCAGCAGAATCTCAAATCCATTTGAGTACTGAGTTTCTGCCTGTTAGAAAAATCCCTATACCATGCTGGCTCCCTTTGCCCTCAGCCTGTTCCTTCTGGGATATACCTTTTGGGGATAGGCCCAGGCTAGCCATATTTCTTCCCTATCTCAACTATGTTTCTGACTGTCTGGAGTTTGCCACCATGATTCCTCACCAATAAAATGAGGAAGTTGGATTAGATGGTCTCTAAGGTCTGTTTCTGCCCTAACTTTGTGCTTCTGTGATAGCTGATCTCATTCAGGGAGACCTTCAGGTCCTTCCTCTGCCACATACTGATTATGTGACCTTAGACAAGTCAAGAGCATTTAATTACAACTCTGTGGGAGCCATTTACTGGAATTAAAAAATAGACAGATTACTGATGTATAGAAGAACTGGTTGGTGAGAAATCAGGCTGGTATTAGAGAATGCTAGAGCATGATCCAAGATTCAGTGGGTGTGGTGAGTTGTGTATTTCAGCCTGAGATCAAATATGGAGGGTGAGAGGGACTGGAGAACATGATAAAAGTAAGATCATGGTGGTGTTGTGGAACTTGGATCTCCTTCCCCTGCAGAGCCATTACAGTATGTGGGGGGTTTGTAGATGTTTATCACAGTCAGGCTTTATATTTTGGTTATTGCAATTCACCCTCCCCCACAGAATATTTTTGTGTGGAATAAGCAATGATGAAAGCTGTAAAATCAGATTCTGTCTAGTATAGCTTATCCCAGTCATACCACACAGCTGAGACTTTCACTGGGTTCAGTTCCCAATGGAGAATGCCTAGGGCAACACCAGGCACCCTAATAGTGAAGTTTGAAGAATGTAGTTTTGCCGGATTAGAATTTGCAATTACTAACAGAGCTGATGACTTGCAAATACAGTTATGAGGAGAAAGTCAATGAGAAGTATTTCAGATAGAGGGAGGGCCCTGGGCCTTATGAACAATCCCTGACTGTAATCAAGAATTGACTGTATTTTAATGGATGATTTGGTCCCAGGGGCATATAGCAGTCAAGCAAACAAACCTGCCTTCTTGAGAGAGGTCTGCATTCGGGACATAGAAGGAAAGAAGCTCTAAGGAAAATTCATAAAATTGTAGGTTGCAGAAGATCAAATCAGCACCTATGCCCCTTGGGTTCAGACTTGTAGACTCATGCCAGGGACATCTAAATGAGGAGAAAGTGGAGCTTAGCTAACTGCAAAGAGAATCCTTGGGTCCAATAATTACAGACTCAGGAGGATAAAGGTCTTAAAAATAGCTTGGCAAAAGCCATTTATACTTTCCCACAGCAATATAGGGGGTGGGGGTGGATGGGTAGTATAGTACATTAGGAAGAATGCTGAATTTGAAATCTGCAGAATTGCAGACCCAGCCCTACCCTTTATTACCTATGTGTCAGGGTGAGTCATTTCAACTTTGGGGGCTTTCCATTTCCTTATTTCCTCAAGATAAGAAGTAGATGGCCTACCTCTAATCTAAAGTTATGATGCTGAGGTTTCATTGTAGAAAGTATTAGTGAAATCAGTTGAATGTTATTTTCATGAAGGCTATACTCACATTATTTGTTTGTCCTTCACTAAGATTCCCATGCCTGAAGGTGAAACTAGTGACGTGGGGCTGGAAATAGAGTTATGGACCTGGAGCCAGGAAGACCAGGACTGATTTTTGTCTCTGACATTAAGTGACTTACCCAAGGTTACACAATCTCTCCAAGTCTCAGTTTTCCCATCTGTAAAATGAGGATAATAAAACCTGTAATGCTTGCCTGAAAGGGTTATTCTGAGTCTCAGATGAAATAATCCATTTAAAGTATTTTGCCAGCTTTTAAGTGCTGTATGGATGGGATACTAACATTAATAAACCAGTCTGAAATTTTCATTGTATAATGTAGTCTCTTTATCAATAGCCTAAACCCCCGCAGAGCTTCAATGTTAATTTCATATTGCCAAATGTATAAGGACAGGATGAATGCATTTTACTACTAGGGGAGGAGGAGAAATTACTGCTAGCTGATGAAATTAATCTAAAAATAATTATAACAAATCATAGAATATTAAAGCAGTGCTTCAGAAGGCACTGAATCCAGCACCTCATTTCAGGGAAGGGAACTGAGGCCCAGAGAAATAAAATAACTTGGCCTAGGTCCACAATAAGATAGCGCCAATGTCACAATTAAAATACAGGTGTCCTAATTATGAGTCCAGTGTTCTTTCCTCCCCTGGGCTAGGTGGTAAAGTGGATAGAGGGGTGGCTAGGTGGCACAGTGAATAGAGCACTGCCCCTGGAGTCAGGAGGACCTGAGTTCAAGTCCGACCTCAAATACAACACAAAAACTAGCCTGTGACCTTGGGCAAGTCACTTAACCCCAATTGCCCTACCTTCCCCCTCCAAAAAAAAAAAAACCTGTCCAAACAAAGTGAGGAAACTAGAGCCCAGAGTGGAAATGACTTGCCCTGTAAAAATAATAATAATGATGATGATGATAAAATAAATAAAAATTAAAAAAAATAAAGTGGATAGAGTGCTGGGCATAGAGTATGGAAGACTGAAGTTCAAATCTGGCTTCAGACATTTATTAGTTATATGACCCTGGGCAAGTCGCTTAACTTCTGCTGCCTTATTTTCCTCAATTGTGAAATGAGGAATATAGCAGCACCTGTCTCTCAGGGTTTTTATGAGGATCATATGTGATAATTGCTGAAAGCACTCAGTATATTGCCTTGGCACATGGTTGTTGCTACATAAATATTTTTTTATCCTCATCCTCCCCAGATATGGTAAAAATATGACAGTCTCCTGACAGTATGATTTCATCCAGCGTCACATATTGCCCTTGAGAATCAGCAAAGGAGCAAATACACAATCAGCCTCCTGTGTAGCTCTTAGATGAAAAATTCCTTTTGTTGCTATGCCCATTAAAAGAGAACACATTGTCCTCCATCCCTGACTGAGATGACAACACACGTTAACCAATTTCAAAGGACAAGGGTGACTTCACAGTCTACAGATAGTGGAAAGGGGATGATTAGGTCAGAGACTGGTGGTAGAAACAGCCATTCCATAATAGGTATGTTTTAATTAGTGAGGCCTTTGCACTTACTGGTAGCAAAAATAATGTAGGAATTTTACCCAGTGGTATTATATTTTAATTCAACAAGCAATAAGGAAATTAGTATCCTATATTTGTGACACCTATTAGTCAGTTTTGTGATTGTAAAGATGTAGTCTGCTGAAGAATAGCATTTGCAAAAACCTCCCTACTCTCATACCTTCTTCAAGGACATGTATAATGATCATAAAAACGGAAAGATAAAAAAGTAAGCAGGTAGATCTACAGTTAACAATATTTTCTCATTGCCCCTCCCCCCTTTTTGGTTATCATAATGCCTGAGATTTATCCCAAGCTTGAGGGATCTTCCTTTCTTTCATCTACTTTGAGAACTGATCTTTCAGTGCTCTCATGATGGTGACGCCGACAAAGCAGACCTCTTCTGTGTTCTTAGGACTATTACAGCGATCCTTCCTCTCTATGCTTCCTCTGCAGCCATTTCTAATTCTTCACACAAATGAGATCCTCTTAAAAGATGCCATATAGGGACATGTCAAAACCGTACAAGATTCTTTGAGAGGCATAACAACATAGATAACTTTGAGAACCATCTAATTATTATCAAACGAGCTATAAAACAAAAAGATAAATGCTTACCAAAAGTGATATGTCCATACAGAATCCAAGGGGAAGAGGTATTTTCTTTTAAAGCTAAGGTTCTCAAAATGACCCTATTTATGGATGACATTATGTCAGTCATATTAAACCTTGGAATGCTACGGTGTCCTAAATGAGACACACAATCATTCAGTAGCCCAGGCTAGCTATACATAATGGAAAACCCGAATGCCTATTTTCTCACTGTAATCTCCTTTTGGTTGGACAACCCATAGACTTGGTCAATCACTATCTGTATCTATGTTGATGTCTTTATCTATAGTTATATTTTTATCTAAGCTAACTAGCTAGCTGCCCACCTCCCTATTTTATTTATTGATTTATTTTTTGCCTTTTGGGGGGCAATTGGGGTTAAGTAACTTGCCCAGGGTTACACGGCTAGTATTTTTTGTGTGGGTGTTAAGTGTCTCAGGCCAGAACCAAACTCGGGTTCTCCCGATTCCAGGGCCGGCGCTTTACTCACTGCGCCACCTAGCCGCCCCTCACCTACCTATTTTAGACTTATTATATGGACAATATGTTGGGCTTAGAATGGAAGATGAGGATATTAGCCCAATGATTGCATTTAACAAATTGCTAAGTGTTCTAAATGACCTCAAGTTTCACTTGATACAAGAGCCCATCTTTTTTTTTTAAATATTCATTTTAAAAAGTATCTCTGTTGGTGATTTCATATGGTTATGAATCATGAAATGCTACAGCCACAGAAGAATTCAAGTTATGGGTTACCTAAAGGATAATGAAGGGATGTGTGGTACATATGTGCTACAAAGAAATGAGAAGAGACATCAAGGATATAATTGCAACAGCCTTCTAATTAATCTCCCTGTCTCACCTCTCCCCCTACTCCAAATCACATTCCATTCAGCTGCCAAAGTGATTTTTCTACAGTGTAGGTCTAACCATGCTCCCTCCACCCAATTCAAGAAACTCCAGGGCTTCTCTATTGCCTCTAGAGTCAAATACCTTTTAGTCTTTTTATACTTAGTCCCCCTCACATTCTTCATAAATCATGTACACCAGTCTACGTGCTGTAGCTCACACCTGTCCCTCCACTCTTGTTTCCATGTTTTTTTTTTTGTATTTTGGGTTTTCTTTGCTTTTTGGAGGGCAATTGGGGGTTAAGTGACTTGCCCAAAGTCACACAGCTAGTAAGTGTGTCAAGTGTCTGAGGCTGGATTTGAACTCAGGTCCTTCTGACTCCAGGGCCGGTGCTCTATTCACTGTGCCACCTAGCTGTCCCTTTGTTTCCATGTTTTTCAACATTTGGTCCACTATGTCTGGAACACTCTACTCCCACACTTCTACTTCCTTTCTCTGACTTCCTTCGAGAATCAGCTCACATCCATCTTCTGCAAGAGAACTTTCTTTATCTCTCCCTTCACCCCTAATTGTTAGTACACTTCCACTTAGTGAAGTGAAGAGCATCATTGCCAGGTGAGTGTGGAACTTTGAGCTCATTATTTAAGGGGCCCAGGTCACCTGATGATTTTACTCCCATTTCCCAGTACAACGTTTTTCACACACTACACTCTAAATAGTGATTTGTACTAAATAATTGATCTTCCTCACCCCACAAACTGCATTATTTATGTCTCTTCTAACCGGAATCATTTTCTACCCCTCTCATGGAGCAGTTGTGAAGAAAGCATTTTAAAAAAGTGTTGTGGAATTGTTTTTCAGTTGTCATGAAGACATGACCTCATTTGGGGATTTTTTTTGGCAAAGATGCTGGAGTGGTTTGTCATTTCCTTTCTTTGAAGATGAGGAAACTGAGGCAAACAGGGTTAAATGAAGTCACTTGCCCAGGGTCACACAGATAGTATCTGAAGCTGAATTTAAACTTGTGAAAATCAGTCTTCTTGACTTCAAGCCTGGTGCTCTATCCATCACACCACAGAAATTGTACAAAGCATAAATGTGTTGTCACTATTTTATAACTTACTTGTGTTCTTCTACTAGATTTTAAACTTCCGGAAGGCAGAAACTCTATATTACTCATTTTCCTATCTCCTCCAGTATCTAGCACAATGCTTCATGCCTACTGGATAGTTACTCTACCATATATTGTTGAAACACAGATAATCTCAATTACAATAGTCCTGATTGCTATTGTTTTGTAGGTAAACACTCATAAATATCCAGAGCAATGTCTCCAGAAGAGACCCCTGGCTGTGGGTGTATGTCACCTCCATCACCTTGGGCTTCTTTCTTGATTATTATTTTATCAATGGATTTCTCTGTATCTATATTTTTTACTGGTAGTTAAGAAATTTAGCTATTAACATAGATTCCTGCTCTTCAAGTTCTAGTCTTGGAGAGCTGCTTGGGGGCACTTAGATTAAGCATATTGGTTTTGCCCAGTGTCCCACAGCCAATATGTGTCCAAGGTAGGTCCTGAACCCAGAACTTTCTAATTCTGAAGTAAGCTCTCCATCTACTATAGCATGGCTGCCTCACAATATATAGTCAACTCAATTATCAGGGTAGGGAGGAATGGTATGAATGATTTAAAGCGTTGTTAATCAATGAATCAGTTTTGGAAGATGGTTTTGTTCCTTAGTCAAAACGTGAATGTCTTAGTCTCGTGTTTTTAATCCCAAGAAGGATGCTAGATTGTGCAGTCCAATATGTCCTTCCACTGTTCTGATCAATGCTTTCCCAAGTCCTTAATCCATTCAGAACATTAACCTAATGCTGCCTGAAGTCTTCAAACTTCAGGTTCTCAGCACTACCTAGAAGAGGATGGTAATTAATTAGATGGGTCACAACTTTCCTTGGTCTAGGACAGGGGTGGGGAACCTGCTGCCTCAAGGGCACATGTGGCCCTCTAGGTCCTCAAGTGTGGTCCTTTGATTGAATCCAAACTCCACAGAACAAATCATTTTATTAAGGACAGAGCACAGGTTGTAGACAGGACGGGTTCAGGTCTCTGACACAGATTGGGCAATTCACTTAGCCTGTTAATATCCCAAGCAACTCTCTAAGACAGTTATAGGTGAGATCTTACTTTGCCTCAATGGAAGGGTTTTCTATACTGGAAACTTTCTACAATGATGAAATAATAGGTCAAAAAAAGTTCTTTTTATTTTTTAATAAGTATCTTATTGATAATAAATCAGATCTTTATTTACTCTAACCCAGAAGGAACTGTAGGGAAAAATAAAAAAGACTTTTAAATCAAATAATTGTTGTTTGTCCTTTGTTCTTGAAGAGGACCATGAAAACAGGAAAGAGATGAAAGAACAAGGCCTGTGATGAATAAGACATCTATGGAGAAGAGGCCAAATGTAATTGATATATTAACTGGGTATCTGCTGCTTTTGCCTACTTTTGCACAAAACTTTTCTTGGGCAAAACTGGCGTTGTCAGTCTTTAGTTTGAAATGTTTTGGGCAACAAGGTTGATTTGGACTCTCTCCCACATACCAATACATCTCTTGATCTCAAGAAAACATTTCCTGATATTCAGGAACTTTTCCATTGTTCCATGAAACTTTCCCTGGGGGCCACTTAAGGTTTTTCCTAGACCTCTTGACGCCCACATAACATTCAAATCCTGGTTAAGTTTTAGTGGGCCAGAAGCCAGTTTTATTTATTTGTGGTTAGGTTGAATATTCACCATTATATCAATGACCATTTAATTTTTTTTTAATTTTCAGGGTGAACAGTTGGCTCAGGATTTTCTCTGCATTGTATCAAGAAGGTATGTGCATTGAATCACATGTCTCATGGTTAAGGGCATTTACCAAGCATAATCCAACATATAGGTGTCTTTGCCAGTTGAGCTAGGGATGGGTGAGAAAAGCAGACTAACTGCTATTGTAAATTCTAAATGTTCAGGAACATGCTGGGACCTGAGAGGCTGTTCTTCTATGGGAATTCCCTTTCTCCCATTAACTAACATTATTGTTGTTGGCAGAGTAAGGAATTTCTGAAGCTTGATAACTCTGGGAGATTATAGATCAAAATGCAAGGGTTGGGGGATAAGATGGGAGGCATTTGATGTGGGGCCTAGCTTTAGTGAAATCTCAGTTTAAAAGACCAACCCTGAGGATGCTAGAGTACCAAGCATCAGTACCAAGGTCAGTCTAGCATTATGTAGGCCCACCCCACCTGGAACAATATACCCAAACACGGTCCAGAACTGGCCAGGCTTCTGGAAGTGAGGGTACAGGATGTAATGTGAATGACCTTTTCCCTTGTTGCATAATAGCCCAAGTTTATCCACTCCCAAGTTTATCGCCAAGATATACCTTTGAATTTTGGCAAAGGCAGAGGGCATTTTATACCAGGTAGAATTTCTTTTTAGAAATTATGGGAGCTTTTAGGGAAGGGAGTGTGTGGTAATGTGTCCTAACTCTCCCTTTGCCCTACCACACATATATCAAATCAGTTTCCAAATCTTGCCACAACATCGCCCACATCCAGGGAGGTGCTAGAGCCCATTCAAATTGACAGAGCCAATTTTGAAATTTCTAGTGTGAGCATTTACACTTCAGAAATGGGCAAATCAGGGCTTAATTTGTTGTTTTGTCAATTGTCAAGACTTTGGAAAGTGTTGGAGAGCATTTTAATCATGCAGATTAAACTTAAAAGTATGTCATAAATATATTTTTCTTCATACTGAATTTATTGTGTGTATATATATTTATATATGTATATATGCAAAAATTTCTAAGTGCTTACGTCCTAACACCGCCTCATGAAAATATAAGCTCCTGGAGGAGGGGAATATTTTCATTTGTGCTTTTGTATCCCCAGCTTATAGCTCAAGGCCTGACAAATGATAGATGCATAATAAATGCTTGTCTACTGATTGGCATCTGATCAAGTCTGGACCTTTGGTCGAATCTCTACAGCTAACTCAGTAGATTAAATTTTATATAAGCAAACCCCGATCACGTGAGTAGGATCATCTCTAGTTCCATTCTGGGTAAGGATGAGAATATCCATGTGTGGTTACTATCAGCCCCAATTGAAGCCATGTAAATCCCTGTAGCGGCAAGCACCCCAGCATCCCCAGGGTGGCTGCCAACACAGACTCTTAGATATGCTTTTCTAAAGGAAAGCAAATCAAAATGGGTTAACAATCTTGCTTTAATCAATCAAACATATATCATTTACCTAGTTCAGGGGAAAAGGTCAGCACCCCAAACTTCAGAGTATACAGACTGAAGTTACAAGAAAGAGAAACAGATCAAGCGACAGGCTTCCAAAATGTCCAACCATTACATCCATACCAAATCACAGTTACCAGAGAGGGAAGCATCAACATCTGGGTTTTCAAAGCCGGGGAGCTCTCAACAGCTTCCAAGAGTCTCATCTGGTCAAATCACACAACATTTCTCAAAGTGAGCCCCAAAGCAAAGCCTCCCATCAGGGCTTACATAGCCTTCTCCTGGCTCAGAGAATGCAACCATTTTGGATCCACTGCCCAATCACAAAGTATCTCCTGAGAAACAAGCCTTCCACCACAGGCTCCAGGTGCACTTAAGCCTAGGAGCAGGGAAGATCTTAAAAATTTGCATTCCTATAACAATCCCTTCTGTACCTGACCCTCCTCCAGCTGTTAACTGCTTCAGTGCATATCCCATTAACTAGATAAAACTTAATGTAGTTGCAGGTCCAAAAAATTGTCATGTGCTGAATTTTCTATCAAATTCATTTAAAAAAGTTATTATGGGGGGGAGGCAGAGCCAAGATGGTGGAACAGAAGCTTTTCTGAGCTCCTCCATGAATTCCACGACTCAACTCTAAAAAGAGAATCTGAAAAGATTTTAGAGTGACAGAATCCATTGGGAGACAGAGCATTGCAGATTCCCAGCCCAGGAAAGCACCCAGGTAGGTCTGGGCAGAGGGAGCATGGAGGATGTGGGGGCTGTACCAACACAGACCTGAGAGCAGAGTACAGCAGATTGAGAGCAAGCCTGGGCCAGCAGATTCACCCACCCCAAGGGTGATTCACAGATATCTCACCTGGGCATGTGTCAGAGCTGGGTAAGAGAAAGTGCAGGGCCCAGGGCAGCAGCTTCTCCTGGGGTTATCAGTCTGCAGCCTGGATGTTTAAAAATCACCTACCTGAACTTCCAGGAGCCAAGATGTCTGAGTAAACCCTAGCTCCTCTAATACCCCTCCCTGTCTCCAAAAACCCAGAGATTATTGCCCTAGCAAGTGTAAAATCCTAAAACAGTGTAAACAACCTCAGGCTTGGAAGGCCCAGAGGAAGGGTGAGACTGAAACTGTGCCAGAGTCTGAAGTGAAGGGCAAGAGGCCTCCCAACAATCCCCATCTCAGCTGACCAGCAGGAGATCCTGAAGCTGGGGAGGGGGGGGGGGTGGAACTAGGAAGCACTAACAACAGAAGCCCAGGTGAGCCTTAGCATCAACAGGGGAATCTGCAAGACACCAGCCCTGCTGGCCACCAGTTGCTCAGCCTACCTGAGCTGTAGCCAAGGGTTACACAGGCAGAAAACTGAAATGGCCAGATCGCCAGACCATCCATCCCCCACTGCCATGTTACTCTGTGAGCCTCAGGGTAACCCAGGGGAAACACTGAGAGTCCTGGCCTTGGCCTCAGTCTAGACACCCAGAGGATACAGACCCTTAGCTACCAACCCAAGAAGTGTAGTACATATGTACCACAGAAACAGAAATCCACTCTAAAAATTCAGGACATAGGCAATCACAATGGGCAAGAAGGAATCTGTGAAATCAAGAATGATCCAACCCTATCATAGTGAGGAAGAACAACCAAATTCAGAGGACAACATGGACTTTATACTCACACCTGAGACCACAGAAGGAAATATGCACTGGTCTCAAGCCCAAAAAGCATTCTTGGAGAAACTCGAGAAAGATTGTAAAAGCAAATTAGAGGGGCGGCCAGGTGTCTCAGCGAGTAAGAGCACCGGCTCCAGTCTCGGGATGACCTGGGGATCAAATCTGGGCTCACATACTTAGCACCACACCCAGAAATAACTGGCCGTGTAACCTTGAGCAAGTTACTTAACCCCAATTGCTTTAAAAAAAAAAGTAAATTAGAGAGGTAGAAGACAAATTTAAATCTACATTGACCAAGTTGGAAAAAAAAATTCACTGAAGAAAACAAATCCTTAAAAAGTAAAATTTGTGAACTGGGATGGGAGGTTCAAAATCTAACTGGAAAAAATACCTACCTAAAAAAGGAACTTCAATAACAAACCGAGGAGAACAATTCACTAAAAATCAGAATCAGTCAAATTGAAGCTAAGAACTCTATGATGCATCAAGAGTCAGTCAAACAAAACATAAAGGTTGAAAAATTAGAAGAAAGTGTAAAATATCTCACTGGAAAAACAACTGACCTGAAGAACAGATCCAGGAGAGATAACCTAAGAATTATTGGTCTACCAGAAAGCCATGATGAAAAAACAGCCTGGGCAACATCCTCCAAGAAGTTGTCAAAGAAAACTGTCTTGAGGTCCTAGAATCAGAGGGTAACATAGTTATCAAAAGAATTCACTGGGCTCCTCCTGAAAGAGATTCCAAATTGAAAACTCCAAGAAATATGGTAGCCAAATTCCAGAACTACAAGGTCTAGGAGAAAACACTGTAAGCAGCCAGAAAGAAACAATTCAAATATTGTGGGACTACAGTCAGGATTATACAGGACCTAGCATCTTCTACATTAAAAGATTGAAGGGATTGGAATTTGATATTTCATAAGGCAAAAGAACTTGGTCTGCAACCAAGGATAAACTACTCAGCAAAACTGAGTATAATCTTTCAGGCAAGGAGATGATCCTTTAATGAAATAAGGGACTTTCAGACTTTCCTGATGAAAAAGTCAGAGCTCAGTGGAAAATTTCATCTCCAATTACAAGACTCAAGAGAGACATAAAAAGGTAAACATGAAAACACACACACATGCATGCACATAACTTTTGAATCAATAAGAGCAAACTGTTTGCATCCCTATATGAGAAGCAGATACCTGTCAATATTGAAATTTATATAATTATAATGACATTTGAAAGGTATATACATAGATAGAGGGTATGGGTATAAATGAACTAATCTGATGATAAAAAACCTTATTAAGGGATACAAAGGGCCTGTTATAGGAGAAAAGGAAAGGATGAGGCAGACAGGGGTGAATTATGCCATACAAAGAGGCATAAAAACATACTATAGTCATTATAATAGAGGGAAAGGAGGGAGGGAGAGGAGGACTGTACAAAATTTACTCTCATTGGTTTGGGTTCAAGGAGAGAAAAACATACTCCATTAAGTATAAAAATCTATTGTGCCCTACAGACAGTAAGACAGGTAAGGGAGAAAAAAAGCAGGAGGAAGGGTGTCAGGAAGGAGGAAAATAGTAGTAAGGGGAGAGGGTATGTAAAGGGAGGGTTGCAGGGAGGGAATGCTGAGGGAGGCAGTGGTCAAAAGGAAAATTCTTAAGAAGGGAAAGGGAGAAGGA
This sequence comes from Petaurus breviceps papuanus, assembly GCF_028583685.1. Taxonomy (NCBI): domain Eukaryota; kingdom Metazoa; phylum Chordata; class Mammalia; order Diprotodontia; family Petauridae; genus Petaurus; species Petaurus breviceps. The sequence goes on from NW_027187419.1 coordinate 73,154,687, forward strand.
AGAAATAAAAGCATAAACAAGGGGAGGGAATAGGATGGAGGGTAAGATACAGATAGTAATTATAACTGTGAATGTGAATGGGATGAACTCTCCCATAAAACGGAGGTAGATAGCAGAATAAATTAAAAACCACAATCCTACAGTATTCTGTCTTCAAGAAACATATTTGAAACAAGGGGATGTGCACAGGGTAAAAGTAAAAGGCTGGAATAGAATATATTATGCTTCAGCTAAAGTAAAAAAAGCAAGGATAGCAATCCTTATCTCAGACACAGCAAAAGCAAAGATAGATCTAATTAAAAGAGATAAGGAAGGAAACTATATCCTGTTAAAAAGTACCATTGAGAATGAAGTAATATCATTATTTAACATATATGCACCAAGCAGCAAAGCATTCAAATTCCTACAGGCAAAGTTAAAGGAATTAGAGGAAGAATTAGATATCAAAACTATATTAGTGGAGGACCTCAATCTCCCCCTCTCTGAATTTGATAAATCTAACCTCAAAATAAACAAGAAAGTAGTTAAAGAGGCAAATAGAATTTTAGAGAGGCTAGATATGATAGATATCTGGATAAAATTGAATGGGGATAAAAGGGAATATATCTTCTTCTCTGCAGTACATGGCACATACACAAAAGTTGACCATGTACTATGGCATAAAACCCTTGCAATTCAGTTCAGAAAGGCAGAAATATTAAATGCATCCTTCTCAGATCATGATACAATAAAAATCATATGCAAATAATGGGACAAGGGAATATAGGCTAAAAATTAATTGGAAACTAAATAATTTAATCCTAAAGAATGAGTGGGTCAAACAAAAAATTATAGAAACAATCAGTAACTTCATTCGAGAGAATGACAACATACCAAAACTTGAGGAATACAAAATAAGCAGTTCTTAGGGGAAATTTTATATCCCTGAATGCATACATGAATAAAATAGGGAAAATGGAAGTCAATAATTTGAAAATGCAACTGAAAAAGCTAGATAAAGAACAAACTGAAAATTACCAATTAAATACTAAATTAGAAATAATGAAAACCAAAGGAGAGATTAACAAAATTGAAATTAATAAACTATTGAACTAATAAATAAAACTAAGAATTGGTTTTATGAAAAAACCAATAAAATTGACAGACCTTTAGTCAATATGTTAAAAAAGAAGAAAATCAAATTATGAGTATCAAAAATATAAAGGGTGAATCTACCTCCAATGAAGAAGAAATTAAAACAGTAATTAGGAATTACTTTGCCCAATTGTATGCACATAAGCTTGAAAATCTTACTGAAATGGAAATTTAAAAAAAATATAAGTTGCCCAGATTAACTGAAGAGGAAATAAATTACTTAAATAACCCCATCTCAGAAAAAGAAATAGAACAAGCCATCAGCGAACTCTCTAGGAAAAAATTCCCAGGGCCAGATAGATTTACAAGTGAATTCCATCAAACCTTTAAAGAACAATTGATTCCAATACTTTGCAAACTATTTGGGAAAATTGGTGAAGAAGGGGTCCTACCAAATTTTTTTTATGTTACAAATATGGTACTGATACCTAAATCAGGAAGAGACAAAATGAAGAAAGAAAATTATAGACCAATTTCCCTCGTGAATATAGATGCAAAAAATTAAATAAAATATTAGAAAAGGAGTACAGCAATTTATAAGAACAATACACTTTGATCAGGTATGATTTATTCTAGGAATGCAAGGATGGTTCAATATTAGGAAAACCATCAGTATAATCGATCATATCAACAACAAAACTGGCAGAAACCATATGATTATCTCAATAGATGCAGAAAAGGTTTTTGACAAAATACAACACCCATTCCTATTAAAAACACTAGAAAGTATAGGAATGCATGGAGTTTTCCTTAAAATAATAAGTAGCATCTATCTAAAACCATCAGCAAGTATTATATGTAATGGGGATAAGCTAGAAGCATTTCCAGTAAGATCAGGGGTGAAATAAAGGATGTCTACTATCACCCCTCTTATTCAATCTGGTACTAGAAATGTTAGCAGTAGCAATAAGAGAAGAAAAAGAAATTGAAGTAATCAAATTAGGTAATGAAGCGACTAACCTACCACTCTTGGGAGATGATGTGATGAGATACTTAGAGAATCCTAGAGAATCAAGCAAAAAACTACTTGAGATAATAAATAAATTTGGCACAAAGTTGCAGGATAAAAAATAAACCCACATAAATTCTCAGCATTCCTGCATATTTCTAATGTAATGCAGCAAGAGATAGAAAGAGAAATCCCATTTAAAGTTACTGTAGACATTATACAATATTTGGGAATCTACCTGCCAAAACAAACCCAGGACCTATATGAACACAACTACGAAACACTTTTCACACAAATAAAATCAGATCTAACTAATTGGAAAAACATCAATTGCTCATGGCTGGATTGAGACAATATAATAAAAATGACAATTTTACCTAAATTAAATTACATATTTAGTGCCATATCAATCAATCATAGAGCTAGGAAAAATAGTAACAAAATTCATTTGGAAGAAGAAAAAGTCCAGAATATGAAGGGAATTAATGAAAAGAAATGCTAGGGAAGGTAGCCTAGCCATACCAGACTTTAATCTGTATTATAAAGCAGCAGTCATCAAAACTCCTTGCTACTGGCTGAGGAATAGAGTAATGGCTCAATGGAATAGATTGGGTATACAAGACTCAGCAGTCAATGACTATGGTAATCTACTGTTTGATAATCCCAAAGATCCCAGTTTTGGGGATAAGAACTCACTATTTGAAAAAAAAAGCTGCTGGGAAAACTGGAATATAGTATGGCAGAAAACTGGCATAGACCAATATCTAACACTGTATACTAAAATCAAGTCTAAATGGGTGCATGATCTAGGTATAAAGGCTGATACTGTAAGCAATCTGGGAAAGCAAGGAATAGTTTACCTCTTAGATTTATGGAGAAGGGAAGATTTTATGATCAAACAAGAGTTAGAGAGCATTATAAAATGCAAAATGGATAATTTTGAGTACATTAAATTGAAAAGTTTATGTACAAACAAAGCCAATGTAACCAAGATAAAGAGGGAAGTGGAAAATTGGGAAAGAATTTTTGTAACCAGTGTCTCTGATAAAGGCCTCATTTCTAAAATATACAGAGAATTGAGCCAAATTTATAAGAATACAAGTCACTCCCCAATTGATAAATGGTCAAAGGATATGAACAGGCAGCTTTCAGAGGAAGAAATTAAATATATCTATATGCATATTTTAAAAAATTCTCTAAATCACTATTGATTAGAGAAATGCAAATCAAAACAACTCTGAGGTACCATATCTCACCAGTCAGATTGGCTAAGATGACAAAACAGAAAAATAACAAATGCTGGAAAGGATGTGAAAAATTTGAAACACTGATGCATTGCTGGTGGAGTTGTGAACTGATTCAACCATTCTGGAGAGCAATCTGGAACTATGCCCAAAGGGTATAAATAATTTCATACCCTTTGAGTCAGCAATACCATTTCTAGGGTTGTATTCCAAAGAGATCATAGAAGTGGGAAGGGGCCCCATATAAAAATATTCATAACAGCTTTTTTTATGGTGGCAAAGAATTGGAAATCAAGAAGAATGCCCTTCAATTGGGGAATGGTTAAACAAGTTGTGGTATATGAATGTAATGGAATACTATTGTGCTATAAGAAATGAGGAGCATATGGACTTCATAATAACCTGGAGAGATTTATATAAACTGATATTGAGTGAGAAGAGCAGAACCAGGAGAAATGTGTACATAATTACAGACATAGTGTATGCGTGACAACCAACTTTGATAGACTGGGCACTTCTCAGCAATGCAAGGTTATAAGACAACTCTGAAAGACTCTTGATGGAAAGAGATGTCCATATCTAGAGAAAGAACTACAGAGTCTGAATGCAGATTGAAGCATACTCTCTGCTGTCTTTCTTTTTCTTGTTTTGTTTCCTCTTTACCATTGTTTGGTCCATCAGTTATAATCCTTTTTTACAAACTGACTAAAGTTTAATGTGAAGGTATTTGCAGATCCTATATTTGATTGCATGCCGACATGAGAGGTGAAGGGGATAAAATTTGAAACTCAAGGGATTGTGTAAGTGAATCTTGTAAACTAAAAGTAAACAAATAAATTAATAAAAAAGAAGAAAATGTTATTACCAAGAGAAAGAAAGAAAAAAAAGAAAGAAAAAGAAAAAAAAAACAAAAGAAAACCCATCTAAAGCTTCTCAAGGGAAAAAAAATCCAGGAGAATTGTTAGCCCAAATATGGGGATCTCAACTTTCCATAAGGTCATTGATGACTCATGTTAAAAGAAATTATTATTGTTTCTTACATACCAAGGGCACCTCATTAGATTTTAGAATTTTATAGATCCTTAGAGATCCACTAGTCTAACTTTATTTTACAGATGAGAAAATTGAGGCCAGAGAGTTTAAGGGATTGGTCCAACATCATAGAAGTAATAAATATCAGAACCAGGATTTGAAACCAGATCTTCTCATACTAACTCCGGGCCTCTTTCCACTAGACTGCCTCACTCAATTCAATCCGTGGTTATTGAGTGCATACTATGTACAGGACCTTGTTCTAGATGCTCCAAGGAATATGAACATAGATGGGGCATGGCATACACTTAAAGGGGCTCATACCATACCTAAGGAATGAGGACATGTATACAAATTAAGATATTATAGGGAAGAATGTGATACGAGTTAAGTTCTGTGAGAGCATTAAGGTAAGAGAGATGGAAGATCAGTGAAGATTTTATGAAGGTGTTACTAGAGTTTAGCTTTGAAAGATAGATGTATTAGATTTATACAGCTAGAAATGAATTGAAGAGGCATTCTAGATTGAAAGAATGCTATGACAAAAGATACAGAAGTAGAAAAGAACCTTCGTGACATACTCAGGGAATGACATTCATAAAGTCAAAGCTAGACAGGTAGACTGGGTATAGATCATGGAGGGCCTTGAATGACAAACTGTATTTTCTTTTATCAAAAATTCTGTTGGCAAAGTTAATATTTCAAAATTTAGGATGGGCTCTTTCCTTTATTTTTTCCTTCACAAGTACTTTGTCTCTTCAGTACTATTCCACAAGGGCAGAGAGCTTCAGGAGAAGCCTGCAGACTTGTGCCTTTATGGAGGTCAACATTCTTTGGGCCCAAGCTGGGTTTTTATCATCACTGATGAAGCATGCAGATCCTAGGGGGAGAAACTCTGTGGGCTACACACTCAACATTTGTCCTCATTCTGCCATATTCTGTGTGTACCTTTGAAATATACCATCCTCATTTCCGTCAGGCTCAAATCCCTGCAAGCATTAGAAATTAAATCCTCAGCATGAATGCTACAGATAGTTTTCACAATAAAAAGCACAGCTCACTCTGACTCAGTCCTTGAGGTCTGCAAAGTCTTTGCCTTACAAGTAGGAAGGTAGTAGAGTTGTCTCCATTTCCCAGATCATGGAATCATAGAAACAAGAATCTATGAACAAAGCACTTGCAAACTTCAATGTGTGAGATAAATGCCACTTATTATCATACCTTAGTTGTAAATCTAGGAGTTTGGATGCCATAGATGATCTAGATAATCCAACACTCTCATTTTACAGTTGGGGAAACATAGGTCCACATTTATATGATACTTGTCCAAGATTACAGAGATAATAAGAGTTAGAATTTGACTCAGTTACAAATTGAGGATTCTTGATTAGATTTAACTTGGCCCTAGAGGGCAGAACTGGAAGCCATGGCGGGATTTGGTGCAAAGAAAAACTATTAATTATCCTAATAATTAATTATCTAAAGGGGGAATGGTCTAATTCAGGAAAGTCCCCCCTCACTTATAGTCTTTAAGTAAATGCCAGAAGACCACTACTTGTCATGAAAATAGGAGAGAAGATTCTTTGTCTGACACATGGTAGACTAGATGGTGTCTGAAATTCTTTTCTACTTTGAAATTATATGATTCTCTGAATCTCTGAAAGCTCAAGAGATTCTATAAATCCAGGTTTCCTGACTCCAAGTCCAGTGCTCCTCCCACTGAGGCTTAGAAAAATTAAGTGGCATAGGATTATAGATTTAGAGTTATAAAAAATCAGAGCTTTTTGAGGCCAAGTTTCTCAATTTATAGATGAAGAAATTAAGACCCAGTGAGATGAAGTGATTTTCCCAAGGTCAATTTACCTTAATGGGTAAAGTTCCCTTTAATGAGCCAGAGACTTTCAGAACTTCAAGAGACCTGATAACTAGCTCTTTGGGTCCAATCCTTTCACTTTACAGATGAGGAAACTGAGGCCCAAAGAAGTAAAATAGTTTGACTAGGGTCAATTTACCTTAACAGGTAAAATTTCGTTTTATGAATCATGGAAGCTTTCAGAAAAGTGTGTGTGTTATGATTTCTCCCTTCCATTTTAATCCCCAACACACATCCAATAAGTTTCCAAATCTTGCCTTTTATCTCCCACATTCAATCCCTGCTCTGTACTCACAGAGCCACCACCCTAGATCAAATCCTCATCAATAGTACTATAGTAGGTGGCTTCTGATCAGTCTTGCTGCCTTGTGTTTGGATATGGGACTTAAACCCACAGCCTCCTGACTCCATGCCCAGTGTCTATTCCACAGGATGCTGCCCACAGGCCGCATTTAAAGAAAAAAAGCATTTCCCTTGCTCCATGATCCATGCATTATAGGTAAATATCCATAATTCTTGGGTTAGGCTTCATATTTGAACTCTATTTTCTGATGTGAAATGTCTGCTTTCCATCAGAGGGTGGATGTGTTTTTTCTCTGTTTCTTGCCAGTATGAGTTTGCTCAGGCTAATGAATTACATTTGTCTAAAAGAAATCCCACATGTTCTGTGTGTTTTGTTTGGAGTTCTGGGTCCTTGGTGGAGCTCCCTCTTCTCTAAGGAACACCACTTAATACATGTACCTTGTTTGGGCCATGGGAAAAGGAACTCAATGCAGAGAAGACTCCAAGTATAAGGCACTGAGTATAAATCAAGCTTCCTTTTTACCAGCATTTCAAAACAATATTCATTCTGAGTGTCAGGGCAAATGAAAGATGTTACCACAGAGATAGAACTTAAATGTCTCATTTACAAAAAGCAGAGGAATTTTAGAAGTGAGGCTAAACTCTGAAACTGGACTGCTGATGGATTGCATTCAAAAGCAATTCTTTCCAAGACAAGAGGTTTTCCTCCCATGTTCAGTGGTGTCTTCCTATTCCACCGCTGCTTCCATACTTTCCCTGAAAGGCCTCTCCCACCTAATTAACTTTTTAATGCTAATCCTTTCGACATTGGAAGAACAGGCAGCATGGCAGAGTAGATAGAGAGGTGTCCATAGAAATAGGAAGACCTGAATTAGTCAAGTCTTGCCTCTGACATATACTTGGTGTATGACCATGGGAACCTCTTCGGGTCCTGAAGCAACTCTGTGATTATGAGTGATCAAAAAATCACTGATCTTCTTAGGTGGAGTAAGTTTTCACTTGGGGAGATTCCCCACTCAGAAATGCTAATTCTTTCCCTCTACCTCTCCCCCACTAAAAAACGTTAATAAATACTTTGTCTTTGTAATATATATTTACATTACATATATAATAATATATAACACAATTACCATATAACATAGTTATATGCATGCATATGCATATGCATGTGTGTGTGTGTGTGTAATAGGGCTTCAAAGCATGTCCAATTCACCTAACATAGAGGCATCCTGTTTCTTTGCATTCTTTTTCCCCTTGGTTGGGAATCTCCTTCAGCTGACTGTATAACCAGAACATACTACATCTTTAAAATTGCCTGCATGAGGAGAGTGTCTCTTTCTTAGATGCTCTTTCCCACTGTGTCCAGAGGTAAAGAGCACACCCTCAGTAGGGGTACTTTCATTTGAACCGGGAAGGGGAAAGAAAGGAAACTTCTCTCTCTGTCTCTGTCTCTCTCCTCTCCTTGCCTTCCTTTTTTATCCTATAGTTCTGAGAAATGGGTTAAGGATATGTCCTGTTCTGTTTCTTGTGTCCTAAGTTTCTAATGTACTCAGCAATAACCATTGGACCTAGGACTTAGAGCCCTGGTCACTTTGGAGCCAGACTTCAGGTGAGATATTGTAGCCAGCCCAGCAGGGAAGCCCTGAGAATCCAGGGTGCCTACAACTGGAGCCAAAAGGGAGTTTTGGACTAAGAACTTGGGACTGTGCTATATAGAAACGGAGCTAAGGTAAGATCCTAGTCCTCTCCTCATCCTAGAGGGAAGGGTGATACAGAGTAGAGATTAAGCCCAATTTATCTGGGGGGAAAAGTTTGTATATTTGTGATTATACTTTGAAATAAATGCTTCTTTATCAAAGTTAATCTCACTGTTAAGTGGCTAAATGGACCTGGGGTTCCAGGGACCAGTCCTACAGTTGAGGGAACATCCTTGGTGGAGGCCAGAGCCATTGGCAGAGAGATTAGATACTCTAAATTCCCTTAAGTTACCAAAGAACCTGGAGGAAGGGTAAAAAATAACATTCCTGGCCTCCAGGCAGTGGAGACAGGACGGTCAGTGTTACATATATATTGGATTGGACGTGTGCTGTTATTGGCGTAGGGAACATGGAAACTCCCACTAATGGGGCAGATTAGCAGCTGTTGCAAAAATTTGCTTGCTTAGTATATATATGCTGGGCTCTCACCTAATTGCTGGGAATACAAAAAAAGATAAAAATACAGTTCTTTCCTGCAAGGAGCTCCCATTTTGAAGGGTTGGGGCTTGGGAGACAGTCTATAAATAACTAGGTACATGCGAGACAAATACAGAGTGGATTGGTAGTCTTCAGGTGTGCTGCTGTGAGTGGCATTACAGAGGGAAGGTAGTAGCAGTGCAGAGTGTGAGGGGGGAGGAAAGGTCATCTGCAGAAGGTAGGATTTGAACTGAAACTTGAAGTAAACCTGGGTAATTAAGAAGTAGAGGCAAGAGGATGGAGCAAAGACCGTAAAAGACAAGAGATGGGCTGTCCTATGTGAAGAACTTTAATTATACCAGCATAGCTGGATTGTAGAGTGTTTGAAAGGGAATGGAGTGTAAGAAATCTGGAAAATTAGGAAGGTTCCAGGTTATGAAGGAAGAGCTTTATTTAATTGATAAATGAGAAGTTTATACTTGATAATGGAGGTAATTATGAGAACAATTGGAACTCACTGAACAGGAAGAAAGACATTGCACTTTAGATAAACATTGACCAATAAGTGTGGAATGAATTAGAGCAGGGGGAGATTTGAGGCAGTGAGGCCTGTTAAAAGGCAATATCATCCAGGCATGTGTGAGATGATAATGACCTGAACCAGGGTGGCAGTTAGGTGAGTGTTATAGGAATGTAAAATTTAAAGATCTTCCCTGCCCCTAGGATTTAGTGCACCTGGAGCCTGTGGTGGGAGGCTTGTTTTTCAGCAGATATTTTGTGATTAGGCAGTGGGTCAAGAAGGTTGTTACATTCTCTGAGCCAGGAGAAGGCTATATATATATATAAAGCCTGGTGTGAGGCTTTGTTTTGGGGCTCACTTTGAGAAGTTTTGTGTGATTTTGCCAGACGAGACTCTGGGCAGCTGTCGAGAGCCCCCCAGCTTTGAAAAACCTAGATGTTGATGCTTCGCTCTCTGGAGACTGACTAGGTGTGGATGTAATGGTTGGACAGCTGGAGGCCTGTCAGCTTGATCTGTTTGTTTCTCTGTCTTGTAATTTTTGCTTCTAAGCTCTGTATACTCTGAAGTTAGGGGTGCTGACCTTTTCCCCTGAACTAGGTAAATGATATGTTTGATGGATTAAAGCAAGATTGTTAACCCATTTTGAGTTGCTTTCCTTTAGAAAAGCAGACCTAAGAGCCTGTGTTGGCAGCCACCCTGGGGATGCTGGGGTGCTTGCTGCTATAGTGAGTAGAGAAGAGAGCGTGTAAGAGAAATATTGGGAAGGCAAAATAAGATTGGATATGTAGGGTGAATGAGGTAAGAAATTGGGGAAGACTTGGAGATAGTGAGCCTGGGTGACTGGGAGGATAGCAATACCCTTGACAGTAATGGAGAAGTTTGGAAAAGGGGGCAAAGATAATGAGCCCTATTTTGGATGCTGAATTTCAGATGCCTATCTAGGACATTGATTTTAAGATGTGCAAAAGGCTGCTGATGATGTTTGACTATAACTTAGGAAACATAGATCTGGTTGTCATATGCCTGGAGATGGTCATTGAAAAGAGAAAAGGTCCAGAAGACAACCTTGGGGGCCACGATGAAATGGAAGAAGAATTGTCAAAAGAATATGAAAAGGAATGGTTGGAGAGCCAAGGAGGCAGGGAGGAAACAAGCATTAATTAAATACTAATGTGTGTCAAACACTATGCTAAGTGCTTTACATTTGATGACAACAATGAAAGAGGTGCTATTATTATCCTCATTTTAAAGTTGAGGAAACTGAGGCAGTCAAAGATAAAATAATTTGCCCAGGACCACACAGCTATGGATTATCTGAAGCTAGATTTGAACTCAGGTTTTCTTGACTCCAGGCTCAGGGCTCTATAGACTGTGTCTCCCAGCTGCCACTAGCCAGAAGAATGCCATTGCGAAAAACTGAAAGAGTTAAAAATATCCAGGAGGTGATAATGGTGTCAAATGCTGCAGTGAGTTCAAGAAAGATATACCTGGTATTTTTCAGAAGTTAGGTCCAGTTTTACATCATGCTGTCCCTCTCTAAACTTATTCTGTGTGTATATATCTATGTATGTATCTATCTATCATCTATCTATCTATCCATCCATCTAGATACATATACACAGAAATATAGATAAGAGCTGTTAGTTCCATCCCTTGACTTTGTCTTTTCTTAACTTAAAGTGCTATTTCAGGCACACTTCTGTGCTAAACCTTTTCTTTTGCCTCTAAAACCTGCCACACATTTTTCAGATTCATCGTGCCTTCAACCATATGCAACTTTCTGGAGCCATACATGATTAAGGGAGGTTGACCTTAAACCCACTGTGTTATATCACATGGCCACTCAAAAATCAGCTCTGTAGGCAGCCTTCCAGTAGCTGGGATTAACTTCTGCATTGAAAGTTCCAGTTTCAAAGTTGTAGGCTGTGGGTGTGCCCACAAAACCGCTTGGGTTCTCATGCTCACAGAAACCTGGGCCTGCCTGAGCTCACAGCTCTTATAATGATGAAAATGCCACACATACTTGGACTAGTCGAATTTTTTCTTGCTTTGGCCTATGCAATTACCACATATGATTGGCCCAAACCCACTGCTCCAGGCAAACTTATTTAGTCACTTTAACCTATATAGGCCACATGCCTTGTATGCCCTATACATTTGTGTACTTTGTTACCCCATCTAGAATCCACTTCCCTTCCTTCCTTTTTTTTTTTATTCAGATCTTCCCTACTCTAGGCACTGTTCCACAATCATTCCAGCATACAGTTATCTCTGGCTGCATTTACTTTAAGTGCATTTCATGGCATTTCTTGCATTCTTTTAAATGTTATCTGTTAAGATACTTGCCATGTGCAAGAAGTTGTGGTTTGTCCTTTGCTCTTGAAGAGGATCAATGACATCAGGAGGGTGATGCCTTGACTTGCAAGTGAATTGGATTTGTTTGCAACAGACCTGCACAAAGCCTCACTCTCTCCTCAGAGTCTTTGGAGTCCAGTGGCAAGATAAGAGTCAAGACAAATAGGATGGCCCAGGAAGCAGTGGGTGACCTTGGCCTTTGTGGCGCATCTATGGAAGAAACATGGGCAAGGATTGTACAAATTATGAAATATGGGCAGGTTGTGAGATGAGCTGTTAAGGAATGCCCACACCAATGAGATCATAGGACTATTGTAATATCGAAGAAGCATATATTAATACTCAACTCAGCATGAGTCTGATCTCCTCGGCTGGATGGGAATAATTGCTTCTGTTCATCCTTCATTCTCAAAGACGATCAATGACTTTAGGAAGGTGATGTCATGACATCCAAGTGAATTGAATTGAAGTGAGGCAGGACTGTGCAAAGTTACCAGCCTCACTCTTTCCTCCAGAGTCATGGTAACAGTAAAATTCTTCTTTATAAAGCACTTTGCATCCAATAATTCATTTGATCTTTACAAGTCTATCATGTTAGCAGGATGAGTATCATTGCTCTCATTCTGCAAATTAAGAGACTGAAATTCAGGGGGATTAAATGATTTATCCACAGGCATGTGGCTAGTTGGTTGCACAATTGGGGATTTGAAACCAAATTTTCTAGCATATCCAATACCATTTCCATGACATTGAGTGCTTCCCATGGAGGTTCTTGGAGGAGAATGGATTTACATTGCAATGTGAATAATACATGTTGAGTTGACTGGCATTATATCTGGTTTGCATGTAATTGTTTGTATGTTGTCTGTCCCTTAGATTGGGAACTCCTAGAGATCAGGGACTATCTTTTGCCTTTCTTTGAATCCCTAGTACTTAGCTCAATGCCTAGCACATAGTAGGTGCTTAACAACTGGATTTTTTAAAAAAATCCTCTGAAACTATCAGTTTTTTATCCTTTCACAGTCAATCAATCAAGCAATAAACATTTATTAAGTGGCTACACAGGTACTGTGCTATGTGTTTAGGATATAAAAAGAGACAAAAGATAGTCCCTGACATCAAGGAGCTTGTAATCTGCATGAAGTTGTACCCAAATATCATTTTCTCCTCAGTATAGAGAAAGGGGCCTAACTAGACATCTGTTATGCAAATTGTCTCCTGTACCTTAATACACTCTTTGCTATTTTTTTCTATCCACGCCCCCCCCCCCAAAATAGCTAACATTTATATAATGCTTTAAGGTTTGCAAAGGGATTTACAAATATTTAGTTTTATCCTGACAGCATTCCTGGGGAGTAGATAGTTTTATTATACCCATTAGACCTGTGAGGCAACTGAATTTGAGAGAGGTTTAGTGAATTGCCTAGGGTCTGACAGCTAGTAACTGTCTTTTGTTGTTGTTTGCCCTTTGTTCTCTAACAGGACATGCAAGTGAATTGGATTCAAGTGAGGGAGGGCTGTGCAAAGCTACCAGCCTCACGGTCTCCTCTGGAGCCATCTGGGCCAAGCGGCAATACCTTAGTAACTATCTAAGGCAGGATTCAAACCCCTATTCCTAACTCTAAGTGTCTAACTCTGTCCACTGCAACCATGGAGATTCAAACTTGTCTTTGCTCTTCTCCCTTGTTTGTTTATTTTGGTTTTTCTTGATAATTTCCTTCACAGAAATTCCTGTCTTTCCTTTTCTTTCTCTAAGTCTGGGTGGGGAAGGAAACACTGTGATCTCTGTTACTGCCCCCTTTAGTTTTTCTTGGGCCAAGTTTTCTGCTACCATATTTTTATCAGCAATGTTAGTTTGAACCCACTCCCCCCTTTCTCTTCACTAGCCCATTTTCTTTAGTAACTTTTCTTCACTAGCTAATTTTTGTTTCTACTGTCTCAAATGTGCTTTACCCCTCCCTTTTTTGCCTTACTGTGACAGCCTGGTGGCATGGAAAATGGCAAGCTGGACTTAATATTAGGAAGACCCAAGTTCAAATCCAGCTTCAGATACTTGCTGATTATTTGATCCTGGGCAAGTCACTTAACTTCTGTCTTCCTCTGTTTCCTCATTGAAAAAAAAAAGAAAATAGGAATAGCATCTACCTCACAGGGTTGTTTTGAGAATCAACCAAGAGAGCATATGTATACTTTGCAAACCTTAACGTGTCATATTAATTCTAGTTGTTACCTTTATTTCTATTTTCATCTTTAATAGGCAAATTTCTTTCCTGGTGCCCAAGAAGCTTTGTTTGCTTTCCTGCTTCCTTTACAACCCTGGGCATGAGTTCCTCTATTTGCCATCTGCCGTAACTGATCCAATTCTGGACATTTGGGAAAAAAAAGACTTCCATCATTGCCTATCAGGTTATGCAAGTTATAATTCCTGCCTGTGTGTGGTTAGAATCCTATTCTCTGCCTGGAGCACTTACCCATGGAGTGATCCATATTAAAATGATATTTAGATCTCTATTTATGACAGGCATATGGCTGGCCAATCTGCAGTCGCCTCTCTTTGCTCTCCCTGAAAAAAGATTCTGAACAGATGGTTTATTCCAGCATCCCTTGCCATAGTCCTGACTCTCATTTGTATTCCCTTGATGATACCCTATATCTGTCTTGTTTTGTTCTGTTAATTTAAAATGTGGCACTATCTTTATAACCATTCAATTATGTTGTCTCAAGGAAGCATTTCATTTTTATGTAATCTTATGTATGCAAAAATGTTTTATCCTTGACCTGCTTCTTGTTTTTGAATCTGTGTGTGTATGTGTGTGCATGTACATGTCTGTTTATTTGTATATGTGCGCATGTGTGGTTTTCTATAGAGTTATTCTAAGATACACAAATTTTTCTCTTAATATTTCTTTCAAAATGACTCAGAAATTGCTTGGCTTCTAAAGCTTACCTCATATTCTTTCATCCCAGGTATATGAGTCACTGTAAGCATATTGCTTTGAGTCATTCCCAATGAGGTCATAAATGAAGCCTTGAAATATAATCCCCAAGTGGGCATTTGTTTATTTTGCCTTTGAATTTCACCCTCCCTACAAACTCTTCTAATAGATGCATACCAGGTCCTTTGGCCTTTGCTTATCTTTCTTTTTATATTCTGTTTTTCAGGATGTCCTCTGGGCAAAAATGTTCCCTAGGCACAGTTGTTCAGGTGGGCCTTAACCCAACTCCCACAGACACCCACATCTTCTTTGTGTTCTGTTCTTATCTTCCTTTTTAGCAATATCCCTGTCCCTTTGCTGTCTGATGACTCCTGTTCTGTCCTTCTTCCCATTTGTAACAGATGTTCACCAATGTGCTAGCTCTTACTCTTGTAGGATAATCACTTTCATTTTCTGTAGGCTATTTTCCTATATTACTTTGTAATTTGCCTATCATTCTGTTCCCTTTCACATTTTTTTTCTTTGCTCCCCAATCCCAAATATTTCTTTCTTTGCTATATTGGACTCCTACAATTTCTCTCTCTAGGGAATAATGACATCTTGAATTTTATCCATGTTTCCTTACAAGGAGAAGAGAAATAGTGTGGTAGAATAGATAAAACTCTGGACTTGGAGTCAGTAAGGCCCACATTCAAGCATCATCTCTGATATTTACTGACTGTGTGTGTGTGTACAGTCTGTAATAGTAATGACAACAATAATAGTAGTAGTTAGCATTTATATAGTGTTTTAATGTTTGAAGAGCTCTTTGCAATTCATCATCCTCACATTAACCATAGGAAGTAAGTACTATTATGATCTACATTTTACAATTGGTAAAACTGAGGTGGATAGCCCTGATGAATACAGTCACACAGCTAGTAACTATACTAGAATAGACTTGAACTCAGGTTTACCTGACTCTAGGTCCATCTTTCTAAACACTGTACCTAAATCTAGCTGTCAACAATATCAATCAATCAGCAAATATTCCCTAAGAGTCCACCACATATACCACATCGTGCTAGATGATGATGATACAAATAGGATAAATGAAATAATCTCTACTGCTTAGGAGATTTTATTATAATGGGGAAACTATTTGTTTTCTACCTCTATAGAGAATGTAAGTTCCTTGAGGGCAGATAATCATTTCTTTATATTTTTGAATCCCTACTGTCTAGTTCATAATAGTTGTTAATAATAGACAGACACTTAACCTCTTTGAATCTCAAAGTAGCTCCCTAAGACTGTAAGGTTTAGACAGTTTAGTATCTGTGTTGGTGGACAGAGTTGAAAACAGACAAAGTCACAATTTTTGTTTGTTTTTTAGCTCACATTAATATAGCATGTTAAACTTTACCTATCCTTTTGATTACAGTTCCTCACTTGCCTATGTGGTAGGTGCTATTATCACCACCTTCCTTTTACAGATGAAGAAATTAAGGTTGAGAGAGGTTAGGTGATTTGCTCAGAGTCACACAGTTTCTAGGTCTTAGAAATGAGATTTGAATCCAGGTTTTCCTGGTTCCAATTCCAGCACTAGATCTAGACCAAATTGCTACTGATACACTGGAATAGTCTGTACATGGTCCTCATACTACAATAAAGCGAAGGCAAGGTAGTCCTCATTCCACAGAGAGAAAACTGTTAACTACAGCTACTGGTTATATATCAAACTCTTCTGTAATTTTTTCTTGATGTAACTGACTTCCCCACAACCTATGTTTATTTATAGGCATTGAACCTTTGATATAGTGGAAGAATCATTCACAAACCTATTTTAAATTTAATCACTTTGTCGAATTAATGAGTTAGCTTCCAGTTTAATAGCCAATATACTAAATGAGAAGGCAAACATTATCATTCTTTTATGGGCAGAATCTACATGTCACATCTGTTGGTATCTCTGAGTAAATTGAGCTGAGTATTTGGGGTTCTTAAGTCTTGTAACTTTTTACATTAATGGACAATTTTTTCATTCACTGCTTTCCCTTTGGATGACCTTGGAGAACATTGTATTTCATTCTATAAGTATAAAACCTTCTTGCAAGAGGATTGGAGATGTTCCTTGGGGACAGTTTTAGCTTTGGTAGACTAATGTCCATATTCTAACATTGACCTTGGTGGGTGAGGGTAGACTCTCCCCTGCCAAATCAGAAAATGAAGAAATCATTGAATAACAGTTAGAGTATTTTATAAGATTTTGCAATAGTCATCGGCCTCTTTGTGTGTGTATGTGTATGTGCACATGTGTAGATGCTCTTGGAAAGCACACTTTTTTGAGTTTCTGATAACTTGCAAGAATAAAAATGTGCATTCTTAAAGATATAAATTTTGGAGACTTCATTGATGCTCTATTCGGGTTCTAAGTGCAACTAACAAAGATTTGTCCTTGTAAAACAAAAATTGTCTTCCTATGTATTTACTGCCTTGGACTACAGTAGTTATGTAACATTTTCTTCCTGTAGCAGGTAGAGTTATCTGAAAAACTACTCTGAGAGAAGACAAGGCACTTTAGTGCCTAAACTCTTCTCCAAATAAAATCATTGCCTGATACAGAAACATTTATCCAAAGAAAACACAGGCTCTCAGAGTGAGACATGAAAACAAAATATTCCTCTCCCTCATGAGAGGGTTACCTCCTTAAGGTCATTTTATATCTCTATGTTCTGAGAACCAAGTTAGTCCATTAATCAACAAGCACTTAGTAAGTTCTTACTTTATACCATGCATTGTACTAAGTACTAGGGATAAAAAGAAAAAAAGTTTGAAAAAGTCCCTGCCCTCAAGGTATTTAAATTCTAATGGAAGAGATAACACATATATGCATGTATGTGTGTATATGTATGTACCTATACACACACACACACACACACACATATATATATATATATATATATATAATGAACAAAATTTAATAAAAGATGGTTATGGGAGAGAGGTTACTACTAGTAGCCAAAAGGATCAGAAAGAGAAGATAGCATGTGAAAGGAACCTTGAAGGAAACTAGAGTTTCCAAATATTGACTGGCTTATGAGGAGGTGAGGAGGGAATGCATTCTAGTTTTGAGCGGGAGATCAAGTGTCATGTGTGAATCTTGGAGTCTGAAAAAGGGGACATGGTGCCTTGTTCATTCCAATCTCATCAGTGTGGATAACTCCATTTACTCAAATCACAATATATCTAGACCTACTCATCTTTGATGAGTATTATCCCCATATTTTCATACCTAGTGGGTATTTAAAGATTGTTTATTGAAATGAAGTGGACTCAACTACATTTATGTAATATTTTTTTGCAATACTTTATTATAAAAACTCTATGAGGACAATGGTATTATCACAATTTCCATTTTACAAAAGGGGAAACTGAGACTTAGTAACATTAAGTGATTTGCCCACAGTAACAAAACTTATGTCAGATTCAAGACTTGAA
The DNA here is from genome assembly GCF_028583685.1 of Petaurus breviceps papuanus. NCBI lineage: Eukaryota > Metazoa > Chordata > Mammalia > Diprotodontia > Petauridae > Petaurus > Petaurus breviceps. The sequence continues at coordinate 73,172,684 of NW_027187419.1, forward strand.
CCCAAATCTTCTCATTCCAACCTTTTCTACCTGCAAAAGGGAACAAAATTTGGCCCATGAACCATGAACAATTGTTATTTAAATTTTTGTAGATTTCTCAACCTGCTTCTTTCTTACTCTTTTTAGACTGGATGGAGATCAATTTTAAATGGAGACTGACAATTATTTCTCTGGGAAATTCCTTTCATCTCTTTCTCTAGGACAGTACATTAAATGTATTGATACATTTTGCTTTGACATTACAGATGCTTCCTATCAAACTCAGAAACCTCTCACTCTTTTTTTTTTTAAAGCAATTGGGATTAAGTAACTTGCTCAAGGTTACACAGCCAGTTATTTCTGGGTGTAGTGCTAAGTATCTGAGCCCAGATTTGATCCCAGGTCATCCCGACACTGGGTCCAGTTACACGGCCAGTTATTTCTGGGTGTAGTGCTAAGTATCTGAGCCCAGATTCGATCCCAGGTCATCCCGACACTGGCGCCAGTGCTCTTACTTGCTGAGACACCTGGCCGCCCCTAAGCAATTGGGGTTAAGTAACTTGCTCAAAGTTACACAGCCAGGTGTTTCTAGGTGGGTGTTAAGTGTCTGAGCCCGGGATTCGATCCCCCAGGTCATCCCGACACTGGGGCCGGTGCTTTTACTCGCTGTGCTACCTGGCCACCCCGACCTCTCACTCTTTAACACCTTCCCCCACTCCACCCCACCCAAGAACACTCTGCCAAAAACAATTTGTCCATCATTAATAGAAATAAATGAGGCATTCTTTAAATTTGATGTTATGGTACTGACATTTACCATTGCACTTAACCAAAGTTGTGTTATCTCTTAATACTGACTCTTTCTCTGTAGTCAGTGTGTATGTTGTTCTATTGGCTCTAATGTCTTAACCTTGTATCACTTTCCATGTTTTCTCAAATTCTCTCTATATATTACTCCATAAAGAGCAGTCAAATTCCATCACAAACATGTACCATGAGTTCTTTGGTCATTTTCTAAGTATAGCCACATATTTTGGTTTTATATTTTTCTTCTGGCCAACAATGCTGCTCTGAACATTTTTGTATATAAGGGCCTTTTCCTGTAGTCAGTAACCTTGTGTATAATCCCAGTAGTGGATGTCAGTGTCAAAGGGCATAAATAGTTTTGCAACTTTACTTGCATAATCCCAAATTGTTTTTGAGAATAGCTGAACCAGTTTAAAGGTCCTGAGTTTTCTCCATCTTTAAAGCTCTTTGCTAATTTGATAAATGTAAGGTGCTACTTTAGGGTTGTTTCAATCTGCATTTTCTCTGATTACTAAGGATTTTGAACTTTTTTTCAGGTAGCTACAGATAGTTGTATTTATTTCCTTTGATCACTTGTCTATTAGGGAATAGATCTTAGTTTTATATCTGTATATCAATCCCCTATAATTTTGGATGTCAGACTTTTATTAGTGACATTTAAGGTAAAGATTTCTCACTGTATCTTTTCTTCTTATTCTTACTTCATTGCTTTTAACTGAACAAAAACTTTTATAATTCCATTTAATCAAGGTTTCTCATTTTGACTTTTCTGATATTTTCTATCTCTGGTCCAATGACAAATTAACCATCTGTGCCTTCCAGGATTGAGTCCTCTCCTAGAAGAAGGAAGTATATGGTTTGCCATGGTTGAACTGAGGAGCAGACAACTCCAGGGTGGTAGGGAAGATACAACTCCAGAGATAGGCTATCCTGGAATTAGGGGTGGTGAATGATGATGTTAGGGTAGAGGGTAGGATGGGCATTCAAGACTCAGGACATAGAGTGACTGTGATCCTCATTTTCAGAGTCACTACTACTTTTCAGAGAATTTCCATGTATTCTAATTGTCTCCTCTGTTGTTCACCTTCATTATTTCTGTTTTAAGAGCTCTGATTTCAGACTTAATTTCCATTTTAATATCATATTTTAACCATTTTATTTCTTTTTAGTGGTTTCCTTGACTTTCTGGCAATTGTTCTATGTCCACTGGGGAATCCACAGAATTTTCTTTTTCAATGGGAAATTTTTTTTGGTTATTGTTCACTTTTCTTAAAAGTATAACACTTGGGGTGGCTAGGTGGCACAGTGAATAGAGCACCAGCCTTGCATTCAGGAGGACCTGAGTTCAAATCCGGCCTCAGACACTTAACACACACACACACACAAAAATGAGCCATGTGACCTTGAACAAGTCACTTAACCCCAATTGCCCTACCTTCCCCCCTCCAAAAAGCAAAAGGAAAAATCTAAAAAAAAAACAGATAATACTTATTCATTTTGTTATGGCTTTTTTGGGGGAAGAATTCTCACTTATTTTTCCTTCTGTCTCGATGAATCTCATTGTTGTTTCATCTTCTTGGGAATAGTAATTTATACCCAGTCTTTCTCTTATTTTTCTTTTTGTCCTTCAACTTAAAATATATATATATATATATATATATATATATATATCTAGTAACTTGCTTCTGGCATTCCCCCTCACTGCTTGACCCTCCTTTTTTTCCCTCCAATTCTGTAGTAATTCTATATAAAATATAGAATCTTGAGATGGGACATCTCCTCATATTGGGGGATGTCGGTATCTCCCTTTCCAGAGTAAATTATCTTTACCGGGAAAAGAAGTAATCGTAGCTGTGATTGATAAATCCCTTTGGGACTTTCCCTTGGGCCAAGAAGCCCCCGCTCTATTGTTCCTGCTCTGTCTTCCCCCAAACACTCAAACACACAGACACACACACGGACACACACACGAACACACACACATATGTCCTTTCCTTTTTGGATAACTGGGTAGGATCTATGTTTTCCATTTCTTGTAGATAGTGTGACTTCAGAGGGAGTCACTGTTGTGGGGGACTGAGTCAGGCTGAGTCAGGTCCACTATAGTCAAACTCTGAAACAGAAACCCAGGAAACTGCTGGTGTCTATATTGGACCAGGATTAGGTAGAATGAATATGAATGTTAAGGCTTTACCCTCTCGGGTTGCTCCATAATTTTTTTTTTTTACCTTGTCTAGTACTTTTGTATTTTTATCTTGTTGATTCTTCTCGAGTCATTTGCAATTATTACAGATTATCTCGGCATGATGTGACTTAGGCACTATCTCCTTTTCCACCACTTATTCATAATCAATGCAGAAGCAGAATGAAGATGAACAATGCTTATTAATGCCCATTTTATGTTCTTCATTTTAGGGGTAAATATAGTTGAAGGATCAAAGTAAGGGCCACTTTTAAATAGTCTGGCCCTTGAAAAGCATAAAGCATCTGCCAGGACCCTATTTGAAGACTTCCTAGCATGGTAGAACTCACCAGAGCTTGGGTCCAATTGACATAGTCTTTGAGAACCTTTTGTGATCTCCTTAACATGAGAAGACTTTGTAGTAGAACTTTGTAAAGGATTATTATAACAAAAAATTAAGACCTTCAAAATAGCAATGTATGTTACAACCAGGGCTCATTCAGGAATGCTCAAGGAATGATGACCAGACAAGCCTACAGGGGCAGAGTAGATTATTAGGGGAACTGGAAACCAGCCTTTCCAGATGGGAATTTGCAATCAGAAAAGTTCGGTAACATGCAGCAAACAAATTTCCTGGCAGACAAATTGAAAGCATCACTAGGGAAATCTGACATCAATAAATTTATGGAAGCATGCTATGAGGTAGGGCACCCACTTCCAGGGACTGAGATTCCAAGGTAGGACTCTGTTTCCCCATTTGTAGAATGAAGGAAATGAAGTTAATGCTATCTGACATGCCTTCTAGCTCCTCATCTTATAATGATGATGGCAGTGATGATATATTAATTGATTATGATGATAATGATTCCATCTGAAAAAGTTTAGGGATAAAGAAGTGGCCTGACACATTCCTAGAGTATATAAAAAAAATTGGAAAAGGAACTTAGGCAAAGACTGAGGAGAAAAGGACTAAAGCATAATACCCATGAGGGGAAGTAGGAGTCTACAGAAGGGCTTGGTCACATTTAAAAGGCAAGAGCACAGTTATTAGAAACATGGTAAGTCAGAGAACAAGCAAAAGGGTTTATTTGGACCTGGACTTCCAAGCTGCTAACCCAGGGCTCTTCAGTTTCCCCATACTTGGGAAATGTTTGGTTTTTAGGTTCAGTTAAGCAACCTCAGATTTAAAGGTCATAGGGTTATCAGAATATGCAGGCAAATAAATCATTATACTATAGCTCATTCTAGTTTCTCTTAAAACTGATATATGCACATAGCTTAACAAAATTCAAATGCATCTGATCTCACTGTTTTCGCCCCTTACCCTATGTATAAGCAATAGCTTAAAACATCAACCCCTTGTTAAAATGATGCAACTCCCAGTCATAATCAAGTGGGACCAGAATATATTTACAGAGTATAATTTAAGTTTTCTCACCTCTCTAGTTAGAATAATTCCGGTTTGATAATTAGAAAAGTTGTGAGTATTCCCCATCTATACTTCACACGTCAAAACTTGAATCTGACTGAGTTTAGTAGAGGCAAAATCTGCCCACTCTGTACTGTTTTTGTATCTCTCTCTTTTTCAGATTTGGACCCACTTTACTACAATGCCTGATTCCAGCCAACTCTAGTCTCAGATAAAGCTCATCCTCAGACAGAAGGAATTTAAGGATTCTTAAACCTATATGCTAATCCATTCCTCACAAATGGCAATCTTCTAATTCTGCATTTTCACTGACCATCCCCCATGCCTGCAATGCTTTCTCCTCACCTCTGCCTCCTGGTTTCCTTCAAGATTCAGGTCAAATCCCACCTTCTTTAAGAAATCTTTCCAAATCCAGGCCCCACATCCCTCAATTCCTTCTGTTCTGGGATTATTTAACATTAACACTATATAGACACTACATAGTATATACTATGTAGTGTAAACGTACATATATTATGTTAATTCTATATAATACATGCATACTCATGTGTGGTTTTTCAGTGGAAAAATTGTATGTATAGCAAATATTTTCTCCATCACTTTCTTAAATTTAAGCCTCCTTGAGGCTGCAGGTTCCTTAACCCTGGTTTAGACAATCAACAAAACAATAAATCAAGCCCTAATTTATATTATTTGCTGATATTTTTTTTGGAGGTCAGTTGGGGTTGAGTGGCTTGCCCAAGGTCACATGGCTAGTTTTTACGTTAAGTGTCTGAGGCTGGAATTGAACTCAGGTCCTCCTGACTCCAGGGTGGGTGCTCTATTCACTGCTCCACCTAGCCACCCCCTCATTTGCTGATTTTTAAAGTGTAAATGCTCACACTGAAAATTTCACAACCAACTCTAGTCCAAGCTAACTCCAGCACTCCACTACTTATGCATACATGGTCATTTCCATCTTGTCTCTCCATTAGATTTTAAACTCCTTGAGGTCAGAGACCATGTTTTAGCCCTTGCCCTGGCATATAGGAAATGCTTAATGAATGCCTGTGGTTTGAGTGATAGTACCTCAATAGTTTAATGGACAAACAACTACCAAAAAAGCTCACAATAAGGGGATCCCCAAATGATTATATCACAAAAGAGAAATTTTAGTTTCTATCACTCTAGAATACTTGTATTTTTCTTCTTCTGTCTGAATTTAGGACTAGGAGAATCTTAAAATTCTAATTCTGTTCACTTTTTATCTCCTTAGCCCTTTGAAGTTAGGTATCTGAAGGGGCCATGCCTTCTTCATTGGACTATCAACTCTTCCCTTCCTCTAGGGCTAAATCTTTTCTTTTATTTGTATTACAACAGAATGCCTAATGTGACATTCTGCCTGGAGAACATATTCAATAATATGTCTCAATAATACCAATAGTCTTTTATCTGCTTGGTACATTTTCTATGATCATGAAAGGGAGCATGATATGGAAACAATGTGGAATTTAGAGCCAGAAAATTTACCTCTAAACTTAGATGGATTAGCTAGACCTGGGAAATCAAAACTTTCAATTTTAAAATAGTATTGAAGTTAAAATCTAATCTTATATACAAAACATCAGTACTAATATAATTTGGAATATATTCATGGAGAAAATGCAGTTTCTGTGTCCTTTGCAATGTCTACTATCATTTCTCTACTCAGCCTGTGTATATAATGAAAATCTGAAAGCATTGTATCTCAGAGAATCTTAAGAAACTTAGAGCTGGAAATCATCTCATTCTACAGATGAGAAAACTGAGTCCCAGAGAAGTGAAATAGGTGGTCCAAAGTCATAGAGCTGTAATTAGTGGTAGATCAAGGACTAGAATCTGGATCTTTAGACTTACATATGTTAGAATTTGATGACAGTCTCCCAAAACTCACAAGACCTTGATGGACCTTTTCCTTCTCTCCCTTCCTATCCCTCCCATGCCCAAGTGTTGACTGGGTCTTGGAAGTTTATAATTATCTAAAGTATCCATTTTAATATGCTAAATAAATCTCCTGTGTTATAATGAACTATTGGTAGGTTTTACATTTCTTCATTCATATGCTAGGTCACTAACATTTTGGGACAAAAAAGTTTCTCCATCCCCAGCAAAACCCAGCAAAGCATGCTAGAGATACAGAAAGCAGTTGATTTGAGACAAGTGTGTAACTGATGCTGCCACTATAATAAAATGCTGGATATGAAAGAACTATCCATTATTCTTACTTTTTTTTTCAATCTGTGCAAGTGTTTACTAGTGATGATTTCATGTATGGTGGACCCAAAGACCAAGCTTTTACAGAAAACCTTCAGGAGCTTTTGAAGGGGAGTAAGGAAAGACTGTTTCTGGTTATGCTCTGTAGTCATCTCAACACCAAGCAGGTCCAAGGATGGTGTTTGGGTGATTCATTTCTGCATGTCAGGGGTTTTTTAACTTTGAAATTCAATTTTACTTCTGAAACTCAGTTTCCCCAAAATGAATATAGATTGCTATTTTATGAACCCAGACTGTTGAACTTAAGCTATCTGGGACAACTATGGCATTTCTCAGTTTTTTAATCTGTATAAACTCAAATTAGTTTATTTAGACTTAGAATATTCCTTTAAATAGACTCTTAAAATGCAGGTTGCTTGAGGATATAGACTATGCCTGTTCTCTTTCTCTCTTTCTGTCTCTGTCTCTCCTCCTCCCTCCCCCCCCTTCCCCCACATCTTTATGTCTCTCTATATCTGTCTCTCTCACCTTTCTCTCTCTCTTTCTGTCTCTCTCTGTCGGTATGTCTTTCTGTTTCTGTCTCTGTCTCTCCCTCTCTCTCTACCAAGGGTTTAGTATAGTCTTAGGTATAAAGTGGCAGCTCCCTTAATGTCATTTACTGCTTGACTTGGTTCCCCCCCCTCTTTAATTAAGAAAGGAAATGTTTAGCTCTTCACTTATACAAGAATTAGACCATTAGTTACATAATGTCTTGAGAATGTGGTGGAGAATACTAAGGTTGTTAACCAATTCTCTGATTCCTTTTGGAAATTTACCTTAGGTACCCATAATTTGTGAGCGGTCTTTGAGATTTCAAAACATAGTTAATTGAAACCATCAAATAAACCTAACTTTGGGTACAAGCTTGTCTGTGTTAACTTGACCATCTGTTTGACTTTTGTAGAAGAGAAATTAGGTTTGGGAGAGTAGAGAATAGTTAAATATCGTTGGTGAATGTACTACTTAGGGTCATAATAGCTCTTTCTAATAATAATTGCTAGTATTTAAATTAGTGTCTATTATGTGCCATGTACTGTACTAAGTGTTTTGTGAATATTATCTCATTTGATCCTATAACCAACCCTGTAATGGAGGTAGTATTGTTATCCCCATTTCACAGCTGAGGAAACTGAGACAAACAGTTGAAATGACTTTTCCAAGGTCACACAGCTAGGAAGTGTCTGGAATGGAATTTGAGCTCAGGTCTTCCTGGTTCCAGGCCTGGTTTTCTCTTTGCTGCACCACCTTGCTGCCTCTCTACTATTAGAGAAGAGTCTATCACCAATAATTTGAGGAAGAAGCACGATGCCCTTATCCTTCGAAGACATGCTTCTTTCTGTGACTAATGAATGCCCTGATGTAGCCCAATTACAATACCTTCTCTCTCTAACCAAGGTTCTATTGGGCATTTGGGTTTTGAATTCAAGCTTAGGGGAAAGGAGTGGAGAATTGTGGGAGGAGTATTTAGTAAGAGCTTAATAAATGCTTATTGATCAAGAAGGAGGGAAACACACTAACATCAGCACAACTATCAATCATGTTTCAACAACTTTGCACAGTCATCTTTTTTTTCTGAAGGACCAAATGATGCCCCATCTTCCTCCTATTTCCATTTGATGTTTTATTCTATCTCAGCTCTTCTCCAGTCTAATACTTTGCATGTATTGTGGCAAGTCTCTAGCTGCTCTTAGAATATGCTACGGGCCCATATTTCAATCCTGTGATTGATTCCCCATGGAATAATATCTGACATGATTATTTCTGATTCACAATTTCATCTATTTTAAGGGATTTCCACTAGAGTTCTCATCATATAATGCTGATATGATGAATAGCATTCATAAAGTTGTTTCAAAATTAGTCTTCAGATTTTGAGTTAAATTTTGTTTGTATCATATATGTTCTTGTTCTATAATTATAGAATCATTGGATTTATGGGGCAATTGAAAGATCATCTATCCCAGGTCTCTATCTCCAAGCAACATTACTTCTAAAACACTGAAGATAGATGGATACTATTTTATTATTAAATATTTCCAAATATATCCTTATTATTAAATACATTAAATAAAAATACATTATAAAATATATCTAAAGACTATTGTACAAACTTCTTCAGGAGTATATGCAACTCCCAGCATTCCTTATTGTTTGGAAGTTCTTTGTCATGTGGAACCTGAATTTGTCCTGTTTGTACTAATCACAGGCTTGATTAACATTCTCCCTATATTACTAGCCCTCCTATAGTGGAAGTCAGTGATAGCAGCCTTTAGGCTAAATGACTCTTTTAGGGTCATAAGTAACTGTAAAGCCCTATGTCCTTTGGAAATATTAAACATGTGAAACTACTAACAAAGTTATTATTTTAAAGTCAAGAAATCTTGCCTCTAGAACTTATTAGTTGGGTGACGATGAGTGATCCCTTAACTTCAATTTCCCCATCTGTAATAGGAAGGAGTGGGACTAAATGGCCTCGGAGGTCCTTTCTAACTCCATACCTATGGTGTTAATGATTCTAGGCTCATTAATCAGGGTAAGAAAAGATAGGAGCAAAAAGTACTCCATTATAGAGTCTGGATGACAGGGTCTGATCACAGTCAGGGTCACAGGGTGAGCAAACAGCCTGGTGTTTCCATTTCCCCAGGTCACACTGATACATCAGGCTTTGGTGCTTCCCATCTTTTCCTTCCAGGGTACAGTGTATGTTTCTATGGTAGGTTTGGAGTCCTGTTTTGGCAAATGTTTCCTTCCTGAATAACCAACCTTGGTGTGCAGGTCTGTATATTGGTAGATTGAGAAGGTCAGTGGGAATGGGTAGGGAGTGAACCCTTTTAAAAATAGAGCCAATTCGGCCTTTTCCTCTTGGTCCCATATTGAACCTGAGTTGGAGGCAACCAGTTGAGTCTCAAAATGGAGGTAAAACAGTCACCCAACTCTGGATTCTCTCTCAGCTGAGGGAAGGAGGGTCATGATCCAAAGGCACCTGAGCACTTGAGAAAACCATTTCTTTGTGACTTGAGCTTTGAAATTATGGATGATAGTTTAAGAGAACACTTTGAAAAGTGGAGCACTCTCATAGATTGTGCGGTGATGAGGGATCCCCAAACAAAACGTCCCAGAGGCTTTGGTTTCATGACTCATCCTTGCGTAGAAGAGGTAAATGCGGGAATGTGTGCTCGGCCACATGAGGTTGATGGGTGTGTAGCGGAACCAAAAAGAGCTATTTCTAGAGAGGATTCGGTAAAACCTGGTGTGTATCTAACTGTGAAGAATGATTTTGTTGGTGGTATTAAAGAAGAATATAATTTAAGAGAGTACTTTGAAAAGTATGGCAAGATCAAAACTATAGAAGTTATGGAAGATCAGAGTAGAAAGAAGAGAGGATTTGCTTTTGTAACTTTTGATGATCATGATACAGTTGACAAAATTATTGTTCAGAAATATCACACTTTTAATGGGCATAACTGTAAAGTGAAAAAGGCCCTTTCGAAGCAAGAGATGCAATCTGCTGCCTCACAATGAGGTTAGGGAGGTGACTCAGGCAATTTTATGGGTCGAGGAGGAAACTTTGGAGGTGGTAGAGGAAACTTTGGCAGTGGAAGAAACTTTAGTGGAAGAGGTGGTTATGGTAGTGGTGGTGGTAGCAGCAGAGGCAATTATGGAGGTGGAGATGGTGGATATGATGGATTTGGTGGCGATGGTGGCAACTATGGAGGTGGTCCTGGCTATAGTAGTAGAGGGGGTTATGGTGGGGGGGGGGGGGGTAGGATGTGACGGTTACAAAGAATGAGGAGATTTTGGCAGTGGTAACTATGGTGGCAGTGGGAACTATAATGATTTTGGAAATTATAGGGGGACCCATGAAAGGAGGCAGTTTTGGTGGAAGGAATTTGGGCAGTCCTTATGGTGATAGTTATGGATCTGGTGGTAGAAGTGGTGGATATGGTAGAGAAGGTTCTAAAAACTTAACAGAAGAAGGCTATAGTTCTTTTGCCTTTTGGAGGGCAGTTGGGGTTAAGTAACTTGCCCAAGGTTACATGGCTAGTTTTTTGTGTGAGTGTGAAGTGTCTGAGGCCAGAACCAAACTCAGGTCCTCCTGACTCCAGGCTGGCGCTTTACTCACTGTGCCACCTAGCTGCCCTAGAAGGCTGTAGTTCTTAGCAGGAGAGAGAGTGAGGATTTTGTCAGGAAAGCCACAGGTTACTTTGAGACAGCTGTCCCAAATGCATTAGAGGAAATGTAAAAATCTGCCACAGAAGGAATGATGATCCATAGTCAGAAATAAATTAAATAACAGCTTAAACAGGAAACCCTTCTTGTTCAGGATTGTCATAGCCACAGTTTGCAAAAAGTTATTGATTAAAGCAATGTAGTGTCGATTAGATGTATATTCCCAAAATCTTTTATCTCTTGTAGTTTTGTTTTTTTTCTTTTCATTACGTCAGGTATATTGACCTATAAATTGTGATAGTGGTGCCAGAAATAAAGAATTAAGGAATTTTTAACTTTTAAAAAATATTTATATATAGTCAGTCCTCCATTGACTAGGACCTAGCCACCTGAAACACACAGCAACTTCAGAGACAGGGCTCAATGCTCCTTCACTTATATTATTATTTCTCACCAGATACTATTAGGGAAGAGGGCAGCTAGGTGGTACAATGGATAGAATGCCAGACCTGTAGTTGAGAAGACCTGAGTTCCAATCCAGTCTCAGGTACTAGCTCTGCGACCCTGGGCAAGTAATTTAACCCTGTTTGCCTTTGTTTCTTCATCTATAAAATGAACTGGAGAAGGAAATGACAAACCCCTCCAGTATCTTTGCCAAGAAAACTCCAAATGGAGTCACAAAGTGTTGAATATGATTGAAACAACTGACCAGCAACAACAATCACCACCTTCTGGAATCCTCATTGTGCTCTCTTTGGTCTTCCTTTCCACTAGTATTTACAAGGATAGTGTTGCGGGGAATGGCCAATGAACATACTTCCTAGGAGCATGCAGAAAATGCTAAACTGGTGTAATTTCCTACTTGCAAGAAAATGGGGAGCCTGCTTCCTGGAGAGTCAGGAAGATGAATAATAGTGGTGACTTGGAAATACTTTGGGGTATGAGTAGACATTTTGTAATTGGTTTAGGTCTCTAAATACTCGGTGGATTGTAGATTCTTTTAATTGGTTGCAGTTATGTAACTGGAACCAGAGGCACTATTGAAAGGTTTTAGATGCCTTCTTGGTCCGACCTCCCTCTTTGACTTCTTCCCAGATAGTTGTTGTTCAGTCATGTCTGACTCTTTGTGACCCCATGGGCCTCTTTCGATGGTGTTTTCTTGACAAAGGTACTAGAGTGGTTGGTCATTTCCTACTTCAGTGGCAAAGTTTAACTGATTTGTCCAATATCACACAGCTAAGAAGTTTCTGAGGCTGGATTTGACCTCAGATCTTCCTAACTGCCAGCCTGGTGCTCTATCCACTGTGCCATCTAGCTGCCCCTTTTCTTGATAGTATCTGGTGAGAAATAATGGTGTAGGTGGAGAAGCATTGAACTCTCTCGGTCTGAAGTTGATGTGTATTCTTACGAATCCAGACTTTTGTTTGACCTCTTTCTACAGTTATTCTTTTGTTTTTCGATAAAAGAAGTCGAATCTATGTCCTTATGAGTTTCAAAAGGTGAGACCAAGCCATCTGTGAGTCCAGAATGAGAGGAGTAGGGTTCATGGCAGATTTTACAGCCAGACAGGCATAATTTATGGAGTGACCTTTGGGATACATCCCAATTTTAGCTAAGACAAGAACACATCCATGGATTTTTTTGTGTGATACCTCATTTGAATGTGAACTTGATTGGGCCAATGCTATGTAGAAATTGTTTAAAATTGAACAGTGCTATCACCAGAGACTGAGGTGGCTTAAGGAAGAGTGTGTTCTTAGGGAAGAGATGTTTATACTTCTGCTCTCTGCTCTTGCTATAGCTTCCAAATAAATATCCCTTGTTTACTATGTGCCAGGCACTGTGCTTCAAGCAATGACAGAGAAATCTAATCCACCCTTTAGAGCTATACAATGGAACCCTAAGATGTTATATTAATGACACTTGTTAAAACTGCATGCTTGCTACAATAATCTAATAACAGATTTATTTAAAACAAAACAAACAGAAACCCTCAAGTGCTCAGACCCAAAGAAATGAAAAAGTCTATAATCAAAACATTCAGAATATGTTCACTTATTTACCATTCATTAATTCATTCATTTCCTTTGTTAGACATTGATAAGATGCCTAATAGACATAAAGTATTGTGCTAGGCTCTGGGGACACAGAAATTTTAAAATATCACTCAGTTCTGTCAAGTATCTCATATTGGGGAAGTAAGGTGGGATAGAATAGCAATATAAACTTATATAGGGTTATAGGATGGGAACAGAAGAGATCAAAGAAGAGATACAGACAAAGTGTTTTACTAAAGTTTGAAGAGGAAAAGGATGATTTTTGGTCGTTGATAGAACCAGGGATTCTGAAAATCTTCATGGAGAAGGTAGGACCTGTTTTGGGGACAGTGGAAATTCAGCACAATCTTTTAATATTTCTATTAAATGTTTCTATGATAATGGAGGCTCAGATTATGACTTTGAAAGTTCAAGACCCTTAGTCACCAAAGAAAATCTTGATTATGTTCCCTATATCATGTTTACTAAGCCATTTAGTTGAACAATATTGTCAAGTAAGATTGAAAGGTAAATGGTTTTTGGTTTAGCTTTCAGTTAATATGAAAATTCAATTAATCTGATCCCCACCTCATTTCTAGTTTCTGAATTATTCTGGCTAATCAAGGTTGTACTATAGATGATTGACTCTGATGGAGAAGGAAGAGAAAAACAAGAAAATGGGTGCTGGTGGACAGGGTTTCAAATGGTGACCTGTGCAGGAAAGGAATCGGGGCTATTGGGAAAGCTTTACTTATGATAACAGACCAATCAGATCTTTACCAGGCATTGCCTATCCTGACAGTTGTGTTAGGTGACACCATATTCCAGCTTTCCCTGAGGGATACTAGATTGTCCAACACCCTTTCCTGGTTGACCTTAATCTTGTCCAGATCCTGTAGCTCCTAAGACAGGTGGGATAATTAATGCTATGGGAAATCAGTAATATTTCCACTAAATGAGCATAAACATGACGTAGCACAGCTGGTTCAGTAATTGTGATACACTGGGAAATTTCTACTTCTAATATGTTTTCAAGCCCATTTCTACCCAGAGGAACAGAACAGGCCATTTAGAATGGTCTGGCAGTAATGTTTACCACATGAAAATATCAAGTAACTTGAGAGTTGGGAAAATTTCTCTCACACATGGATGGACTTAAGAATGTTTTGCTTATGTGTTAAACTGATCTCTTTTCATATTTAATCTTTAATTTTTTAAGTGTGAGTTTTCAGACGTTCTCCTGACCCTACCCTGTCTTTTTAGATCAGACAGCAAAGATGCTTCAGATGAGTGTAATCCAATGTGAATGAAAGAGTACAATGGAAATCCTTTAAAAGACATAGCAACTCATTCCTAAGAAAACCTCTGTGATGACAGAGAAGAGTCATTGGAATAGTAGGAATAATGGTTCAAGCCCCGACTCTTCTCCTTCATAGCTGGGTAATCATGGAGAAATAATCTAACCTCTTTGTGCCTCAGTTTGTTCACATGTGAAATGACCACAATATCATGGAACCAGAACTGCAAAGGATCTTAGACACAATATAGTCTAACCTCTTTGTTTTCTATGGGAAAACTGAGGCACATAGATGTCAAGTAATTTGTCCAAATTCATATAGATAAGAAGGCGAAAACTGGTGTCTGAACCTAGACATGGGTTGGAACTCTTAACTCCAAACCCCTCAAATTTCTATTAAAGGACAATGCTTTATCAGTACCTCCTAAGACAGCTTTTTTTGTCCTCTGGGAAAGGAGGCTTCATGTCCTCTTTGACAGGGAGGGATGAAAAAGTTGTACTATATGATGGCAAGACATGCAACTGTGCTGTAAGAAATGATGAGCTTGATGGTCTTAGAAAAACATGGATAGACTTGTACAAAATAATGACAAGTGAAATGAGCAGAATCAAGGGAATGTTAAATATGGTACCAGCAACATTAGGAACAATTTTGAGTGACTAAGTTCTTTTGACTATTATAAACATCCAGATTAACCACAAAAGACCTATGAAGGAAGATACTATCTGCATCCAGAGAAAGGACTGATAAATGGAAGTATGAATAGAATAGTTTTACATATATATGTATACACACATTTGTGTCTAATGGTAGCTATCTCTAGGGTAGGGGAGAGGGAAGGAAAGAAAAAAAAAGAAAGAAAAAGAAAGATATGATAACTTCACTATATATTTAAACAAAATAACAAGTTATACATAACAGATTTGCAGTTTCATATACAATCATCTTTTTTCCTTTTCTACTATGTTATGGAAATGCTTGTTTCATTTTTTTAAGTTCAAAATAAAATGAATTTTTTTTAAATAGGGAAGGCTGAAGTAATAATACTTGCTCTCTGTCAAGGTTGTTATTAGGATCACTTTTGAAATGTGAAAGCATTTTAAAAATAGTGAATTACCATGTAAATGTCAGTTGTTATCAACGTTATTCTTCATAATAACATGAGAGGCAGTAGAATGTCATGGGTAGTTGGGTGTTGAGTTAGACTCAAGGTCAAGTTATTATTCTAATGTTTATTGCCTGTGCAGCTAATTAACTTCTCAAAGTCTAAGACTATAAATTGAAAAGAAATTGCTGATTTGCTTTGGTTGTAGGAACTTTCTTACCAGGTGTTTTCTAGACCAATGAAGTCAAAAGTCCAGACTAAACAACAATAAGAAAGATAATGCTGATGATGGTGATGATGGTGATGATAGCTAGCAATTATATAGCACTATAAGTTTTGCTCATTTGAAGTTCACAACTCTATTCTGTAGATGCTATTATCATCCCCATTTTTCATTTGAGGAAACTGAGGCTTCGTGTGATTAAGTGACATGCCCAAAGTCATATAGTTAGTAAATATTTGAGGGAATATTTGAATTCAAGTCTTCCTGACTCCAGGTCTATCTATTGTGCCACTTATTTGCTTCAAATAAAACTAACAATAGCTGAGTACCTTTTTATAACTTTACACTATTACCATGTTACTAATCTTATTCTCCTATTTTTCTATGGAGTTCAGACAGAAATGATTCTGTGATAAATCACTTTCTAAAAAAAGTATTTCATGTACTATCAATTTAGATGGGTAGAAATTTAAAAAAACAATTTGATAAAAAAGTAGGAGGATGTGATTTCATCTTCTGGGGGCTTATGAGGTCATCTTTGGGACAATTCCAGTAGCCAAGCGAACAGCAAAGATGCTATGAACACAAAAGTAACTTGGCAAATTTAAGAAACTCCATTTGGAGGAAGGAAGGCATGGTCTATGTAGAATGAGAATGCTCTAGTTACAGCATATGCCATGAAATAACTTGCAGGCATGAAAAAATGCATGAAGCGAAAAAGAAAATGAATCTGACTGAAGTGAAGTGAAGGGAATAGGAATCTAGACTATATGTCTCTAGAAGGTAGACCAAGGATAAAATGACCAAAAGTTATAGGAAGGTATATTTTGGCTCAAGATAAGGGAGAACTTGCTGATAATTAGAACCATCCAAAAGTTGGGATGCTTCATAAAGAAATTAGTTGCCCATCACTGCAAGTAATATTTAAATTTCACTGTTAACTATAATTTAAGTAATATTTAAGTTTAAATATTAGTTGGATGTTCATATCCAGGGGTGTTACAGAAAGAATTACTGTACTTGGGTAGGAAATTGAGCTAGACGATCTGTCTATGAGATGCTTTCCAATTCTGAGATGATGTTATTAAAAAGAGTCATTGTTGTTGAGTTGTTTCAGTCATGTCAGACTCTGACTCCATTTGGGGTTTTCTTGGCAAAGATACTGAAGTGGTTAGCCATTTCCTTCTCCAGCTTATTTTACAGATGAGGAAACTGAAGTAAACGGGGTTAAGTGACTTGCCCAGGGTCACACAATTGAGGCCAGGTTTGAATTCAGGAAGATGAGTCTTCCTGATTACAGAACCATCTCTCTATCTACTGCACCACCTAGATGCCCAGAAAGAAATGAGAGGGACTCAAAATCTTGAAACTGATCTATATTTAGAAAATGATGGCAGCCATTTTGGGGTTTTCAATAGAATAAATGGCATGGTCTTGAGGAGAGAGAAGCTCAGGACTGAATTTGATGGTAGTAGTGAGGCAGATGTCTGCTTTTCAGAATCTTTTCTTATTTTCTGCAAAACTGCAGAAATAATAACATAAGGAGGCCTATTGCTTTATACAGAATAGCATGTCAACTCCCCTAAAACTTAACATTAAGGGCAAGTTGCCTACTTTCCATTTAACTATGCTGTATTCAGTAAATTCCATTTCTGAAAATGAATTTTTCCAGTATAGGTTAAAGAAATTTTATTGGAATTTTTACATTTGTCTTTGCCATGATTTGTTCATTTAGATTTCTTACTTTTGTTTCCCTAAAAGCCTACCTCCTCCAGGCAAGCCTTCTGAGGTCCCCAGCTAATTCCTATACTTCTCACTTCTGCTCTGCTTGCAGATGGGTGAACCAAGGATGAAGTGAATGTAAGCATCTTCAGGACAGACACATTTTTTTTTGTCTTTGTATATGTTTGAGCATCTAGCACAATGTTCCACACATTGTTCATATATCAGAAACAGTTAAGCGCTCTAGTAGATAGAGTGTTCAAATTGGAATCAAGAAGACCTGAATTCAAACCTGCCCAAGATGCTTTTTAGCTGTATAACCTTAGGCAAGTAATTTAACCTCAGTTTCTACATCTCTGAAATGATGATGAAAATAACACCTGTTTCACAGAGTTGTGAAAAATGAAAAGCATTTACACAGCATGTGCATAGTGCTTTTCAAGCCTCAAAGTGCTATATAAATGTTAGCAATTATTGATTAATAAATCCTTGTTGATTGATTGAAAAGTTCCATTAATTCCAAATTGATTGAAGGTTTCGTGACAGTGCATTTGGGTACTAACATATGCTGTGTTAATGTGCTGTAGTTGTTGAAAATTTTATTCAGGCAATAGGGTTTTACCCATGAAATGAATTTGCATTTTCAGCCCACCCCACTCCCCACCCCCAGCACCATGCACACACACATTCAGAAAAACATTCCAACTAGGCAAAAAGCACAAAGCCTTTCCCTAAGGAGGCTGCTGTTATCTTTATTGAACAAAGGTAAAAACAGGACCTCCCCCTATCTTTTTACTCCCTCTCTCTCTCTTTGGGATAATGGGACACATCTTAAAATCATTAGCACTCAGGGAAGACTCCTCGGATCAAAGGGAGGAAGCTGCTACGTTCAGCTGAGTTGATCGTGCACAGGCTCAGATACAAACATGCAGCAAGAGAAGAATGCACATGTGCAAATAGTAGCTGCCTTGTTAGACTGGAGATTTCCATCACCAAATAGGAAGCCATCTGGGGACCTTTAGATTCTTAGCCTCTCTGGAGAGCGTGGTGTTGGCCTTTGATTAACATAGCCTCACCCTCGAATCTCAGAAGCGCTCCTCAGCTCCGGAGTATTCCAATAATAGAAATGTTGATTCCTCAGATACTTGTTTTGACACTGATGTCTTTGGATAGTATGGTTCCTATTTTCACAGCTGTGTTTGAGAAAAGAAAAACCCTCTAATGGGATTGTGCAATTTCTAATTTTAAAAATGTAGATTAAATCAAAATGAAAAGAAGAAAAAAAAGCAGAACAGACATGTCCATAATCATACCTTAGCCTCCCTGTAATTGAGATTCACACTCAAGTTTTCACCTGCTCAGAGACTGCACATAATGAAGCTTGCCCTGAGATTTCACTCATGCAGCGTTAAAAGATGACATTTCCTAGTTGCATATCTTTTTATCAGCAAAGGAAGAAGATGAGCAACCCAGGAGGTTGGTAAATGGATGTACCCTTGGGAGTCCTTTGGGAGAATCCATTCCAGGAAATTATCATGCATCTCTTCTATTCCCAGAATTTAATGGGGCAGATTTTATGAATTGCCTCCATCAGAACGCAGCCTGCCAGCAAGATCATCAAAGCTAAACTTAAGTAAAGAGCTGTGGCAAACAAAAGAGAGAATATGGCTTCCTTAGGTATTTTCATCCTTGTTTTTATTTGTGCTTCTAACTCCTTGCATACACAGCTATATACTCTCAGATGTTAAAGGACTCTGGTGGTACTAAGAGCTGCATATTCTCCAGGAATGGATCCAGTTTCCCTTCTGTTTGACAATCTCCCCATCCTGAAGTTTGGGAGGGTCCACTAGTTAGGAGATATTAGGTTTTCAATGTGTCCATTGAACCTCGAGAATATCAATAAATAGCCTGAGGATCCTTCTTGTGGTAAAGAAAGGACCCTTGGGGCATTTGTCCGCTAAACTTTGTTTAACTTTGAAATGCTCTTCTCTTTCATTTCCAAGTGAACGTTTCTGGTATTTATATTGCATTGTTTCTTAGTACCATTTTGACCGAACATGGCTATATTTGTCTCAAATTATTAAAAAAAAAAAAAAGGAAATGGATCACCTTTTCTTCAAGTAGCATATTTCAACATTATATACATATATCTCTACTATGTGTATATATAATATATGCATGTATATGTGCGATTATGCATGCATACATGTGCAAATACATATATGTATAGAATGGTATACATGTACACACATATGTGTGTAGGTGCATATGCATGTATATGTGTATGTGCACATGGGTGTGTATGTACACGTGTGTCTATGGGTATATACATATGTGTATATATGTATTTTATATATATAATATGTGTATATATATGTATTATATGTGTGTATATATATATATGTATTACCAGTTTGTTAACTTGGAATATATGAACCCCTTTGCAAAGCTCGTACATGAATTTGTACTATATGCTGTCATATTCAAGGTGACTTTGATTTTTAAAATCATTTATCTATTTATTTATTTTTAGTTTACAACATTCAGGTCCACAAGGTTTT
Source organism: Petaurus breviceps papuanus (assembly GCF_028583685.1). Lineage (NCBI taxonomy): Eukaryota > Metazoa > Chordata > Mammalia > Diprotodontia > Petauridae > Petaurus > Petaurus breviceps. Next base: position 73,192,467 of record NW_027187419.1, read on the forward strand.
GAGTTTTAAAATTTCTCCCCCTCCTTTCCCTTCCTCTTCCCAAGGTGGCATACCATCTTAAATAGGCTCTACATATACATTCATATTAACACATTTTCACTTTAATCATCTTATAAAAGAAGAATTAGAACCAATAGAAAGAAGAAACAAAACAAAACAAAAGAGAGAAAGAGCAAATTTTTGATCTACATTCATATTCCATAATTCCTTCTCTGGGTATGGATAGCATTTTCCATCATGAGCCTTTTGGAGTTGGGTGACTGATTTTGACTAAGCAGTTTTGGAGAGAATTAAGCCTCAATTTGGTTTTGATCTACACTCCTAATTTCATATTGTTTCATCACAGAATGCATCAGCATTAGAAATAGAAACACCCATAGACGTCAACCAGGTGGAAAATCTCTTTGTCTCTTGTAGAAACTTCAGCAGAAGCACTTAGGAAAGATGGAAAGATGCAACAGACATATTTAGAAATTTCACACCTGCCTGGCATATTTTACCATCCACTTAAATGAAGATGGAAGCACTTGGAATCATGGGAATACTAATTTGGCTCAATAGTTCCACCTGAGTTTCTGTATATTTAGACAAAGTAAGATCACAGAAGTATAGCTGTAGAGCTGGAAAGGATCTGAGAGGCCATCTGGTCTTATTTTTCAGATAAAGAAACTGAAATCCAGGTAGATAATGTCATTTGCTCTTGATCCACAGGAAATGAGTGTCAGAACTATGGGATCTCTTATCCCAGAGCCAGTAATTGTTTATAGAAGCAACATGTTGTCATAAAAATGGATGTATTTAGAGTCAAAGACCTGGGTTTGATTTCTGCTTGTGCCACTTGCTACCTATGAGACCCTGGAGAAAACACTTCATGTTGTTGGGCCTCCATTTCCTCATCTGTAAAATGAAAATTTCAAGTAGAAAATTTCAACAAACGAAACTGTCTCTAGGAACCATTCTAATTTCAAAGTTATGATTCTATGAATTATGATATTGCTAAGGACGGCTAAGCATTCAGACTCCTAAAAGAATACTGACAATTATCATTTAAGTTTTGTCAGACACAATTTTGTTCAGCTGAAAATTTAGTGTTTTCTATTCAGTATTTCTTTTGAATTGCTGTAAGACAGATAACACTAGCACACAGGAGGGCTGCTAGCACAGGTTCACTCTTGATCTGGTCAGACAGGAAGACAGATTCAGAAGGGCTAATAATCTTACTTTATTCTCATATAGTCTTCTCAAAAGGGTTGCTGATCATGGAAGTGCCAACTCTGATAGCATTACCTAATCACCCTTCTCACAGGAGACAGAGAGAAAGTGGCGGGGGGGGCAATTACCCCTATGTCTCAACGGGGTCAATTAAGGCAGGCACAGCTTGTATACTCCCCTAAGTCCCCTTAAGCCTCAATGGCAAACACAGTTTCCCTCCCAAGCCTTGATGGGGGCCAGTCAGGGCATACACAGCATTCTAACTTGTACATTTAACCCTAAGCATTTCCCATTCCTTAACCAGTGCTCACTTGCTTTACAGGGCAATAGACAAAGAAGGCATATTGCCAGCAATAGCTTCCAGTTTTGTGTTACATCATACCTGTATCTCACTGTGTAGATGCAGTGGATATTTACAATTTAAGCACAAATGTTTATATAGTTTATTATTATATAATGCTGTGCAAGCATGGTGGAGATGTTTTGAACTGCAATCAGGAGAACTCATATCTAATACCTGGGAACAAGAGATTGTTATGACTATGGATCTTGGGAAATGAAACTCTAAGAAAGAATAACGAAAATCCACTTCACACACACTAAAATCCACCCTTACTTACACTAAAATCCACTTTACTTATGATTGTTCATTTTACTTCCTAATTCCACCAAGATTAAACTATATCAGAAGTCATTTAATTATTTTTCCTGGGTCTTTTTTTCCTTCTCACCATCTTTGAAAAGGAAAGAGAGAATCAGCAGTAGATTAGTATTCCTGGAAACTATCTAAAAGACATCACATTATGTGGAATGGTTAGAGGTAGCATGATGTTGTGATAGTAGCACTGAATAATATAAAACTAAGTCAGGATCCAAAAGGATTTTGATAGGCTAAAGCACTTAACTATGTTTAATTAGATGAAATTCAGTAGGGATAAATATAAAGTCAAACATTTGGGTATTTTGATTTTTTGGAGGGGAGAGGGCAGGGCAATTGGGATTAAGTGACTTGCCAAAGGTCACACAGCTAGTAAGTATTAAATGTCTGAGGTGGATTTGAACTCTGGTCCTCCTGACTCCGGGCCAGTACTCTATTCACTGTGCCACCTAGCTTCCCCTCTATGATCTACATTTTAAGAAGGACATTGTTAAGGAGATTGGGGTACAGTGGAGGGCAACCCAAATGGATGACAGGTCTAGAGGACATATCATATGGAGGAAATGAAGATGATTAGCCTAGAGCAGGGAAGATTCAGGGGAAAATGATCCCTTTCTTCAAGCATTTCATAGGCTGTCCTGTGGAACAAGGGTTGGAAGTATTCTGTTTGTCTTCAGAGCTAGAACTAAGAGAAGAACTTGCAAAGAGACAAATTTAGGCCTGACATCAAGGAAAATAAAAGAAAACAGAACAGAATGAAACAACTTCCCAACTGTTGGAACTTGCATCAGATAGAATGAAGTCACTCAGAAGTAGTGGTGGGTTCCTTCCAGGGGCACGATGGTCAATGATTAACAACTGACTCTTGGCTCTCCAGGATGGGGGGAAGAGAGGCAATGGGCACAGGACACACTTTTAATTTACATTAAATTTACATTATTAACATTTTTCTCTATTGCTTATATACAGAAAATAAACAAAACAATAAATAAATTCTGATTTGTATCCTTTGATGATTTCTAATATGTAAAGACTCATATTGAAAGTTTAACAATCCATTTTGGGGAGCCAGTATTACCTGGCTCCAATACAACTCTCATTTTTTCATTTTTGGAGTCTTGAAGTAGGGCATGTTATAATGGGGATTCCCTTAATGTGTAGATTGAATGAGATGAGCAAGGTCCTTTCCACTATCAAATGCTGTTATTCTGTGATCCATTTTTCTCATCTTGGTGTCCATGCTTGGTGAAGGAGTAGGGTCAGTAGTGTTAGATGTGGGAATGATGGGACCGGGTTGACAGAATTGGTGGCAGGGGTGATGTCTCAAAAGATGGGTCTCTCTGTGTTCCAGCCCTCAGGCCTGTAATACCCCTCTCTGCATTGAAAATTCTTTTAATACCTTCCACACCACTAAGATAACCCATTTCTTTTTCTAAAATTTATTTATTTACTTTTAGTTTATAACATTCGATTCCACCATCCCTTGATTCCAAATTTTCTCCCTTTCTGTCTCCTGACCCCCTTACCCCTTTTCCCCCTCCCCCCATGGCAGCATGCAATCCAATATATGGATAACCCATTTCTTGAGGAAATATCTTGATACTGAATTTTGGATAATTGATACTGATATTTTGAGGTTGTATTAGAAACTTTCCCCTCCATAGGCTCTGGATGTTGCCAGCTTGGTGTCTAGAAGGAATGGTTTTTGTAGCAGAAGCCTATGCCTTGTGTGGGACTTGAAAGAAGCTTAAGCAAAAGGGATTCTTTATCATGATACTGGATTTCAAGGCTCAGATGATTCCCCTCCCTCAGGACAGTTCACTTGCAAAGGCCTAACTAAAAGTGAATGTAGTTATAACTTCAGATTGGAATCTTGGGGTTATTGCTTGCAATGTAGATGTCAACTGATACTTTAACATGAATTTTTGGATACTTTTCTTACAAAAATATTTGGTTTTTGAAATTCACTTTTTACTTTTCTGAACCATCCCTTTATGGGAAAAAAAATATTGTGGGATAGCTGCATAAAAAATCCCGTGAAGCACTCTGCTTAGATTATTAAAGTTCCTTTTCTGTAACTTGCAAAATAAGATAAAACTAAAAACATAATGTACATATTACATGTCTCACTCTAATTTTTAATATATTTGATATTATTTATATTGATATTACTTCTCTACCAAATCACCTATTTTGCTTATATTAATTTATATTTTATTATTTTATGTATGTATATATGTTATATATGTGCATGGTGCTTGGCATACAATAAAAGCAAAATAAATACTTTTTGATTCATTCATCTACTCATTTGATTCCCATTTCTCATATTGTATGAAAACTACATACTATAGATATTAAAGCCACATGTCATAATTTCCATCAAAGGATATAACTAGTGACCACACATTAGCAAACATATTGTGTTAGCAAAGAACTGGAAACAAAGTAGGTAGTCATTGAATGAGGAATGGTGAAATATAGTATAGAATGTAATGGAAAAATCCAACGGTAGAGAAAAGAAGAAATTTAGCTATCAGATTTAAGAATAAGGAAGAGTTCATGACCAAAGGAGATCATTACAGAAATTAAAATAGGTAATTTGATTATACAAAATTAAAAAAAAGACTTTGCACAAACAAATCCAATATATAGTTAAGATTAGAAAGAAAGTATTAACTGGTTCTCAGTTGACTGGTTCTGAGACCAGAGTGCAATGTTACAGGCCACGGGGCAAACAGACGAAAGGAATTGGGTGACTTTGAGTATGGCCTTAGACCCGACCTTAGGCTCCCCTAAAAGGATGCAAGAGTCCAGTTGCATATGAATTAAGGGCTTTCAGAGTGAGGGAGGGAAATAGGCTCTGGAGTGTGAACTGCAATCTTTACTGGCAGCTGCTTCCTTAGTAATGTCTGTTTTCTTTTACTACTGACCTGAGGGTAGAGCTCAGGAGGGCAGAGAGGTGGGAGGGCACGCCACCCTCAAAGGTGTGTGCAGGAGAGCCACATTCCAGGCCTCTTAAGAGTCTCCAGGGGGTGATTTCCACAAAGCCCTGCACAGCCTCCATAGAGACTACCAGGAATGTTTCTCTCCATTAGCAGACTCAGAGGCAGACCCTGCTTTTTTGTTCTGAGCGGTTTTTGTGAAAACACCAACTTTGGGTGAGGGAGCAGTACCACATGTGGGGGTGCTCAGTCCCCAGCTAGAATGTCCCCATATGCACACATATATTTTTATGTTCTACATAACTACTTTGAGAATCCCCATGGTACAATAGTCTTGCATGTGGTCTTATATTTAAGTATGTCTCCTTTCTTTTCTTCTCTCCTGTTCTCTCCTCTTCAGAGCCATAATTATTTATTTCTCTAAGATAAAATCAGCTGGTGGTGGGAGCATTGTAGAGGAGTGTTGGTACAGCTTCATTGGGAGTGCAGATGGTTCAGCCTGCAGAGATTTCAATCCTTGCCCTCAAGGGGCTTAAGGACAAAGGAGAGCAGAACCATAGTACTACTTATCAATAACAGACCATGGTAGCTGAACCCTGAGAATAGCAAACCAGATGTGGGTGCAAGGGTAGCAGTGTTGGATGCCACAGGACTTTGAAGTGGAGGAGGGGGGAAACTAAGTCAAATGATGGTAAGAGGAAGTAGGAAGGAGAAAGTGTCTTTCCCTTGATAGAAAAAAACACTTGCCTGGATACATTTTGAGATGGCCTTATGTCATAGCTACAAGTCAGAACGGATTTCAGAGGCTATATCCCCTTATTTTTCATTTGAAGAAAATGAGGTTCAGGGATTTTAAATGGCTAAGTTCACACAAGTAGTAAATATCAGTTATGGGAGTTGAACCCATGTCTCGACTCCAAAGCAAGTGATTCCCCCTTACCCCCAGTGAACTATAGTTAGATGTTTTTCCTGATAAAAAATAAGTTCCCTGAAGGTAGGTACTATTTCCTTTTTGCTTTTGTAGTTCCTGCACCTAGAATTGTGATTGTCACCTAGTAGGTACCTGCTTGTGATTCTTTTGATGTCAGCACCCTGAAGTGTAGGTGCATTTTCTTAGTCCTCCAAATGACTCCTTACTTCACCTCTCACCTCTCCTCCTGGAATTAAAAAAAAAATCATTTTCCTTGTCCACAGAAACAACATAGTTTGAAGGGCTCATCTGTTCTGGGCTGGACTCTAATTGATGGGAGCAGTAAAACAAACTAGAAAATTGGCCAGAAAGAGTAAGAGTCCTTTGGGATTCTGATTCATAAAACAGTATCACTGCATGTCACATTGGCCTCTAGGTGTATTTTTTCTTATGTCTCTTCAGTGTGTTTCAGGATCTTATTTATTGTGGAGTAGACAAGAGGCATTCACATCATCAAATATTAGTGTGATACCATTTTCCCTTTCTTTCTCTCCCATTTTGAAGGCATGCAGGGTGAGGATAGGATCCAAAAAGGGAGAAACTGGGAGGCAGCTATGTCAGTTAGAAATGGGATTTGGTTTATGTGAGACTAAACGTCCAATCTAATCATCCTCTGTAAAATCATCCTGTGATGGGGACAGGATCAGAGATTAATATGACCATATGCTCCTTTCTCTTTGCATTCCTATTAGGAGCCTATTGTTATGAGCTTGGGCAAAGGTTGTTTGCATTTTCATTCCATATCAGCTGCAAAGCAATTTCTATTTATTCCAGGCATGCCTGCCTAACAGAGGAAGGCTGCTGTTTAGAGTACAAAGTGTATCTAGGGATCTAGCCTGAGTGCCTCTACCTTGGAAAATGTTGATTTGGAATTTTTTGCTGACAATGCTAAAAGCACAAGGATTTGATCAATTGCATTTATCTAATTCTCACCCAGAATCACCCAGAATCCCTTTTCCCCACCTCAGGCCACATAAATGACAGGCACTTTGAATGTTTCTTTCAATTTTTGACATTTGAACAATTGACTTTTGATTTTAGGCAAAGTTATTTGATTTCTCTGAGTCTGCCCTAATGTCTCTAAAATCTTAAAGTTATCCCATGGGAGTATAACAGGTCACAGTAGAGATGATAATGCCCTGTCTCTCACCTTTACTACAACTGGAGAGTAGCATGGATGGCTTTGTCTCATTCAATAGACTTTGCATAAAGTGGAAATAACAGTTTGAAACCTTGAGCTAAAGAGTATGAAATTATAATAACATAACTTAGCTCCAAAGAAGAACTAGACTATTTCCTTCTCTCCTTCTTCTTTTGAGAGATAGGGAACTATGGGTGTAGAACATTGCATTTACTATTGCACCTAGATTATGTGTGGGCTAGTTTTGCTAAACCATTTCTATTTTCTCTTCTAAGTTTTCTCCTTAAGAATTGGTTTTCTGTGAGAAGGTATAGAGAAGAACATAGTGGAGAATAAGGTGATATAAAAAATAAAAGATCAATGCAATTAAGTTCTGCTCACCATTTATATGACCCACCACCCAAGTTCAGTCCCTCATCACTCTGCTTGAAATTAGTGCAATATTTTCCTAATGGATCTCTCTGTCTCCAATCTCCACATCCACCAGAGGTATCAAAATGATAGTTCTAAAGCACAGTACTCTCTAACCCTGACATTGACTTTCTTGAGAAACTTTAGTGTCTCTTTACTGACACTATGGAAGAAAAAGAAAATCTTAATGATACATTTAAAACCCTTCACAAACTGGCCCCAACATCTTGTTAGAATGTGATTTCACATTACTGCTCTTCATTTCAGTCAAAGCATCCCATGTTTAACATGTAAACATGTTATATATGACACTGAAAACATTGAAATGATTATCCTCGAGTTAAACTTTCCCTCCTTGCCTTGGAATCCCTAGCTCATTCTTCTTTTTTCTATCATTTCAGTCATATCTGACTCTCGGTGACCCCATTTGGAGTTTTCTTGGCACAGATATTGGAGTGGTTTGCCATTTCCCTCTCCTGCTTATTTTACAAATGAGGAAACTGAGGTAAATAGTGACTTGCCCAAGATCACACAGCTAGTTAGTGTCCGAGGCCAGATTTGAATTTAGGATGGTGGTTCTTTCTTATTCCAGTTCTAGCATTCTATTTATTGCACTGTCTAGTTGTCCCTTCCAGCCTCAGCTCAAGGGTCACCTGCTACATGAAACCTTTCTATAGGCAGCGTTCCACTTCTTGGTGCTTTCTTCCAGCCTTAAATTTCTTTGGTTTGTATATTATATTTTCTCATCTATGTCCATTTTGTATCATTTCTCCAATCAAATGTAAATGATTTGAAGGCAGGGTTTATTTTGGTTTTGCATTGTATCTTCAGTACCTACTATGTACATGACACATAGTAGGTGCCTAATGAAGGTTTATGAAAATGAATTGAAACACTGTGGATTATGGAGCACATAGTTAGTTGGTAAATTCTGCAACCAATACCAACTTTGTTAGCTTGTTCCATTATACTTTAAATGTATGGCAAAATCACTAACAAATAGGTCCCATAGCACTTTTTTGACTAGTCTTAGATGGATTTATTTTCACCTGCCTACAAACTTCTGATCTATGTAAAAACCAAAGGCCTAAGAAATTTTAAAGTTAGTGAGTGAGGGAAGGAGTGAAGGAAGTGAAAGGAACTGAAAATATATTTTTAATTATTAAAAAAAGAAATCGTAGAGTTCTAGAATAATTGAATGGATCTCATAAAATATTTCTGCTCCCCAGCCCCTTCTTTGAAATGAAACTCTTATCTTTGGTAAGGTTTTAAAGTAGATTATTCTTTGTTAAATTAGACATAGATATATCAAAACCTATAATTTGACTCAGTTAATTAAAAACTTTATGATGATGATGATCCTCTGTTGGTTAATTATCTTTAATAACAATAAATATGTGTAAGACACTGTTCTGTGTGCTATAGAGGGAATGCAAAGAAATAGATGATAAAACTTCTGCCTTCCAGGAGCTTCATGTCTACCTGAAGAGATGGGTCACATAAATTGTTTTTGTTTATTCTTCCTTCTTGAAGAGGACCAATGATATCAGGACGGTGGTTGCATGAATTGGATTTAAGTGAGACAGGCTGTACAAAGTCATCAGCCTCATTCTCTCTCCAGAGTCAGAGGAGTACAGTGACAAGACATATGTCCAGGCAATTGGCAATGACCTTGGATGAAGTGGGAGACCTGCACTTTTTAAGCTAATGTCTTTCCTAAGTCTTACTTTGTCTGAGGCAATACCTGTTCAGGGACTAAAGGCTAGGCAAGAATTAAGGCAAAACATAGCCTATTTTGATTTCACAAAAGAATCAATATGGGAGGGGAAGACCCTCACATAAATGTTTCATAAATATGAAATGATGAAAACAGTATGTGGTCAAACATAACTGACAAATGAACGGTACTGACTTTTTGTAATAATGGAGTTTAAAATAAACCCTAAAAATCACTCAAGCGACATAGGATCCAAGAAAGCTTTATTTAAGGTTCTCCACTGAAATCAGTAAAAAGATGTTTCATATGGTATTACAGTCAACCTCTTTTAAGGTTTTTTTTTTTTGGAAGCCAATTTCCTTTTTTCCCCTTCCTACTTTCTGGCCCTAATTGATATAATGGACAAAGGCATTAGATTTGCTTTTGCTAAATCACTTTCTCTTATCTCATTTTCATGATCATTTCCTGTGTATATTGCTGCTCTTTATGGTTTCCAGTCTCTTCAAAGCATAGCCCTTCAGAGGGATAATGTGCTCCATGTGTGAGGAGTGGTGAATGGGACCACACTACCATGTTATCTTGCTGCAGTACCTAATTCCTTTTATCTCTCTGTCAGAGGTTATGTTGAGTAATGTCTGCTCTTTCCTGAGATTCTAGATGCAAAGGATTGTAAGTAATTCCCCTCTCACAATCACTCTTCAAATTTTAACTAGGTGCACCTTTATGTTGGTTTGAGAAGTGACAATGTTCAGTCCTGACATGGAATCTCAATTCCAACATATCTACAAGGAAAAATGAATCAATGAGTCACTTACAATGGTGTTTCATTATTGAGTTTGAAATATTGCAAATGTATAGATCATCAGAGGGACTTCAATGATTTTTAGATTATAGACATTATAGTTCCTTCCATTGGTATGTGAGATTTTATGATTAGTTTCAATGATTGACTGCATTAAAAGTTTTTATTCCTTTAGTAAAATTGTACCCACATACAAGAAACCAATTTGTGGGGAAAATTGATATGGATTTATTTGTTCACATGTCTTCCTCAGTCTTTTGTTAATCTGATCTCTCAACTTGTTCAACGCTAAGGTAATGGTTAAGTAGATGATTTAAAAATTCTATGAGCTATAATTACATACATATGTATACATGTGTATATATGAATGTATGCACACATGGGTATATACACACATGCACATGTGTGCATGTATTTATATGTATGTGTACATGTATACAAACATATGTATACTGAATTCCAAAACTTCCTCCAAGTCAAATAAAATAAATAAATTTTTTACATGGAGATATCTGTGAATTTGGTAGCAGAAAACTCCTACCAACAGATCACAAGTCCTCTGATTTAACAGATAAATTCTATGAAGCTTCCTGAGACACAGAGAGGTTAAGCAAGTTGATGATAATTCATATTGAAAGAGGGCTTAAGTCTCTTGCTTTATCACTTTGCATCATTATCATATAATCCTCAAAAAACATGCCCAATGTCCCAGAGCTAGCAAGTAAGTGTCAGAGGCAGAATTTGTACCTATATCTTCCTGAATCTAAGTTCAGCTATGCTAGGCTTCTCCATAGATTATTTATTAAAAAAAAAAAAAGATTATTTACCAAATACTTAACTAGAAATGACATAGTTAGAAACAAAGGGATTTTTGGAATCATTACCTACTGATTTCAATACAGTCCTTTTTAGTTCCATTATAGAATATGAACAGATCTCAATTTTTAATGCCTTTCAATGGAGACCAACTCATTCCACTCAGAATGTCATCCCTGGGGCATCAGTATTGTCACACGGTTTCTGTCTCAAGGGAAACATTCCTTTTGGATCAATAATCCAATGGACCAATGTACTGTGATTTAACAAAGTGAAAGGCTTTGAGGCAACCAAAGAATATTTCATTTCCCTCAGCATTTGAAATGAATTTTTGCTTCAAAATTCCTGGTTTCCTGAACCTTAACAGCAGCTCATTGATTCTGGAGGTGACTGAAAGAATAAGAACTATAAAATATTCACCATTAAAATCCAAAGTACCATATTTGGACATTTGACTATACAGAGATTTCAACTCTGCCTGCTTCTGAAACATCCTATTCTGCAAGGATATTGTCATCTAGCCCTCACATTATTATAGTTTATTGAAAGTATTACAAAACTCTTCCTTTAAGGGAAGGAAATGAAACTCCACATCATTTAATGATAACCCTAAAGCACTGATTCTCAACATGATCCATAATTAGAACCATCAGAAGACTACAAAAGCATCATGAAAGGGCTTTAAAAATAGAAAACTCCCTTCCTTCTGCCTGAGAAGACACAAAATGGAGCAAGAGGTAGGAACCTGGATTTGGCTTAAGGAGGGAGTAACAGAAACACTTAATTGAGTATGAAAATCTATCTTACCCTTCAGGAAAGTAGGGGGAAAGGTGATAAGACAGGGAAGGGGTGATAGAAGGGAGGGCAAATGGGGGTAGAGGAATAATCTGAAGCAAACACTTTTGAGGAAGGACAGGGTCAAAGGAGAAAATAGAATAAATGGGGGTGGGATAGGATGGAGGGACATATACTTAGTCTTTCACAACATGACTGTTATGGAAGTGTTTTGCATGACTACACATGTATAACCTACATTGAATTACTAGCCTTCTTAATGAGGGTGGGTAGAGAGGGAGGAAGGGAGAAAATGTAGAACTCAAAATTTTAAAAACAAATGTTAAAAATTGTTCTTACATGTAATTGGGAAATAAGATATTCAGGCAATGGAGTATAGAAATCTATAATGCCCTACATGAAAGTAGAAGGGAAGAGGGTAAAAGAAGGGGGGTTGGAGGGCAGATTCAAGATGGTGGAGTAGAAGCATGACCTCCGATGGGCTCTGACTTCCACCTTTCCCAATCAATATAAAAAGAGGACTCTGAACAAACTTTGGAGCTTAAGAACCCACAAAATGACACAGAGAAGCTAACCTCCCTCTGAGGACAGCCCGACAGGCTGGCAGCAAGAGGCCAGCGCAGAGCTCTGGGAGCCGAGCCCAGCCCCACACTGAGGCTTTAGCCCCAGGGCGGGCCTGACCAGCCACCTGCTGTAGGGACTCCAGATCAGCAGCAGCTGTGGCCGTTTCCAGAATTATCAACAATAGATGCAAAGGACAAAGTGAGAGGTCAGTGCAGTCTGGACTTTGGGACCCAGTAAGTGGGAGTGAGTTGGCTTTTGCCCCCACGTGGCAGCTTCAGCTCCTGGCCTGCAGAGTGTAGGGGGACCAAGCAACCAGTCTGAGGGGTAATTACTCTTGCTTTAGCCTGCTTGGGTCTGGATTGCAGTCCAGGGTAGAGGTCCTGGGGCATGTGTCCAGCTTGCCAGAGCATGTGGAGGCCTCAGAGAGGGCACCCATCTAATACCTCTGGCAGCTGAGAAAACCCCAGTGTTTGGGACAAAAGCTCCCCTGTCTGGGGGCAGAGTCATACTGTGGCAAAAAGCCCAGGGGTCAAGTGACTGAGGGGCTACATGACCAGGCAAAGGAAACAAAGCAGTCAGAAGATTCCAACATTAGACTCCTATTTTGGGGACAAAAAGGAGCAAAATATGGAACAGGAGGAAGGCAGTGAAGTCAGAACTCCTGCACCAAAAGCTTCAAAGGAAAATACAAGCTGGTTACAGGCCATAGAGGACCTTAAGAAGCAGATAAGAGAAGTGGAGGAAAAATTGGGAAGAGAAATGAGAACAATGCAAGAAAATTATGAAATGAGAGTCAACAGCCTGACTGAAGAAAATAATACCTTAAAAAACAGACTGACTCAAATGGCAAAGGAGGCTCAAAAAGGCAATGAGGAGAAGAATGCCTTAAAAAGTTGAATTTGCCAGATGGAAAAAAGAATCTCAAAAGCTCACTGAGGAGAATCATTGCTTCAGAATTAGATTGGAGCAAATGGAAGTTAATGACTTTATGAGAAATCAAGATGCTGTTAAACAGATCCAAACAAATGAAAGAATAGAAGGCAATGCTAAATATCTCATGGGAAAAACCACTAACCTGGAAAATAGATCCAGGAAAGATAATTTAAAAATTATTGTACTACCTGAAAGCCATGATCAAAGTAAGAACCTAGAAATCATCCTCCAGGAAGTTCTCAAAGAAAACTGCCCTGATGTTTTAAAACCAGAGGGCAAAATAGAGGTTGAAAGAATCCACCAATCACCTCCTGAAAAAGATCCCAAAAAGAAAACTCCTAGGAATATTATAGCCAAGTTCCGGAGTTCCCAGAGGAAGGAGAGAATATTACAAGCAGCCAGGAAGATACAATTTGAATATTGTGGAAACACAATCAAGATAACCCAGGATCTGGCAGCTTCTACACTGAGGAATCGAAGGGCTTGGAATATGATATTCTGCAGGTCAAAGTAGCTGGGATTACAACCAAGAATCACCTACCCAGCAAAACAGAGTATCATGTTTCAGGGAAAAATATGGTCGTTCAGTGGAATAGAGGACTTTCAAGCATTTTTGCTGAAAAAAAAAAACAAACCAGAGTTGAATGGAAAATTTGATACAGATAAAAGAAGCATGAGAAGGTAAACAGGGGAAAGAAATCATAAGGAACTTATCAAAGTTGAACTATTAACATTCCTACATGGAAAAACAATAATTGTAACTAATAAAACTTTTGTCAGTATGAAAATAGTTGAAGGGAATAGAAATATATATATATACATATATATATGTTTATATATGATGATATATGGGCATGTGAATACATATGTAAATGTGTGTATATATGTTTACAGGTATACATAGATAGAGGGCACAGGACCAATTTAACAGGAAGGGATGATACTTAAAAGGTGAAATTAAGAGGTGAGAGGAATATAAGGAGAGGAGAGACAGAATGGGTAAACTATCTCATAAAGAAGAGGCAATGGAAAATGGTTACAATGGAGGGGAAGAATAGGAAGGCAAAAGGGAATGGGTCAACCTTATTCTCATTGAATTTGGCTTGGGGAGGGAATGAAATACACACTAAATAGGGTATCTCACCCTCCAGGAGAGTAGGGGGGGAAGGGGATGAGAGTGGGGATGATGGAAGGGAGGGCAGGCTGGGGGGGAGGGAAGTTGGAAGCATCCACTATTGAAAAGGGACGGGATCAAAGTAGAGAATAGAACAAGTGGAAGGTGGGATAGGAGGGAGGGAAATATAGTCAGTCTTTTACAATATATCTACTATGTTATTGTTTTGCATTAGCTACACATGTACAACCTATGCTGAACTGCTTATCTCCCCAGTAAGGGTGGGTGACAAGAGAGGAAGGGAATGTAATTGGGAAATAAGATATACAGGCACTGGGGCATAGAGATCCACCATGCCCTACTGGAAAAGTTGAAAGGGGTTTGGCAGAAAATATAGGAGAGAGAAGATTGGAGGAGGGGATATCCTGTGGGATTGCTATTTTGGGGCAGTGGGTAGGGGAAAAATGGGGAGAAAATTTGTAACTCAAAATTTGGTGGAAATGAATAATGTAAATCAGAATTTAATAAATCATTTGAAAAATGGAAACAAGAAAAGGGGGGTTGTGATAGAAGGAAGGGCAGATTGGGGGAAGGGGTAATCAGAATGCACTCCATTTTGGGATGGTAGGAGGGGAGAGATGGTGAGAGAATTTGGAACTCAAAAGTTTGTGTAAGTGAATGTTGAAAATTAAAAATTAATTGATTTAAAAAATAATGATTAAAATACATATATGATCACCTAAAAAAAGAGGTAGGAACCTTTGTTTCCTAAGGAGGACATGAGTAGTAGGAAAACTCCCAGAACACATTCATTTCCACAATCATAGCAGCACTGATGAATATGATTCTTAGCAGCTATACCTCCTTCCATCAGCAATGTACTTACCTGCCAGAACATAGGGCAGTAGATAGAGTGCCCAGCCTATGGTCAGTAAGACTTATGTTCCTGAGTTCAAATCTGACATAAGACTCTTACTAGCTGTATGACCCTGATCATGCAGTTTCTTCATCTGTAAAAGGAGCTGAAGAAGGAAATGACAAACCATTCCAGTATCTTTGCCAAGAAAACTTTAAATGGGGTCATGAAAAGTCAGACATGACTAAATGATAACGACCTCCATCAAATTTCCAAATGCAGTAGCCAATCACCAGTATTACCAAAGCATCAGTTCCCACTACTATCTCTGTGGTGTCAGGAAAAAGGTGAGAAAGAATTTTTTTTAAGTTATTTGAGATATAATAAATTTGTGACTTAAAGGTTAAAAGGCTATTTTTGTATCCTGATTATCAAAAAAGCTGCCAATCTGCATCCTTGAAAGGAATTTTCTTACTGTAAATATACTAATATAATCACTAGTTTTATTATGTATGCACACATATAATATATACACATATGTACACAACATATATATGTAGGTGGGAGGTGGTGAAGGGTGGGTATGGATATATACACATATATGATAGCATGTACCTTATGCGTACATACAGAAACATGCATTAAAAATAAATATAGGTATAGATTTACAAATGTACATAGAAATATAGGCATGTATCCATGCATATGCATATATAAATATGAATTTTCCCAATTGTGAGCTTCATCATTTAAATAATGTAGTATCTATTTTAGTTCTCTTTTAAGTGTTAGACCTACAAAACCTTACCAATGTTCAATTTTATTTAAAAAAGTAAATTTAAAAAATTATTTTTAGTTTATGGAATAAAACAATTATATCCATAATTTTGTGCAATAAAAATGATTGTACATGAAACTGCAAATCTACTATGTACAAACAAAAATACAAAAAATGATTTTTTTCTTTTTTTCTCCTTCCCCCACTCCATCAGTAAATATTAGAAACAACCAGTCAAGAATATTCTAAAAGTGATTTTCAGTCTGAGTCCTTTGTCTCTCATCCCTGTAGCTTTTGTTTTATACTGGAGTGAACTGAGATAAGGAAGTATAAGAAAGTGGTAGGGGCATGGAATGACCTCTCAAGAAGCTAATAGGTTGTGGGTGAGATTTTAATACCAATTTTATTGTTGCCAATATATTTTCAACCACTTTAACCTAATGTGGAATTGGTGTGCCTTTGCTCAGAAACACTTTAATTTACCTTTGCTATATTATCTAGGGAACAGATGTAAGGAAAAGTCTGGGTCACTGTTTAATGTTGATAGGGCCCAGATGAATGTCCTTAGGGATATCACAGAAGGTCATGCATACATTCAATCAAGAAAGGTTTGTTATTATATGTGAGCAAATCTGTTAACATTATATGATATTTTGACTTTTCCTCATATAGGAGATCTTACAGGACTCCCTCAAGAATTGGTATTACACTCAATTTTATGATTGAATTTTGTTGTTTATACAATATACTTTCTTTCACATGTATAGAATATGTTGCATTTGGTGTTCAGAGTAGAGTGATACTTAGTAATATGATCCATAAGATGTTTGCATACCTTGATTACATATAAAAAAGAATGTGACTGATGGTTAGGATTTATATATTTCTTTTCATTTCTCAGAGTGGGGGCTGAATTGACAAGGCCAGGTCTTCAGATTCTCTATGTGTATTGGATTTGTTAGTAAGGATTGCAGAAAAGAAGAGAGAAAAATTTAATACTATATATAATTGTGATTATCTTTAGCAAGGGGATACAGGAAAAGCAAGAATAATTGAATTCTGCAGATAATCCCCCTAACTCATTTAAGTTAACCTAGCCAAACCTTCATTTAACAGAATTGCCTTAAATGACATTGGTTGGTATAAGTTTCATTTTCCATTTTACTTGCCCTACCTTCTTGATGATCATCGAAATAATCAAGCAGAAGGAAGGAGGAAAACAAATAGATCAACATAATCCTCAATTATATAATCAGCCCCAGAATACTTTAGAGTTGACTATACTTTTGACCTGGCTCATGTTAGACATATTATATTGTGGAAACATTATGATTGACACTAATAAATCTATAATGATATATTGTTTTTATAAGAATTATCATGTACTTTAGTAGTAAATATAAGGAAGAGTAAAGCTGAATTTAGGCTTAGACTGAAAGGTGGCATTATATTTTTAGCACTATCACAATCTTGGCACTGTTTTTCCCAACCCCTCCTGAGCATAGCCTGGGATGGGTACTGCATGGCCACTCTAGCTGGGGGATAGGCCTGAGTGAGGAGGCCCTATGCAGAGGTAGTAGAGTGATCATGAAATAAACCAGAATCGGTCGCTAGGGATATGGAGTATTGAATTCGAGTCCAAAGGTGGAAACTGGAGTTTGGACTGGAAAGTAGCATCATTGCCAAGATCAAAAACAGAGTCCAAGAAGATTTGGTGTCTTGGTTATGGCTACATAGTCTGAACAGTAAGCTTATTTAGTATGCTCATCTGAAACATACATAAGTGTGTTTTCCACCCTCCCTCCCTTCCTTCCTTTTTACTCTCTTCCTCTTTCCTACCCTTCCTTCTCTTTTCTTCTTCCTTCCTTCTTTCCTTCCTTCCTTCCTTCCTTCTTTCCTTCCTTCCTTCCTTCCTTCCTTCCTTCCTTCCTTCCTTCCTTCCTTCCTTCCTTCCTTCCCTCTCTCCCCCCTTTCTTCCTTTGTTCGTTCCTCACTCCCTCCCTTCTTTCCTTCCTTCTTTTTCTCTTTCTTTCCTTCTTCCTTCCTTACTTTCTTTTTTCTTTTTCCCTCCTTTCTTTTCCCCCTCCTTCCTGTCTTTCATACTTTCTTCCTCCCTTCCCTCTTCACTTCTCTTTCTTTTTTCTTTCCTTCTTTCTTTCTCTTCCTTCCTTCTTTTCTTTCCCCCTCCTTCCTTCCATCCTTCCTCCCTGCTTTCCTTTCACCCTTCCCTTTTCTCTTCTCTTTCCTTCTTTCTTTCTCTCTCTTGCTTTCTTTCTCTCCCTCTCTTTCTTTCTTTCCTTCCTTCTTTCTTTCTTCTTTACTTCCTTCATTTCATCCTCTATACCCCTCCCCCATCTTCCTCATTTCCCTCTCTTCTTCTTTCATTCTTATTTCTTCCCTCCTTCCTCCCTCCTTCCTTCTTTCTTTCACAAAAATAGAATTCAATTATGTCAGCTAAATTTATACATTAAACAGTATTGACAAAGACTTTGTTCAAAAGGTTATACATAAACTGGACAACAACATTTCAAAGAAAACTTGCATCTAAGAATAATATATAAACTTTTACCTTAACTTAATGTTTATAAATTATTCCAACATTTAGTTTTATTCAAATAATTTAATTAGAAAGTTCCTTTATGACTCATCTTACTCCTCTTAACTTAGGCCCCTCCTGTAAAACCACACACACGCAGCTTTCCAAAGGACTGCTGCTTTGAGCAGCTTTCTGATTACATAGCATAACGAACTTTTTAAATTCAATAACAAATCAGAGCAAAACATTCATAGAAAATCAAAATACAGCATTCACCATGTCACAAATCAACAACTTATCACTGAAATGGTCACATAGTTTTCACCAAAGTGGTCACACAGTTTTAAACAAAGTACATTCATTGAGTTAATCACAAAATCCTTAATTCAATCACAAAGTACAAAAGTCAAAGTTCTCGACCCCTAGGTCACAGTAAATCATAATCTTCTTAGTCATTACACAGTATCCAAGTAAGTCTTCAAAGGCAGGCAGCTCCCTGTCCAGTTCTTTGTCCAGTTCCCATTCCATACTGAAGTTCACAGTGTCCAGTCCAGCTCGAGTCCTTCACAATTCCTGTTTCTGGGAAGACAAAGCTTGACAGAGCCATGATAATATTCATACACATTTCCGGCACCAACATTAAATCACTATCTGCTTGTGAAATCAACTCAGCCCCACCGAAAAGGTCTGGGAATTCAACATAAATCATCAACATAGAAATCAACACAGACCCACAAACAAGGTCCAAGAGGTCAGCACAAATCATCAATAAAGTCCCAGGACCTCCAAAATCCTCTTCTAGGACTTTGGTAAACATAGAACCAGAAAATCCTCTTTCAGGCCTTCCAGTAAGGTCCCAGGGCTTCTGTACAAAGTATCACAAACAAACATCAACACAGACAGAGCAGATAAACAAAGTGCTGGGATACCACAAGTTTTCTCCTTATTGACTCTGCCACCACAAGAGTCCTCTTTTCAGTTCTACTGTCTCTAGCCAAGACCTCTCCTTATATATGGTCATTAGCTCCTCCCTTTCCTGTTGCAGGAGTTCAGGAGTTTTAGGGTTCACAAGCTGTGGGGTTCACATATTCTGTTTCTTAACGCACTGGATACAAGTCTCAAAAGAAACTTGAACTGAAACAAGGTGTTAATTCAATAGCTGAAACAAGGTGTGAACTACTTCTGTGCTTGCCATTACAGTCCCCCTTCCCCCCAAAAAAGTCTTTTTGGAGTATTCAGAACAGCACGAAATGGGTACATCTGTCCCTGTTGTCATTCAAAACCTTTGCTGCTAGCTTGACTTGGAGGTGTACTGGAGCTAGTTGAATCAGCTTGTGAGATGATTTTTTAATTTTCAGTGTGAACATTTGCACCTTGAAAAGAACTCAATTGGGACAGCTAGGTGGTACAGTGAATAGAGCACTGGCTCTGGAATCAGAAGGACCTGAGTTCAAATGTGGCCTCTGACACTTGACATACTTACTAACCATGTGACCTTGGGCAAGTCACTTAACCCCAATTTCCTTGCCTTTCCCCCTCCAAATAGCAAAATAAGGAAAAGAACTCAATTACATCAGCTAAATTTATACATAAAACATGATTAACAAAGACTACATAGAAATGGTTACACATATACTGGACAACAATATTCCAAAGAAAACAAAGACCTAAGAATAAGTTATAAACTTTACCTTAACTCAATGTTTATCAATATATTTCAGTCTTTAGTCTTATTTAAATAATTTGATTAGAGTGTTCCAATGGCAAGTGGTACAATTTAGGGCTTTATTTATTATTTTGTTTGTCTAGACTTAAGAAAGTGATGGATGAAATATTAATAAGGCAGATTAAACTGTTCTCTCAGAGAGCTGGTTCTCAAACATTCATTAACATACTACTCGCTTTACTCATTCACTCATCGTTTCCTTTTTCAGTGACAGTATGTTACTCTGAATGGTGCTAACTAATTAGATGGAAGTCTCATTAATTTCCCAACCTGTATTGAGAAAAGTCACAAGAGTAAATTTGTAGAATTTTAGAGCTGGATTGGAACTTGGACTTAATAGTTCAACCTCGTTATTTAAACAAAGAGGGAACAGGCTACATGGAGCTTAAATGAATTATCTAAGACTAAACAACTAGCTAAAGGCAGAGCTTCTTGAGGGCAGGGACTGTTATTTTTCATCCTTGTATCACCAGTGCCTAAGAGTATCCTGAATTTAGTAGATGCTTAATAAATATAGGGTGTCCCAAAAGTCGTAGAGTATTTCACAGCTATTGGACATTTAATTTACACTAAGACTTTTAGGACACCTTGTATAGGTAATTAAATAAAAAATAATTTCATGACAGGAAGCCAGTTGGTCAATCAATCAAACAGTTATTAAACATCTATTGTGTCCAGCACTGTGTTAATTACTGGGAATACAAAAAGAGGAAAAAAACAGACTCTGCCCTCAAAAAGTTTACAATCTAATGAAGGAGACCACATGCAAACAGATATATACAAAGCAAACCATATGCGGATAAAAAGTAAATAATTAACAGGGGTGAAGGCATTAGAATTAAGAGGAGTTGGAGAAAGCATCCAGTAAAAGAAGGGATTTAAGTTGGGACTTAAAAGAACTTAGGGAGATCAGTAGACCTAGAAGATGAGGAAGAACATTCCAGGCATGAGGGACAGCCAGAGAGATTGCCCAGAGATGAAAGATGCAATGACATTTTGTGGAAAAGACACAGGGTCCATGTAACTGAATTGTAACATATATGTTAGAGAGTAAGCTGTAAGAAGACTGGAAAAGTAGAATGTATTAGTTAAGGAAGGAGTTTTAATGCCAAAGTATTTTGTATTTATTTCTGGAGACAAATGGAAGGCACTAGAGTTTATTGAGTTCTGGGGTGACATGACTGTCCCTCTACTTAGGAAAATCACTTTAGTGGCTGAGTGGAGAATGGATTGACATGAAGACAGACTTGAGGTAGACTGACTGTTGCAATATTCCAGGCATGAGGTGATGAGGGCCTGTACTAGAGTGGTGGCAGTGTCAGGAGAGAAGGGATATATTCAAGAGGTGTTGCAAAGGTGGAATCTTTAGGCTTTAACAACAGATTGGATGGAGATGGTCAGAGATAGTGAAGAATGCAGGATGACCCCTAGGTTGTGAGGCTGAGGGACTGAGAAGATGGTATTGCCCTTTATAGTAATAGAGGAGGTGAGGAGTGGGGTTAGAGGAAAGATAATGAGTTTTGTTTTGACATGTTGAGTTTAAGGAGTCTACTGGTTAGAGAGAGATGTATGAAAGTCTCCACTTAGATACTTAGAGATGTATGAAAGGTAGTTGGAGATGTGAGACTGAAGGTCAGCAGAAAGGTTGGGGCAGGAAAAGGCATATTTGAAAATAATCAGCATACAGATGGTAATTAAATCCAAGGGATGGGTAAAATTGCCAAGTGAAGTAATATAGAGGAAGGAGAAGAGAAGGGAACACAGGACAAAACCCTGAAGGATATATATGATTAGAGGGCATGATCTGGAAGATGATTCACCAAAAGAGACATCAGAGAGGTAAGAGGAGAACCAAGAGAGAACAGTATCCCAAAAGCCTAGAGAGAGGAGAGTATCAAGGAGGAGAAAGTGATCAACAGAATCAAAGGCTGTAGAGAAGTCAAGGAGAATGAGGAGTGAGGAAAGGACATTAGATATGGCAACTAAGAGATGATTAATAATTTTGGAGAGATTGCTGCTGATGAAATGATAAGGTTGGAAGACAGATTATAAGGGAGTGGGGGGGAGGAAAAGTAGAAGTACCTATTGTAGATAGACTTTTTGAGGATTTTAGCTAAAAAGCCAGAAGAGATATAGGAACAGAAGGATCAAATGAGGGTTTTATTTTTTCCAAGATGGAGGAGACATGAACATGTTTGTAGATAGTAGGAAATGAGACAGTAGACATGGGGAGAAGTATTTAATACTGTTTGTTAAGTGGGATGGGAAAGAAAGACAAAGTATAGATGGGAAGGGAGCATGGTGCAGTAGAGTAATGAAATTGGAGTTTCAGTACCTGAGTTTAAATTCCAGATCTACCACTTATTAATCATGTAAATTAGGATATGTCACTTAAACCTTTCCGGATCTCAGTTTCCTCAGCTTTGAAGGAAGCTGTTAGGTTTGAAGTGTTAGGTTAGATAACATCTCAGGAACTTTCAAGCTCCAAATCTATGCTTCTATGAAACAAAATGTGGATGAATCAATAATTTTATAAAAGATGGTGAACATTTTGTACTTATCTTGTGTACATGATAGTAAGCACAAAGTAGGAGGTTGGTTTGATCAAAATTATAGACAATTTTTGCCAGTCATCTTTAAGAGATGCTACAATAAAGGAATCAGTAAGGCACTGACTGTAAATTACCATGGTCTAAATATGTGGTTTGGCTATTGGTAGATAGAAAAAGTGGTGGCTTTGGCAGATTCAAAGGAAAAAATAGAAAGATATGAAGCAAAGGAGTGTTAAACCATAAATTACTCTGAGGATCCTTATTCTAAAACCCTCACTACCAAAAAAAAAAGTGTTCTTTCTTCTCAATCAACTAAAAATGCTTCATTAAGAGCTGGAATAACACGCATTCCCAGGCTCTGAGAGTCCCATGTTGCTCCAAGTGCCTCAGTTTTTAGTATCTTTAAGGATTTCAGAATTCTCAAGTCATTCTAGGATCTTAGAGTTGGCATGCCTTTTGAGATGGTTTACTTGCCTTCACTCTCTTTTTAATTTATTTCTATGATTTCTGTTGGATTTTCCTATTCTCCTGGAAAACATTTCAGTTTCCTCTAGCTAGAAAATCATATCATTTTCTTGAATATTATTTTCATGTGAACAAAACTAATGAGTCATGTACTGTTCTGTTCAGCCCCAAGCCAAGATCAGAGTGAGGTGTAGGGCCTACTAAAGCCTGGGGCTGAGGATATCCCTCAGAATACATTGATGCTTCTCAAACTAAGGTTCCTGAAAGCAATAATAATGACAAATATATAAAACTATAAAGTTTTCTAAAGGTTTTATATATATTGTCCATTTTAAGTCTTTCAAAAACCATTAGTGCTAGTTATTTCAAATATCATCATGATCATTTTCTAGATAATGAAACGGAGGCTCTGAGTTAAGTCACTTATCCATGTTGACAGAGTTCATAAATATCAGAGGCAGGATTTAAACCTATTACTTCCTGAATCTAGTTCTATGTTATAGTATCTCAGTTAAGGTCCCAGTCTGGGAGGGTGAAGAGCAGTGTATTGGTTATGCTGAACTAGGAATCAATAACCACAGCTTTTTGGTACTGGTAGAGGATTCATTCCTGAAACAGATGTGGGGAAGATAGGAAATACATTTTTGGTCATTAAAATATTTGTGTGTATACACATATACAAACATATGTGTGTATATGTACATAGAGACATATACACATATGTGTATATGTGTTTTAAAAGTGATATATCATAACCAGTCTCAATAATGCTTGAGAAATGACTTAAAAGATGTCATCTGGGGTTAAGGAGAACAGTTTGAAGAGAGGGGGTTTGATTTCCACAAAGAATTCTGCACAGTTTGCCGCATTCATGTCATAAAAGTGTCATATTGTTTGATGTCATCATGTATGGGTTCCAGGCCTATCATCGGCATATGTACAATCTCTTACTCAGTTCCATAGAATTGCACTTATGAGAAAGAGATGGTTTCCTCCCATAGTCCCTTATTTATATTCTGAAATTAACAAACACCAAATAAAATGAAAATTTCTGTTAACAAAGTAGAAGAGAATAATAGTATTGCACATGAAGCTGAATAAGTGTACTATACAACTTTATTTTCCTTTTACATACATAATAAACTCAGCATGCAACTTCCAAAACTGTCCTGCTTATCTGTTTCTGTTCTTCTTTCTTTTCTATTTAAAAATTTTAATAAGCCCAGCATGTAACTCCCAAAGCTGTCCTGCTTATCTGTTTCTATACTTCTTTCTTTTCTATTAAAATTTTTTTTCAATAAACTCAGCATGCAACTTTCAAAGCTGTCCTGCTTATCTGTTTCTGTTCTTCTTTCTTTTCTATTTAAAACGTTGTTTTTAAAATAAACTCAGCATGTAACTACCAAAGCTGTCCTGCTTATCTGTTTCTATACTTTTTTCTTTTCTATTTAAAAATGTTTTTTAAATAAACGCAGCATGTAACTTTCAAAGCTGTCCTGCTTATCTGTTTCTGTACTTCTTTCCTTTCTATTTAAAATGTTTTTTTAATAATCTCAGCATGCAACTTTCAAAGCTGTCCTGCTTATCTGTTTCTGTACTTCTTTCCTTTCTACTGAAAATATTTTGATGATTGTCTTTTCTTTCTTTCTATATTTTTCTTTTTGGCAACCAAATCACTAGCAACTGTCTCCCTCCCACTTCCCCATCTAACAATTTTAATAAAATAAAAGAATAAGAAAAGCTTTGCATCAAATATGAAGTCAATCAAAATAAATTCTCCCATTATTAGTATCCCAAAATATGGCTCATTTTGTATCTTAAAAGTCCATTGCCTCTTTGTCAGGAGGAAGGTAGCATGCTTTAAAAGTGGTCCTTTACAGTGATCAGAGTTTTTAAGTCTTCATTTTTTTCACAATGTTATTGTAATTACATAAATTGTTCATCAGATTTTGTTTATTTCACTTGGGTGGAGCCAAGAAGGCAGAGTGAAGTGAGCATCTTTGCTGAGCTCACCCTAGATAGCCTTCTCAAAAACTTTAAAAAACATATCAAGCCAAATTTTGAGTGGAATGACCAACAATTCACAGAGAATCATTTAGGAGCTTAGAAGGACAGAAAAAAAGGTCTATAGACACTGGGGTTGGAGCTGATCATGAGCATAGAGGCAGAAGGACACTAGTTATGTGGCTTGGAGGTGATGGTGTCAGTAGCTGCAGCAGTGTTAAGCACCCCTTAGAGGTGAGCAGAGCTCAATTCTAACATAAAGCCTGAAGTCAAGGAGTGGGCTTGTGTTTTAAAAAGTGTTTTAGGTTATTTTTTTAAACGATGAAATAGATTATGACATAATAAAAATGTCTGACTACCAAAGCATTTATTTCCCTGTTCTCTGAATGCCAGGTAGACCACATAACCCTTTAGTTATATAAGAAAAGGAAGTGTTTACCTGTGCAGTGAGTTTTTAGAAGAGTCCAATACACACAGATGAACTTACTGTATATGGTTTTGCAAACAAGTGAAAATTATCTGTTGAATATTTTATTCAATTCTGTATAGATTATAAAATTATTTTTATCAAATAAATATTTTATAGTAAAAAATGAGCAAAAGCAACAACAAAAAACCATAAAAAGGTACTTTGGCAACAGGGAAGCTCAAGATACAAATTCAGAATAAGACAAAAACTTGAAAACGTCTACATGCAAAGTCTGAAAGAAAAATGCAGATGGGACACAATTCCAACAAAAATTCATAGAAGATCTAAAGAAGGCAGTAAAAGGAGCAATTTTTAAAAATTGAATAAGAGTAATAAGGAAAATGAGAAAGGAAATAAGAACAACTGAAAGAAATTATGGAAAGAGAGTTAACATTTTGGTAAAAGGGGCACGAAAACAATAGTGAAGAAAATCATTAAAAATTTAAAAATGGCCAGGCTGGCTAGGTGGTGCAGTGAATAGAGCACTGGCCCTGGAGTCAGAAGGACCTGAGTTCAAATCTGACCTCAGACACTTGACACACTTACTAGCCGTGTGACCTTGGGCAAGTCACTTAACTCCAATTGCCCTGCTTCCCCTCCCCTCCAAAAAATAATAAAAATAATAAAAAATGGACAAATGATAAGGGATACAAAACTTCACTGAAGAAAATAACTCCTTGAAAATTAGAATTGGTTAAGTGGAAGTTAGTGGTGCAATGATACATAAAAAAAATCCCAACAATAAAATAAAGTCAAAAGACTAAAAAGGAAGAAAATATAAAATATCTTATTGGGAAAACAACTGACCTGGAAAATAGATCAAGAAGAGAAACTTAAAGAAGTATTGAACTCCCTGAAATTCATGATTAAAAAATGTATTTCAAGAACTTATAAAAGAAAATTGCCCCAACAACTTAGAACTGGGGGCAAAGTGGAAATTGAAAGAATCTACTGATCGAGTGGAAATCCCCAAATGAAAACTCCTAGGACTATTATAGTCAAATTCCAGAGCTCACAGGTCAAGGAGGAAAGTAGCCAGAAAGAAAAAATTCAAATATCATGGAGACATTGTCAGGACCACACAAGATTAAGCAAGTACATCTATAAAGAATTGTATTAGAAGCCTAGAACCTGATATTCTGGAAGGCAAAGAAGCTAGAATTACAAACAAGAATAATTTACACAACAAAATTGTCTATAATCCTACAGGGGGAAAGATGGATATTTAATGAAATAGAGGACTTTTCAAGCATTCTTGATTAAAAGATCGAAGCTGAACAGAAAATTTGACATGCAAACATAAGACTCAAGAAATGCACAAAAAGGTAAACATTAGTGAGAAATCATAAAACTTAATAATGTTCAACTGTTTACATTTATGTATGAGAAGATTACATATGTAACCTCTAAGAACTTTATCAGCATTTGGGGAGTTTAAAGGAGTCTACTTAGACTTAGGCTTGATGGTTTATAAGGCCCCTTCGAACTCTTAGGTCTATGATCTTAAAATCTGTCTTATTTCAGTGTTATTAAAATAAGGCATAGGGCAACTAGGAAAGTCAAGCTAAAACTTAAATAAGTTAGACACATAACAAGAAGTTGTGACTCATTGAAAAAGACCCTGACACTGGGAAAGACTGAAGGCAAAATGTAAAAGGAATAGCAGAGTATAAGATGACTAGATAGTGTCATGGAAACAACATACATGAACTTGGACAGATTTCAAAAGATAGTGGAAGATAACAAGGTCTGACACGCTATGTGGTCTATGGGGTCATAAAGAGTTGGATATGACTGAGCAACTGAACAATAAAAGTGAGGGAGAGGGGCGGCCAGGTGGCTTAGTGAGTAAGAACACCAGGGCCAGTGTCAGGAGACCCGGGATTGGTTCCGGCCTCAGATACTTGGCACCCACACAAAATAACTGGCTGTGTAACCTTAAGCAAGTTACCTAACCACAATTGCTTAAAAAAAATCAAGCATAGTGTTTTGCTTACTAGCCTACTAAAATATACTTTTTAGTATACATAGTAGATACTAAAATATACTTTTTAAAAACTAAATTGAAATTACTATTATTTTCCCCAATTTACAAATGAAGAAACTGAGGCCCAAGATTTCACTGGTTATAAGTTGTAGAATCAGGAAACTCCATGACAGGAGAAATCACCTTGGGAAAGCATTCATATCCCTGTTCTGTGCTTTACTTGATACTCATAGTCAGAGGATTATAGCTTTATTGTTTGCTGATGTGTCTACCAAGTAATCTCTTAGGGTCTTAACATATGAATGAAAAACATATTGACAGAGAGACTTTAAGACTACATTTTGCTGTATTGAGTCAAATTTTCTCTTTACCTCATCCTGCCAAACTTTAAGTACAGTGGGTTCTTCCATTCTTTGAATGTCTCAGTTGAATCTGTGATTGTAAAGATGAGGTGTGCTGTAGAATGGAACCCATTCCTTAGAAATAAACTGGACCTGTGATTTCATGGGTGTGGGGCTCTCTCATTGTGAAACATCCTCTTCCAACTTCCCTTCTCTGTAAGGTAAAAGTCACAGAATGTTGCCCAGGGCACTGAAAGTTTAAGTGACTTACCCACAGTCACACAGACATTATATATCAGACATTGGACTTAAACCCAGATCTTCCAGCTCTAAGACTCACTCTTTATGCACTTAGCTATACTTATTCTCATTACATATTTAATAAATATTTGTTCAATGAATGTTATCTGTTAATAGTTACTAGCACTAATATATTGGTCGTGGACTGCAAGCTGACATCAGATCCACCTCATATCCCAGGATTTCTTAACTAGAAAATAATAGCAGTGTGATATTTTAAAGCTCATCTAAAATCAGAAGTGGAAAAATAATTCAAGATACAATAAATGAGAACTAATTTATTTTGAAAGAAATCCACTATTTTCCAAAATACATGTGTTTGATGGTAGTCTGAACTTCAATACTTTATTGTTCATGATGTTTGGAATCCTCCTTCCAGAATCTGGGATTTCCTGCAAAGGTTTCTTTCAGTTTTGTGAAACAGAAAGACTGACACGTTTAGTCCTATCTCTTTTTCTCTGGCTCAATTCACTAATGCATCTACCACCAAATACAAATTGTGTTACTTATCGATTTAACTCATTCACAATGCATTTTATTCACCAATAAGACTCTCCATTTTATTAATATGGGGCTTTCCGCAAAGTCTATTAAATACATATCGGCATAATAGGATTTAGTTATAGATTTTGTTTGGTATATGCTACCTCCAGGCATAAGTGTGATTATGAGCAAGCATTGAGAGTTCACATGTAGAAAAAGTTAAGAAAAGAAAAAGTCAAGATAACTTGGCCACATAACAGGATGATAGCTGGGGAAACAAACACCCTAGTCATATAAATAAGCACATGAAACAAGATAGCATAAAAACCATGTCATCCTAGTTCAAAGTTCAGAGGTTTCATGTAGGGACTATTAAAGGGGAAATAATTTGATATTAAAATTAACACTTTCCAATTCTTATATGGGGCTACAGAACTGGGTTTTCCCCTTTAGAACCTAAGCTTCTTGATAGTAAAGATTCTTTCATTCTTTGTATTTATGTCCTCAGTGTTCAAAATATTACTCAGCATATACTAGACATGTAATAAATGTTTGTTAATTCATTGAATGCCTAAATGTGTGTCTTATATATGTAAGTGGTTATATCTCTATCTCTATCTATCTGTCTATTGATAGTGGTTATATGTATACATGTAAGGACACATTTTTTAGATCTAACTTGAATTTTATCATGATTTCCAACTTTGTCAATAAAAACATTGAAAATTTTGTCATTAAAATCTTTTAATTGTGCTGCATTCCTTTTTTTTTTTTGGTTTTGCTTTTTGGAGGGCAATTATGGTTAAGTGACTTGCCTAGGGTCACATGGCTAGTAAGTGTTAAGTGTTTGAGGCCAGATTTGAACTCAGGCCCTCCTGACATCAGGGTCAGTGCTCTGCTCATTGTGCCACCTAACCAACCCTTGTGATGCATTCCTATCAGAATTAATGTATTGACTTTTGTCAATCCCAGTCACAGCTTTGAAAAATACCAGGGAATATTTTTTTTACTTTAGAATAATAATTTATTTTCCCCAGTTACATATAAAAATTTTAAAATGCATTTTAAAAAATTTCAATTTCCAAATTCTCTCCCTCTCTCCTCTTTTCTCTCTTCCCTCTTTGACACAGTAAGCAATTTGATACAGATTATACATATATAATCATGCAAAATATATTTACATATTAGTCATGTTGTTTTTAAAATGTTTATTTAATATTTTATTTTTCACAATTACATGTAAAAACAACTTTTAACATTCTTTAAATAAGATTTTGAGTTCCAAATTCTCTCCTACCCTCCCTCTTCTACCCCCTCATTGAGGAGGCAAGTAATTTGATAAAAGTTATACATATTCAGTCATGCAAAACGTATTTCCATGTTAGTTATGTTGTGAAAGAAAACACAGACTGAAAAACAAAACAAAACAAACCACCAAGAAAAATTTTTAAAAGTTTTTAAAAAGTATGCTTCAATCGGCATTCAGATTCCATCAGTTTTTTCTCTGGAGATTGATAGCATTTTTCATCAAAAGTTCCTCAGACTTGTCTTGGATTATTGTATTGCTGAGAATAGCTAAGTCATTCACAGTTGATCATTGTACAATGATGTGTCAGTTTCTGTAAGTCTTCCAGGTTTTTTTTGAAAGTATCTTGCTCATCATTTCTTATAGCATAATAATGATCCATTATAATCATTTACTACAACTTGTTTAACCATTTCCCAATTGATAGACATTCCTTCAATTTCCAATTCTTTGCTACCACAATAGGAGCTGCTTTAAATATGTTTGGACAAATAGGTCCTTTCCCCTTTTCTTTGTTCTTTTTGGTATATAACCTGGTAGTGATATTTTGCTGGGTCTATGCATATATACCATTTTAGAGCCCTTTAGGCATAGTTTGAAATTGCTTTACAAAATGGTTGGATCAGTTCACAACTCTACCACAAGTGCATTAGTGTCCCAATTTTCTCGTATTCTCTCCACTATTTATCACTTTCCTTTTATGTCATATTAACGAATCAAATAGATGTGAGGTGGTACCTCAGAGTTGTTTTAATTTGCATTTCTCTAATCAATAGTGATTTAGAGCATTTTTATGACTATAACTTTGATTTCTTCATCTGAAAACTGCCTGTTCATATTCTTTGGTGATTGATCAATTGGGTAATGGTTTGTATTCCTATAAATTTAACTTGGTTATCTATGTATCTGAGAAATGAGACCTTTATCAGAGACACTTGTTGTCAAGATTGTTTCCCAGCTTTCTGCTCTCTTCTAATCTTGATTGCATTGGTTTTGTTTGCACAAAAGCTTTTTTAAAAATTTAATATAATCAAAATGATCCATTTTACATTTTATAACACTCTATCTCTTGTTTGCTAATAAATTCTTCCCTTTTCCATAAATCTGACAGGTAAACTATTCCTTACTCCTCTTACTTATTTATGGATCACCCTTTATTTCTAAATCATGTACCCATTTTGACCTTATCTTGATACACTGGGTAAGATGTTGTTCTGTAATTAGTTTCCACCATATTGTTTTCTAGTTTTCCCAGCAGTTTTTGTCAAATAATGAGTTCTTATCTTTGGGTTAATCAAACAGTAGATTACTGTGGTCATTTACTAGTGTGTATTATGTACCTATTCTATTAAACGGATCTGTTTCTTAGACAATACCAGATTGTTTTGATGGTTATTGCTTTATAACATGGTTTGAGATCTGATACAACTAGGCTACCTTCCTTCATATTTTTCTTTCCATTAATTCCTTTGCTATTCTTCTTTTTAAGCAATTGGGTTTAAGTAAGTTGCCCAAGGTTACACAGCCAGTTATTTTGTGGGTGTTATGTATCTGAGGCTGGAACTGATTCTGGGTCCTCCCGACTCAAGGGCCGGTGCTTTTACTCACTGCACTACCTAGCCTCCCCTCTTTGATATTCTTTATCTCTTGTTCTTCCATATTGAATATGTACTTATTTCTAGGAGAGACAGTGTGGTGGAATAGAGAGACAGAGGGATTTATAATCAACAGATCCATATTGGATCCTTATTGCCCTGCTTACTACTGCCTATCCTTGACCTTTAACCTTTTTTTGTTTTGCTTTTTGGAGGGCAATTGGGGTTAAGTGACTTGCCCAAGGTCACATGGCTATTTCTTGTATTGTGTCTGAGGTCAGATTTAAACTCAGGTCTTCCTGACTCCAGGGCTGGTACTCTATTCACTGTGCCACCTAGCCACCCCCCTTCCTTTTTTTTTTTCCTAACCCTTGTGTTAACAAGGGTTCATAACTTTGTGTTATGCATATCTTTGGCAGTCTAGTGAAACTGGTATATCCATGTTCATAGTAATGTTTTTACATAATTGATGGAAATGATAAATTTCAGTTAGAGATTAGTGAAAAGAAAGATGGAATTTTTAAAATTCATGTTCATAGATTCCCTGGAGACATCTGGATCTCAGATGAAGAACCCTTTTCTTAAGATGCCTTTTGAGTCTAAGTTCTAAGTTATTGTTGTTATTTTCTTCTGAGGAAGGTGTCTGGATCAGTGACTTCATCAATATGAGTAAATCATGGTATGGAAACTACCTCCAGGGATGCAGAGCAGTAGCTTGTCTATAACTATAATTTTTCTGAGTTCTCTAGTGTACTAAGAGATTAAATAACTTGCCCATTGTCCTACATATAGTAGAAAAAGAGAGTTGAACCCAGTCTTGACTCCAAGACTCTATCCATTTTGCCAGTATGTTTCTCATGATACCCTATGAGGTAATTAAATTTATTCACTTGAATTAATTCATATGTCTACATACATATGCAATATAACACGTTTAGGAGAATTGGGAACAAAGTGTTATTAAATCCAACAAATAAGTATTAGACTGTCATAAAAGCTTGAAAACACAGGGCTAAGAGGCAGTAAGGTGGCATAGTGGATAAAGCACTGGTCCTGTAGGCAGGAAGGCCTGAATTCAAATCTGACCTGAGACACTTACTAGCTGTGTGACCTTGGGTAAGTCACTTAAGTCCTATTGCCTCAGAAGAAGAAAGAAAGAAAAGAAAAGAAAACACAGGGGCAGCTAGGTGGCTCAGTGAATAGAGCACCAGCCTTGACATCAGGAGGACCTGAGTTCAAATCTGGTCCCAGACACTTAACACTTACTAGCTGTGTGACCTTGGGCAAGTCGCTTAACCCCAACTGCCCTCCAAAAAAACCCAAAAAACACAGGGCTGTGTACTTCAATAAATAAGCTTAAATCTTGGGTTGTTTCTGATACATGAACATTTCTTATGTTAGGGAAATATTGTGTAGGCCAAGGAACAATAACAGTCTTAGTATTACACAATACTAATAGACTTAAGTGAAGGATTTTCAAGTGTCTGATGGAATCCTCAAAATTCTGTCCCTGGATGCGTACTGCTACCCAATTGCACTGGTCTTTTCTTCTCTAAACAAACAAACAAAAAAAGATTATGTGAGGTTGGCCAACTGATAGATGGTAGGCCTTGACATCTTGTGACCTGAGTTCAAGTGCTACCTCTGATTCATATCAATTGTGTGCTAGTCCCTTAATTTTTTATCATGTCAGGAAATTCTCTAAATTAAGGGTTCTTTACACTTATGTGTATCATAGAATACTTTGGCCAACAATTAAAGCCTATAAACCTCAACTCTGAATAATATATTTAAATAAAAAAGTTTAAAAATTGTTTTAGTATGTAATTGGGGGGAATAAAATATTTCTTAAAACAATATATTTAAATTCATAAATACATAGGTTTATAAAGGAAAATAATTGCATTGAAATATGATTATCAAAATAAAAATAGTTCACTGACTCCAAGTTAAGAACCATTGATATAAGACAATGAATTATTTTCAAGTTAACTTGCTTCAGTAGAAAAAGTTTCCCCTTTGGAAGGGTAAAACAGTGAAAAGAGAACTTTGTCTAGAATTAGAAGATTTCATTGCCTTGTATATGTCCCTTTGGATATGTCATTCTCTGTCCCTCAGTTTCTTCATTTGTAAAATGATATTTGACTAGGTGATCTCTGGACCTTTGTTCAGCTCTAAATCTATTTTTCCTATAACTCTAAGGCAATTGTCTACACTGATTAAATAATAGGGTTCAGACTGAAAAAATGGAAATAAAAATAACTTAGTAAAATATGCCACCAGGCTTCCTCATGGTCAAAGACATTATGGGAAAAAAGCATTGAACACATGTGGGATTCTGAGATGAACTCAGTCTTGAGGTACTTGGTGCCCTGATCACTTCCTATCCTGAACCTGCCCACCTACACCCAACATTGCCTTGCTTTCCTCACTCATCTGCTTCTTTGAACTTTATCAGAAATAGAGAGGAGGAGAGATCTGTGGAAAAAGAAAGAAGTGGTGGGGGAGGGAAGTGAATAGGTAGAATTAATGCTTCTAAAAGAATGGGACATCATTTCCTCTTCTCTCTTGTCCATTCTCTTCCAAGAATTAGTGAGAAGCCCCCTTATAATTTTCAATTTTGTAGAAATGTTTGTTCAAAGTCAATCTTGTTCTTATGAAAGAAAAGTCTGAAGCTGAGGTTAAGAAGCTGGGATGTCTCTGAATATCATGACCTTACCCTGATTCTTTCTGAGGGTACAGATGAAACACTAAGGGTTAAAATGGAAAAGATCACAAAAAGATTAGCATCACATTTCAGATGGGAAAAGGGAAAAATAAACATACAAACCAAGACAAGAATTGGAACTCTCTCCTTCTGACATCTTTGCTTTTTTCCTGTGTGAGGAAAGAGAGATTGGTCCTAAGTGGCTTTAGTCTGGGGAAACCATAAAACATTATCAGTGACAAGCATTGTTATTACTTTCCTTCTGACAAAGAATAAGACCACAGTGTGGTGGAATTAAAATACACTATCATTTGTGAAAGAATTCTCTGTAACCCATATTGGTTATAGGGAAAAGGAAGGAAGGAAGGAAGGAAGGAAGGAAGGAAGGAAGGAAGGAAGGAAGGAAGGAAGGAAGGAAGGAAGGAAGGAAGGAAGGAAGGAAGAAGAAAGAAAGAAATGAAAGAAGGAAAGAAGAAAGAAAAGAAGAAAGAAAGGAAGAGAAGGAAGAAAAAGTAAAAGAAGGAAGGGAGAAGGAAAACTAACAGTATGTGAATATTAAAGATAGATGTAGCTAATGCAAGGGTGGTGACCAAATGCCAAGTGTATTAAATTCATAATATTGCCTTACTCTGCCATCTCAATCATTATTTTAAATCGCCATATTTCCTTTCAGTGGACAGAGCCTAAATGAGTGTGTATTTTTGTGAAAAGGGGGACTGGCATCATTATTTATTCATGAGTTTTAAAAGGATCATTATTTTTGACAGACAGCACCTGTCAAAAGATTTATGCATAAAAGCTCATGTTTCCCCATAATAATCATCAATCAATAAAATTTCAAAAACTGGTATTTAAAATTCAGTGTTAACAGAGATGCACTTTTTTTGTTCTAATTAGAAACATGTTTTCATTTGGAAAATAAACTGCAACTCTGATTTAATTATGAATCATTGAAAATATCACTATTATGCATATGCGTTGAGTCAGGGTTTTTATTTTGAGAGTGCACCTTAAGACATTTTTACGTCTTGCTTTCTCTCAATGAACTGGATTCCTTTTCCATAGACTCTGAAGGGTGAAGAGGCATGGCAAGATACCATTACAGCTGCTTATAAATGGCTGCAATTTGGGGTGGGGGTGGGAGTGGGAAGAAGATGTCTGGCTCTGCTTCTGGCCTCCTTTTCAAAGGAGTTAGAGTGGAATTAGCCAAGTCCCTCAATAGCAGTGAAAATTACACACGAATTCCAGTGAGGGGAATGGTGCATTGGACACTCAAAGCCCATTCAGAAGGTGGCAAGAGAGCATGCACAGATCAACACATATAATCACACAGTGACAGACCTGCAACTGAACCTGATGACAGGCATGACAGAAGGCAGTTTCCAAACCTCCAAGACTTACTAAAATGGCAAGAAGTTAATGGCAAATTTAAAGGGCTGGGTGCTCAAAGAAAAGTAATTCTTCATGGCAATGCTGCTTTGACCCCCTGAGGAAATAGCTGGAATGGCTTTGAAGAATCTTGAGACCAGTTGCCATTGAAGCATTTCCAGAGATGCTTCATTAATGTTTCTTCCACAAGGTTATTTTTTCCCCTCCAGGATGAAGGCAAAACAAACTGATAAGGTTTATTTTTTAACATTTTCTAAAATGTTGCCATGAATGCAAAATTGATTTCCCTAATTATCTGCCTCTCTGCCTGCTTCTGTTAGGCATAGCCCATTTTCAGATACAGATCCAAAAAGTGTAAACTATAATTTGAATATGTTTGTTTCTCCTCAGGTATGGAAATACCCAGAGTTATTGGTCTATTACAATTTAGGATTTTCAAAGTTGTAACTCAATCAAATACAATAGCTGCTGTGGAAATCCCCTCTTTGTAGACAGCTAGAGGATCAATGCAGAAATATACATTTAACCTTTGTCTGGGAACTATGCAAATTCATTCCTAGGCCTCATTCATGACCAGGGAGCTAAATAGTTGGGTTAATGAACAAAATATCAGGGTTTCTGTTAAGAGATGAGGGAGGAGAGAGGGCATGGTAATAGGAAAAAATGAAAGGGGGGAGATTAACTTAAAAAGAATATCAGTTTATGAAGAGGAAGAATAAAAACATGACATAAAAAGTAACATGGAGGTGACATGGGAAGAAGACTCAATGTTTATAGCAGATATGAGCATACTAAAACTACGACAGAAGTAATATCATTAAACTGAAAAGTAAGGGATATGAGGAAAACTTGCTGTGCATATCCACCAAGATAAAGACCATAGAGAGCAGTTACAGAATAGGAGGAAAATTAGCAGTGGAAAAACATTAAAATTCATGAGAGATAAAAATACAAGAAAGAAGGTACTAATAAAAACCCTGACCTCAGATGTTTACATAAATGCCCAAAGTACATACAGATAAGAGCAGATAGGGGGCTCAGTGAATAGAGTAAAGGGCCTGAAGTCAGGAAGACTCATCTTCCTGAGTCCAAATCTGACCTGGACACTTAATAGCTGTGTGACCCTGGGCAAGTCACTTTACCCTATTTGTCTCAGTTTCCTCATCTGTAACATGAGCTGGAGAAGGAAATGGCAAACCACTTGAGTATCTTTGCCAATAAAATGCCAAATGGGGTTAGAAGAAGTCAGACGTGACTGAAAATGCCTGAACAACAAAACAAAAAGTGACAAAGTAAATGCCTTGCTAACCTAATGCAAGAGGAAAATTTAGCCTCATGTGTACAAAGATTGGTAAGATGAAAAGCATGATTAGAATATGGCTCTGAAATACTTTATTTAAAAGGAATAGGATAGATACAAAAGTGGAGAGGATGGGAAAAAGGAAAGCATTAAAAAGAAAGTATTAGGATTAACATCATTAAGATATAAGAAATACACAAGTCAGAGGAGGATAACATTGTTGAGATTATTTGGGTAAAGACCAAATACCAAGAGGAGGAAATAGATTAATGGCATCATTTGTGGAGTATGCTGCAGACAATCTGGGTAGAAGAAAGATAGGACTAGTTTGGGAAATGGAACATAAGCTTAACATGGAGGTATGACATAGTAATGGTAAGAATAGGAATTGGACCTGGGAATTCATTGTTAAAGAAAACTGACTCAAACAGTGCTCATCACTATTTTCTAAGTAACATACACTCTTTTTTTTTTAAGCAATGGGGTTAAGTAACTTGCTCAAGGTTACATGGCCAGTTATTTCTGGGTGTGGTGCTAAGTATCTGAGCCCAGATTCTATCCTAGGTCATCCCAACACTGGAGCTGGTGTTCTTACTCACTGAGCCACCTGGCCTCCCCTAAGCAATTGGGGTTAAGTAACTTGCTCAAGGTTACACGGCCAGTTATTTCTGGGTAGGTGCTAAGTGTCTGAGCCCGGATTCGATCCCAGGTCATCCCGACACTGGGGCCAGTGCTCTTATTCGCTGCGCTACCTGGTGCCCCTGTAACATACACTCTTAAGAGCATTGTGTAGTGCACTGAGAGATTAAATAATCAATTTGACCAGGATTATGCAGATAATAATAATAATACTACACAGGATTTATATAGGACTTTGAAGTTTGAAGAGCATTTCACATACTATCTCATTTGGTCCTCTCAACAATATTGTGAAATAGGTGCTATCGTTATATTTTACACTTGCTTGTGGTCACAATGCAAGTAAATGTCTAAGGTAGGTTTCAAAAGTTTCTTCCAAAGTTACTCCGAGTCTAGAACCTTATTAATCACTATGCCACATTGCTTCTCTGAGACAAATAATGATAGGGGATTTTATCTATCCCAGCATCTGCTGCAGCATTGCAGCAGATAATACTAATTTCATTGTTCGAAAGGTGAAAGAATCAAAGGGGGGGCTTTTATTTTGAATCTGATTTTTCAGTAAGAAAAAGGAACTTACTTCTGGAATATAAATTATGGGGCAAATGGCAACTCTATCATAGCAGTGTTGATAGAGAAAGGAAGAACACCTGGGTATAATCTAACATGCATTTGAGAAGTTTGGAGAGAAATTTTAAAAGGGTTTAGGCAAAGTATAGGTAGGCTCCTTGGCCTAAAATTAGATAGGGAAAATCAGTTCAGGAAAGATAGGAATTTTTCAAGAATAAAATTCTGATGATACAAACAGAAATAATTCTAATGCAGGAATTAAGGAAGGGTTCTTTCAAACTTCTGATGTGGATGCATAGAGAAGTTAGTCAACCAATTTAGATTTCTTAAAAAAAACACATGCAGAAAAACAAATCTACTATATTGGAATGAGGGGACTGATTGGATCCACAATCCTCAATCAGATGCTCCCCTTCCCCACAACAAAAAAAGAAACAAACAAACAAAAAACAAGGAAAATAGAAACATGCAAGAGAAGAGACAGAGTTAAAGAATATATAGACAAGAAAAAGAAAACCAAACAAAATTAAAAATGAGCAAAGCAAATATCAGTGCTGATGTAATTTTTGAAAAACATTGTAGAACAACATACTCTTACAAAGAACTAAAAGCAACAGTGATTGGAGGTGTAGGTGAGGGGAAGCGACTATGGAAGATGCTCTGAAAAGCAGCTAAGTAAGGCAAGTGATTATAGAACACTGACCTGAATAAGGAAGATTTCAAAACCCTGCCTTGATGCTCATTAGCTGTGTAACTCTGGGCAAGTTACATAACCTCTCTGGGCCTCAGATTTCTCATCTAGAAAATGATGGACTTTGCCTCTAAAGTACTTGCCAGCACAGAATTCTATGATCCTATGTCCTCAAATGGATGACACTTGCAAAGAAATTAAGCAAGTCTTGGCAATGCTAAGATCTAAAGCCTGAGTAAAAGAAGAGCTAGATGAAATATAAAAATGGGGCCATAAAAGAGAAGAAAGGACAGATAATGGACGATAGTTTTAAAAGTTGTTTCACAGTCCTGTAAGCTTAGCTCTACTCAGATGGTTAAAGTTCAAGATGATATTAGACTGGAATAAAAACAAAGATCAACAAACAGGATTTTTTTTTGGTAAGCAAAAGAACTGTTACCAAAAATAAGTAGGGAGATAGTAAGACCACAATTACCAGGCTCACATGAATGTCATAGAGTAGTGAAGGCCCTGGCAAATATAAATGCTCTCAGAGAGATGTTTGAGAGATCATGGAGAATGGTAGAGGTACTAAAGGAATAAGAAAGCCAAACACCATCCCAGTTTCTCAAACAAACAAAAAATGATAAGAGGAAATAATCTGTAAATGCAGACCAGTGACCTTAACTTCTATTTCCTGGCAAAATTCTGAAAGTATTTTGAAAGTAATGGATAGTGGAGGAATCCTGGGAAGACAGTCAGTGAAGTGAGAGGTAACTCCCTTCTCATCACCTGAAATAAATACTAAAAGTGCTATATTTAAAAAATAATACTAAGAAATGTATAATCTATTATCTAATATGATCAAGAAAAAGTGAGGGGAAAATCAAAATACCAAAAGGAAAAAAAATATTAAAAGCTGCATAACAGAATGCATAACAGAAGAAAAATAAAAAGATTTATAAGAAAAAAGAAGATAGGATTATCTGCTAGTACAAATGAAGAACAAAGAAAACAGATGAGTATTTGTAAAAATATAAAATACCTTGGGGCAGCCAGGTAGCACAGCAAGTAAGAGCACTGGCTCCAGTGTCAGGATGACTTGGGGATCGAATCTGGGCTCAGACACTAAGCACCACACCCAGAAATAACTGGCCATGTAACCTTGAGCAAGTTACTTAACCCCAATTGCTAATATATATATATATATATATATATATATATATATGAAATACCTAATCAATAAAACAAGAAATAATGATCTGAACCCCATTTTAGAGAAAACAAATTAAATAAGCCATAAATGACATGCCAAACTAAAAACTCCTGAACCAGATAAATCTATTATAACTTCTGTAAAACAACCGTTATGCAAATAATGCCTAACCCATAATTACTTTTCTCAAGAAATAGAGAAGGAACTCTACTTTAACAGTTAAAAACAAGGTAAACTGGGGCACAAAATCTCTGAGCATGATCAATTTAGGGGTAAAGCATGAATCTACCAAAAAACAGAATCTTGGTTTCTCCAATAAGCTAAGACCTCAAATAAAGGGGGCAGTTTTCTTTTATCGATTTTGGGGAGTACAAAACAATGAGTAGAGTAAGGTAGGTGACATCATGGGATCGGGGACAACATCATTAGTTACATAGCAGAGGGGTGGAGGACAATATTATTGATTGGAAGTTTGGAAATGGGGGCCTAGCAATGACCCCCCTCCTTCCTTTTCTGTGACTAAGAAGTGTTCATTGAGTCCACCTGCAAAGTTACTGATTGTGGCCAAAACTTTTGGACAGCAAACCAGGCAACCTTGAAATATAGTTTGGTGGTATAAATATAGTAGGTAAGGCTCCCTTGTGTTC
This sequence comes from Petaurus breviceps papuanus, assembly GCF_028583685.1. Taxonomy (NCBI): domain Eukaryota; kingdom Metazoa; phylum Chordata; class Mammalia; order Diprotodontia; family Petauridae; genus Petaurus; species Petaurus breviceps. Next base: position 73,233,081 of record NW_027187419.1, read on the forward strand.
ACGGTATCCCCCAAGGTTAGCAAAATTCCTTGAGGAAAGAATAGATCAAGGATTAGCAACAGTATAGGATTTCTGAATTTACTCCATTACAGGTCAGCTGAATTTTGAACTGAGACCAGAGACAGAGAACCATGACTTCAGCAATTACTGAAAAGACAAAATTAAGCAATTTTAAATAGGATTGATAAAAAGATATAATATCAGTATCTGTCATTTCACTATCAAGCTTTTTATGAGACAAATGCAGAACTTATATCAGACCAGGAAAAGGCAACACAGAGAAAGAATTCTAGAGCAGTCACTAATTAGTAATTATGCAAATATTTTAAATAAAATCATTGTAAGGAGATTATAATAATAGATCCAGAAAATAATTCAAATTGATCAATTTGAATTCATACCAGAGAAAAAAGGATCAATGTGTATTCCCTGCTTCAAGTATCTCTCCAGCTCCAATTTAAATTCTTTGTAGACTCTAAAATATCTTCTCTAAAGCCTTGCTCCAACCATACCTAACCCTTTTATGCTAATTAGCCTTAAGTATCTTTTTATTGCCTCTCAGAGAAAATATAATCTGTTTGTGTTTAAAACTCTTTAGAACATGGATTCTTCCTACCTTACACATACTCTACTACCATACACATACTACCCTTTACACACTCTATGATCTAGCCATACTGACTTAGTTGCTATTTCTAACATACAAAATACTGTATTCTCCTAACTCATGACTTTATTCTGGCTCCCTCTTATTTCTGGAATGCAGCTCCTCCTCACCTCTCCTTTTATGAAATCTTAATTTCAGTGTTCAATTTATATGCTAACTTCTATGAGAGACCTTTTCTGATTCCCCTTATATTCATTTTGTATTCACTTGTGCATGCCATCTCTCATATGGATGTAATCTCCATGAAGGCAAGAATGGCTTTGCTTTTATCATTGTACCTCAAATGGTTAATATAATAGATGCTTGTTGATGAAATTATTTATAAGAAAACAATTAGAATAATCTGTCACATTAAACAACAAAAGCTACATGATTATTATAACAAATCCAGAAAAAGACTGACAAAATATAGCATTTCTTCATGTTTAAAAGCACAGGCATAAAATATCCCTTTTTAAAAACAAATAAAAATGTATGTGTTCAAGAGCTACATTATTTATAAATGTAAAAACACTAGAAAGTTTTCCAGTATGCACAGGGGTAAATTATGGATGATCTTTGCCACTAATGGTTGTCATAGTTTAGAAGTACTTTTCAGAGCAATAAAAAAAGAAAATAATACTAAAAGTATAAACATCAGCAAATAGAAGACATCTTCAATAATATGATTATTTTTTTAGAAAACCCCAGACAATTAATACAAAGGCAGATACCTCTGGCACTTAAAAAAAGCAATTTAGATTATTTAGCTTGGAAAGGTGTAGGATTCATTGAAAATAAATCCACGAAATCATCAGACTTTCTATATAGTACTAATAAAACCAGTGAGAAATGATGAGAGAGAGGTAGTTAGGTGGTACAGTAAATAGAGTATCAGTTCTGGAGTCAGGAGGACCAGAGTTCTACTCTGGCCTCAGACACTTAGCACTTACTAGCCATGTGACCTAGGGCAAGTTGCTTAACCCCAATTGTCCTGCCTACCCCCCTCCAAAAAGCAAAAAATAAAAAATAAGAAATTATGAGAGAAATTTGGTTTAAAATAATCACAAAATATAAACTACATTTGAGAGCTAAGCTACCAAGGCATAGGCAAGATTTCTATAAATATAACTGGAAAACACATATTTACTGTTCATCTTTGGGTAGTGCCAATATAATAAAAATAATGATACTGTATAAATTAGATGCCCATTGTATTACAAGATAACAAAATCTATTTGCAGAAATAAGAAGGTATAGTATCTAAAAGGAAATACTGGAAAAACAATAAATGAAGAGGACATAGCATTCCCCAAACTCAAATTTTATTGTAAAATGATAATGATCAAAATTATTTTATTTGGGTTAAAATTAAAAAATATATATCAGTAGAACAGACTCATTAAGAGATAGAAGCCATCATGAATAGCAAATCAAGTGTTTTTTAGGAACCAAGAACATAAATAGGGAAAAACTGCCTTTTGGAAAAAGCTACTGGGAAAACTGGAAAGCAGTTCTGTAGAAATTAGTTTGTGGACACATTAAGTCATTTAGCTCAATAAACTCAAAATGAATATCCAACCTTAATATAAATGATTGCACCATTAAAAAAAAACAGAATTGAAAAAAAAAGGTATATTTCACAGCTAAGGTTAGGACCAAATTATTGACCAAGCAAGGGCTACAGATCATAATAAAAGGCAAAATAAGCCATTTCAATATACAATATTAAAAAGCTTTGGTATGAGCAAAGTCAGTTAAGATAGAATAAGAGAAATTGTCATGTAGAAAATAAAATTTGAATCAAGTACCACTGTTATAACTATGATATTCAAATAGGAAGGAACAAACACAAATATACAAGACCAATTTCAATTTCCCAAAAGAGAAATGGTTAGACATATGAATGACTTTAAAAACAATTTTAAATTACTGATTTGAAAACATGATCCTAATCATAAATAAATGCAAATGAAAATAATTTTAATTAAAGAATTAAATTTATATAATTTATTTATTTAAATTATTTATATAATGATTAATATAATCCTAAATTTTTATCTTACATTCTGAAAAATATCAAAGATAAAAATCATAACTGTCAATGTTGGAGATGTACAATGTGAAGTTAAGCTGTTGGATGGAAATGTGATTTTTTCTCCAACCATTCTGAGTATTAGTTTGGAATTCTACAAGAAAAGTGATTGAATTGCCTATACCCTTTACACTATTACTTGATACATACCCCAAGGAAGTCAAAGACAGGAAAAAAAGTCCAGTATACTCCACAATTCTATTTGTAGAATTCTATATGATATCAATGAGTTTAAAACATAATTGGTGCAATTTTGGGGAAAAAGGCTGAAAAAACCTGTATTTGTATTATAGGGCCCCAAGTCCTCCCATACATTTATCAGGGGAAGATACTGAAATCGTAAATTAACTGAGGCCACAATTAAATTAGAGGAAGAGAGTAAACTGGATTTTATTTGGTAAACTGAGCAATACTCTTTTTTTTCTTATTCTAAAATGTAACTCTGTGTGTGTGTTTTCCAATTTATTTATTTTTAGTTTTCAACATTCATTTCCACAAGATTTTGAGTTACAAATTTTCTCCCCATCTCTCCCCTACCCCCACCCCAAGATAAGCGAGCCTACTGAATGCCCCTTCCCCCAATCTGTTCTCTCTTATATCCTCCCCTATTTCCCCCAGCTTCCTAGTAGGGCAAGATGGATTTCTATACTCCATTGAGCAATATTCTTAATTACCCCAAACTTCTCCCTAAAACAAGGCTTAACTTTCAAAATTACCAGTATTCTTGCATTTGATGCTATATGCCTGTAGCATTCTCAGAAGAATAAAAATTATGGGTTTGCCAAAGGGCAATGTGGCAATGTATTGCAGTTGTGAATAGACTGCAGCATATTGTCAATGAAGAATTGTGTATCAAATGTGACATAAGGATAGGAACAATCAAGTAGTTGGAACAGTGGATAAAGAGCTGGCCCTGGTGTCAGGAGGTCTTGGGTTCGAATCTGATCTCCTTTGGTTACTAACTGGGCAAGTCACAATCTCAATCAGCCTCAGTTTCTTTAAAATGGGGACAACAGTGGCACTGACCTTCTAAATTGTTGCAAGGATAAGATGAGATAATATTTGTAAATGCTTTGTAAACCTGAAATCACTATAAAAATGGGGTGTATCCATATCAAAGAGATCACAGAATCAATGAAATAAGTAAGTATTCAGAGAAAAGGAAGCTGGAGCAATGGAAAGAGAATCCCATGTAGAGTTCAAGGACTTAAATTTGCTACTTTGCCTATGTGACCTTGGGCTTCATTTTCCTAAATTGTGTATCAATGGGCTTGAACTAGATGATCCCTAAGAGCCAGATTTAAATCCTATGATCCTAATCTCAAAAAAAGATGGTTTCTTTCCAATTTTATCAAATCTGACTACTTTATTGCTGAGGCCTCACATTCTATCACTTACATAGTCAATTCACAAAAATTGGAAAGAGACTGCTTTTATTCTCTTATCTTTCTGCCCTTTTGCAGATTCATAAATTTAATCAGTCAAGGTCTCTTCCAATCACTCTGAGCAGATGCCTTTGGTACTGAAGTAAACAGAAGATTATATCTTGTATAGTGCCTGAGACCTGTTGTGGAAGACATGTATTATTGAGGCTTAAGGTGACACAGACAGTGATACCCCAGAGATAGGCTCCCTGTGGGAATCTGAAAAGATAGAAATGAAGGGGAAGCCTGAGCTACTTAAATCTTCTGAAGTATTTACTGTCTCCATATATTTCAGTTGTGAGTTTTTCAATGTACTCATCTGAAAGTGAGAAGCTCACCTTCCCCTCCAGAACTGCCCGGTGAGGTTGGCATTGTGGCTACATCTTGATCTTTGGAAAATTTTCCTCATCCCGCTCTCTTAGAAATATGAATATGTTCTATGGAAATGAATTAAAGCAGTTTTGCATTTTGCCAGTCCCCCTTTAATGGCAATTCAATTCAAGAAAAATGTATTGAGCAACTATTAATAGGCATAAATCAGTGTGCCATTGTGGGTCTTGTTTGATCTCAGAGTAAGAAACACCCAGGTTCAAGTCTTGCCGCTAAAGCTTATTGCGTGTCTGACCCTGAGAAAAGTCCTTAATCTCTCAGTGTCCCAGGAGATTCTCTGAGACTATAGGTCACAGAGGACTAACCAACCAGCATAGACACAGTTTGTATATTGTTCATAGGATCCTAGCTTTGGAGATGGAAGAAACCTTTATGTGGGATTTAGTCTAACCCCTCATTTATAGATGAGGAAATTGAGGCATGGTTAAGTGATTTGTCAGGGTCATACATACAGTGTGTGAGGTAGGACTTGAACATGTCTTTTTGAGAACAAGACCAGTATCACTTCATTTCTTTTCTATTTGTATCTACAATACTTAGCATTGTGGTTTGCACAGAATAAATACTTAATATGTTTCATTCATTCATTCATTTGTTCATGTGTTTGTTCGTTCATTCATTCATTAATTCATTCATGCTTTTTTCATGTAACTGTCCTGTCATTTTCCAATGACTCCCTTCATTGATGCTATCTGATTGCAGCAGGTCCTTCTTTTAATATAAAGAACTCTAGCTAAGCAAAGTAAATCAACATATTGGTGAAGTTTAGCAATGTACACCTCATCTAGCAATACCAAGTTACCTTCCCCCCAACCCCAACACACACACACACACACACACACACACATACATACACATCTCTGCCAGGAGGTGGGAAACATGCTTCATTGTAACAATTGTTACAATTTCTAAATGATAATTACTCACTACATTCATCATAATTTTTAAATCTTTCAGTGTTGCTTTCCTTTGTATGGTTGTGTCCACTTTGTAAATTTTTTGTGTTCTTGTTTGCTTTGCCTCACATCAGTTCATACAAGTTTCTCTGAATTCTTCATGTGTATTTTTTATGGAACAAAAATATCTCATTGTTGAAGTGATGCTGTGTGATGAATAGAAGGCTTACTTCAAAGCCAGGAATACCAGGGTTCAAATTCTGCTTCTGATACATATTAACTCTCTTACTCTTGGCAGGTCACTTAACTCTTCAGAGCTCAAGGTTAATATCTAACACAATAAATTGCAAAGAATGTGCCAACTTGAATGCTAGAGGCAGTTTCTTCTCATAGCCAACTGTCCATACCAAATGAAATCAAAGTTCTGATTTCCTGTCCCTAATATCACATTACATTCAGACACAATAATTTGTTCAGTCATTTCCCAAAGGTTGGTCTACCCACTTATCTAGCAGCTCTTTGTGGAGATGGTTTCTGTACATACAGTTCCCTGTGCCAAGGAACCACACATCTGATAGCCTCTCCTTCTCCCCCTAAATGTGCAAAACCTACAAGGACAAAACAAACTGTTGTTTGCAAGCTATCTCAAGGATTTTGCAATATTTTATACACTAGACTTAAAAGATGCCACACAGGCAAGTATTTTGATCAATTTTAGGGAAAAAGGCAATATTTAAATTATTTGCAGATAATTTTTTAAGACCAATGTCCTGAATGCCTCAAGGTCTTTCTGAAATCTGTTCCTCAACAAAGGAATTTGTCTACTCTGAATTCTATGTAGAATTGCTTCCTCCTAAAAGCTCCTTCTATAATAAATGGAAGAGAAGACTCAAAGGATATAGAGCTAAAATGTGCCTTAGAAATGTTTGAGTACACTCACCTTATTTCACAAATATAGAAGATAAGGTCCAGAAAAATCAAGTGACTTGACCATGGTTAAAATTGATCAACTATACAGACATTTATCAAGGGTTTACTGTGTGACAGTCACTGGAGCAGAACCATGAATTGAAGCCAATTTTTCTGTCTCCATACTCAGTGCTCTTTCTACCATACCATATTGCCTCCAGTCAGAGGTAGCTGCCAATAATAACGTAGGAAAGCAAATGATAAGATCCTGGAGTTTTACTAGAAGTTCGAAACATACATGTAGAAAAAAAATAGTTCATTGTCTTATGATAGCTTTAAAAAAAGATAGTACTTCTCTCGATATAGTGACTTGCCCAGGGTCTTCAGTAGTATGTGATATGCAATTTGAAGCGAGGTTTTCCCAATTCTATTCTTTAAAAAATTAGATCACTATAATTTTCCATCCAAACTCCTTGCTATGAGTGTTTATATTGAATCATCATTAGCCTGACCAGCATACTACTTACTAGGGCACCAAGCAACAGCATATGCAATGTTGTAGCTTGCTGATATCCTCACATACAAAGGATAGCTTAGTTTTATACTTTCCCCTTTTGACTTATCCAAATTCTTGAGTGCTATGGTCTGCAATATTGAAGAAACTCATGAAAACTCTATTCCTGACTAAAAGAATAGATTTCTGAAAGTCTAGCAATTGTTCTTTAAAATTGCTAAAGAAATAAATTTTGCTTCACATCTTTTTTCTTACAACTATGGTAACTTAGAGGAAATCAGAGCAAAGTACCCAGAAAAGACATCTCACGTGTCACAGAAAATCTCTGCCTAAGGAAAAGAAATTTCCCTGACAAAATTAAGAGCAATGTATAAAATCTACAAGGCATTTTAAATAATAATACTAATGATAATATAATACTACTAATAATAAGACAACTGGTAATTGGTTCCACTGATGATAATGTATGCATCCATTATCTTTCATTATCCTAAGTGAGTAACATAACAGATTGGAAATGCAGAACCAATGACCAGGAAAAAATGTCTTTGTAACCCTGAACCCTGGCTTTTCATTTACATCACGAAGCTTTCAATCCTGGAACAATGTCAATCCATGCAGCTCCCTGATCAGACAAAGGCAGCAAAAACCCCCCTTGGTCCTGTGAATTCTAAGTCATCAATAGACCCAACAACCAACCATTTATACTTAATGGCTTGATGTATTACAGAGAGATATGCAGTCACAAATTTCCTACTGAACAAAAAGACACAAAAGAATGAGAGTTTCCTCTATTAGCACATATGAAATCACAAGACAAGTCAAAGGGGGGCCTCTTGCCACATTCCTGCTTAAATCTTAAACCATAACCTTACTTTGTTCTTAATGTAGAAATTTCCTCTTAATCACAATTCTCTTCTTTCTATTCAAAGTAGCTATTCACTTGTGGGAATTAGAACAGTTTCTAAATAACAAGTCATTTCTGTAGCGCTCGAAGGTTCACAAAGTGCTTTGAACACTACAACTCTGCTGAGTAGATGTAAATAATATCATCAGTGAAAAGACTGAAGTTTAGACTTAGGAAACTAACCTCAAAGCTCACAGCTAAGCCTTAACTCATTGCCTCTTTCCACTAGGCCAATAAGCAATGCAACTGGGCACACAAGCATTCATAAAATAATATTGGGAAAGAAGTTGGTGAACGAAGACTATTGGACAAAAGTGTATGATTGTATAATTATCCAGTCACACAACTGTGATCTATGCCTTCCATCTGCCATCAGCTATGGGCACTCTTGGATGACTTCCATCTTTGACTTTCTTTTGTAGCTTGTGCAGTTTCAGGCTCTGACAGGCTCCCTCCCTTCCCCATCCTGCCCCCCATGGCCCTCAGAAGGCTGACTTTTTGATATAGTTTGTAGAAAGCCATTATGGTCCAAATATGCCATAATTATCTGAGCAGCCAATACTTCTCAACTAACAGGATGCTCAGGGCAGCTCCAAATTATCAAATATGGCCACAGCATCAGTTAATGCCAAAAATTGCAATTAGTAATACAAAGATACAGGGGTTAACATCAGGGCCCCAATTTCCCTTTGCCTCATAGATAACTCCTGGTGACACTGGTCATGTAGCAATGATATAAATGTTTTTTTGGAGACTATTCACTATCTTTTCCAAAATTACATGGTTTTTGATAACAGCTCTCCAACCAGGATGTCATTTTAGCTTCATTTGGAATGTGTCCTTGGAGATAAGGGCTTCATTGAGGCTTTGCATTTTTGATTTGAAACATAGTACAATGTCTACCCATAACTACTCTGTAAATTAGCTCTAAGACAAAGAGCCCCAATATCTCATAATTAGGACCTCTTAGAAATAGTGGCAGTTAGTAACACTTTATGCCCATGCTATGAATTAAATATAAAGATCATATAAAGTTTTGGGCTTTTGTGTGATAATGTTTACTTTGCTACTTGAGGGAGCCACAGTTTCATTAGTATGGTGGGTGGTAGTTTTTCTTCATTTTTGGTGATAGTCTTCAGGAATTGCTGGTAACTGACTTTCTGGTTGTGAGCATATCCATACTTTCTTAGACTGGTATATTCCATTAATGGAAATATGTAATGAAAATCCAAATAATGCAAACACTTCATGGGATTCATTACTGACACTCATTAAGACTTACTTGTAAAGCAAACTAATCTGTATGTTATGTGCCATTGTGACAGAAGAGTCACCAATCATCTCAGAGTTCCACCTCTTTCCTCCCATTACCACCCCCTGGCATTTCGTTTTCTTTTTTGCTTTTGACAAGACAAGAAATTTCCAAAGTCAATGCATGCTCAAATGATGTCTTGTCCTTGGTTAATGACTCTTTGTATTGGTTTCTTCATGAATGAAGTTAATAGGTTTGTTAATCCACTTTGTACTGTGAGAGAATAACTCTATAAGCCTTCAGGCTGAGCTCAAAGTCCCCTGCTTTTGTTGTAATTACCTAGCACAATGTCACACCTGTTTTTTGTTGTTGTTTTTGCTTGCATAATGACATGGCATTTAATGGAGGGAATTTTGATGGATGATTCTATGAAGCTAATCTGATTTTGTGATTCACTTAATCTAATTTCCTTGTAATTGAGGGGATCTCAGCAGTTTATCTTTACCAATAATCAGATTTAATATAAATAACTTACATTTTACACATTTTTTTTCTTCTTCCAACATTGATTTAGAGATCATTGTCTTACTAAAGTCTTCTATGTCAAACATCTACTTCTTCATATGTATTTTTTGCATGGAGGGGGGAAGGCAGGGCAATTGGGGTTGTGACTTGCCCAAGGTCACATGGCTAGTAAGTGTTAAGTGTCTGTGGCCGGATTTGAACTCAGGTTCTCGACTCCAGGACCAGTGCTCTATTTACTGCAACACAAAGTCACCCCTTCCATATATATTTTGAGCTGATTTTTTAGATTTTCCTATTATCCTTTCCAGGCCCTACTTTCCTTTTTTGGGACCTTTAAGAACCCACAGGTCCAAGCATTTATCCCATACCCTATTTTACATTCTGCTATTAGCTAGTAACAGTGTATAAGGTGGAAAGAATCTGCAAAATAATAATAAATATATGCCAAGTTGTATGTTGTTTTTATTTGGCATGATAGCAATGGGAAGGAGAACAATATTGGCTACTTGATAATCCTTTGACATGAGATGAGGAAAGGAATAGGTAAATGTTGGGTGTGGGGAGAAAGTATGTATTTGAAGGCCCAAAGAACTACATTTCTCAATAGAATTTTAGACTAGATCAGGAAATATTATTGGGAAGGGACTTATTGTGGTTGTTTTAATCCTACCACATGAATGGCCACCTACTTGTACTGGTAATGGAATTTGAACCACACAATGGAATGGACTTGTTGACATGATAAGAGGGGGCTGAACTGGGAGGAGCTAGTGCTGTGGCTAGAGAGAGGCCCAAGTGGAGAGAGGCCAGAAGGACTTCTGGGAGCCAGCATCTGGAGGCTGCTGCTACTGCTGGAGAGAAAGAAATGAGAACTGAGCATTGAACTGAGAAGAAGCATGACTGCGGTGCTGGTATTTGGTCTGTCTGTTATAATGTTACTTCATCAGATTCATCTGCTGATGGAGGACATTGCTGTTGCTGCAGAAGTTCTGACACCTTGCTGTTGGTTCAGAAGCCCTGAAAGAGGATTTTCTTGTTGTATGTTTACAGAAATCCTGGAGGAGGGTCTTGTTGCTGTTTTCAGGGGTCCTGGGACTGTACTGATGATTTGTGCTAATTTCTCAGACCTTGTTGTTGGGTCTAGGTTAATTTCACAAGCAGAGAATGAATTAATGAGGATCCCAAATGTGTATCTATGTTGTGTCTTTGTTAAGCCTTGTCTTCTCAGGAACAGAAACAGCTGAGAACTTGCCTTGGGTCAAGATAAAGAAATGATCTCTCCTTGGGTATTGAATGTTGTGATGATATTGTAACCTAGTTGTGACCTAGGGGTGGATGGCCTTTGTGTTTTGTGATTGACCAAATGAATGTAATTTGTTTATGATTGGAAACTAATCTCCAATTGAGACTACCCAGTGGTGGAGTACTTTGACTTTGTACTTTATGACTGAACTGAGGACTTAAGACTTTGTGATTGACCAAATTAATGTACCATCCAGGGGTGGAGTACTTTGACTTTTGTACTTTGTGGTTGAACCAAGAACTTACTAAATGATTGAGTTAACCTGTATTTTGATTTTTTCTCTTTTCTGTGAATGTTTTGCCCTAATCTGTTACTGAATAAATGGAGAGTTATTATGCTCATAATCTGAACCTGGAAGTTGCTTGTGCTTGGCATTACACTACTCAACAAGGGTTGCCCTCTCAAAGTATTTAGTCATATTGTACCAAAGGGACCATAGCTTCCAATTACATAAAAATGTTTGCAAGAATTATTAAGTGCCCCATTAATTACTGCAACATCAGAGCTAAAAGGTATTAGATGATCATAATAAAAAAAATAGGAAGATAAGAAAGTTAACCTATTAAGAATCCACAATTAACTAAAAACATGAGTATTCTTTTCTGATGGAAAATATATCCTTTGTTTGGAGATATTCATTTCAATTAGCTTGCTTCAACACTTAACAGCAGGAAAAATGTATTCTAACAAAAGGCAGCCTTGGGCAGAAAAAAAAAAGATCAGAAATGCGCATTGAAGCTATGAATAAAATAATGCTTTAAAAATAATACTTTCTGTTTTTTGCAGGCCAGATATGAAACTGTGAAAATTGAAACTCTTCAATTGATCCTTCATTCCACTTCAAACACACTCATGACAGCAGTTAAAAGACTTTTCCAAACTGAAATTAATATTTTCCAGACTAGCTTTGAGAATGGTAGTTTGGATGCCTGAAACTCTATCAATCAAGCCAATAACCATTATCATTCTATCAGAAACTCAATAGGGGATGATGAAGGGGAGGGACAACAGTAACTCAGACTACTGTGTTATTTGACTTAGGTCACCAAAAACTTCACACAAGTGGGACTCTTTACTTCATTCACAGCAACTCCACCATGCACCTATTAAATAACTTTGCAGAACATTAAAACCCTTCAAGGAATGGTTTCTTTCTTTTTGGCATAAGGAAGCAATCCTCTTTATAGCTCTAACACTACTTTTGTATGGAGTTTTTTCCTCAACTCCTTCCCCTTAATCTACTCTCTATATCTATGTTGGTGTTAGAATGTTTTGGTAATTTAAAGATTTTGTTATATGAACATTATATAGCTGTTCAGTCATGTCCAACTCTTCATGACTCCGTGGACTATAGCATGCCAAGACCTTCTATATTTCACTCTTTCAAAGTCTGTTAAAGTTCATGTTCATTGTTTCCATGATACTTTTTCAGCAAGGTGATGTCTCTGCTTTTTAGTATGCTATCCATATTTGTCACAACTTTCCTTCCAAGGAGCATCTTTTAATTTAATGTCTGCAGTTGCCTTTGGCTTTGAACCCAAGGATATAATATTAGTGATTGGCATTTAAACAATATTGTGTTTCAGAAGCACATTTTTCCTGTTGGTCTGAGCTACATTTTATAAATGAGCAAATTCTGATATCATGTAATTAGGAAGGATTTTATTGGACCACTTCTTACTAAACGTCACAATTAAAAAAAAAAAACAATTTGGTATGGTCTCAGAGCTTAGAGGAAGAAAGCCACCAGTGATGTGAAGGCCTAGTAATAACTAAGCTATAAAATATTATTATATTTGCTTTCTTGAACACATAAAACTTTTACAGAAACATTTAGGCAAAAATTCAGTCAAGAAATTAATGCAGTAATTTACTGAAATGTTTAGAGGAAAGATATTTTGGGTATTCAATCTTTAGTCTGACAACAATAAATGTTCAGATGTATCACATCTGACAAATTTTTGAAGTGACTTACTGAAGGTTTCCTAGAGAAGTAGTATGGTCCATGAAAGGAGCAATGGATTGGAATCAGAGGTCCTGCCTGGATTTGAAGGCTGGCTCTGTCTCTTGTTATCTTTATAACCCAGGAAAGTCTCATTTGACCTACCTGAAACTAAAGTTCGTAATCTTTAAAATTAGGGTGTTGGACTCCATGACTTCCATCTCAAAATATAATGTCCTATGTTTACTCAAAAGATAGAGGAAGCAGTGAGGGAAACTTCTTTGTTGGGCCTATTCTAACCAACAAGGAAGAAGTTGTCGGTAAAATAAAAATGATCTTGACAGAAAGTGACCATCATATTATAATTTGTAATACACATTAATTTATAGGAATATTTGCCATATTCAGATATGTACCATAGACTTTAGGAATGCAGATTTTATAAAGTCCAGGTGAAAAAATGATATTTTTAATTCATGGCCAGGGGCTCTAAAAATAAAGGTTTTAAAGAGATATGAAAGGCTAAAAAAATGAATTACGAAATCACAGCTACATAGACATGGCTACCCAAAAATTATAATCCTAAACTATATTAACAGTAAACAAGGGAGGCAACAATCTCACAGCATGCCACTGTGGTCAAGTTACTTCTCCAGTACTGTGTTTAATTCTTGGCATCTGGTTTTAAAAGCAATATTGGCAAATGTGCATAAGTCCAAAATAGAGATGTGGGTTCAGAAACCAAGTCAAGGTGCTTATGGTAACTATCTAGTTGTCTGCCTGAGAGCATTTAAAATTATTCTTCCCCCATTCATTTTGCTTTATACATGAAGAATCTAAGGACCTTAAAGGATATATGAATTGACCAGGATCTCACAGTAAGTTAGTGGCAAAACTGAAATAAGATCATGCCTTTTGGCTCCTGACCTAGTGGTTTTTGTTTTTTTGTTTTTTACTATTATACAAGCAACAGTATAAGAATTTTGATTTGCTAGTGTGGAATGAGTAAATGTCAACAACACAAAAAACATTTTGAAAAGTTTTTGTGATCACAAATCCCTAATTTAACACTGGGAAGGTGATAGAAATGATCGAAAGAACGCTGTATTTAATTGTAGACTACATGGGTTCCAGTCTTGGTTCTGATATTTGTTTGTTAATTGACTGTGGGACATGGGGGGATAGCCAAAGAAAATTCCTATAGTCAAGAGATGGAGTGTCTTATACATGGAAGAGAAAAGAGATCAGTATCACTGGATCAAAGAGTACATAATGGGGAGTAAAGTATAAGAAGACTGAAACGGGGTGTGTGTGTGTGTGTCTATATGTATGTGTACACCCTAAGTTATGAAGGCCTTTGAATGCCAAATAAAGGATTTTGTATGTGACCCTAGAGGTGATATGGAACCACTAGAGTATAATGAATAGGACCTATACTTGGATACAATTGGCCCTGTGCTTTATGAAAATCACTTCCTTGACTGAATGGAAGATGGATTGGAGTGGGGTGGGAAGGCAGAGGGAAGGCAGACCCACCAGCAGGTTCATGTAATACTCTCAAGCATAAGATGATGAGGACCTACACCAGAGTGATGGCAATATCACAGGAGAGAAGGGGGGATATTTGAGAGATGTTACAAAGGTAAAAGCAACAGATTGTTTGGTAACAGATTGTCTATAGGTGTAAAAGATAGTGAAGATTTGAAAATGACATCTAGGTTTCAAGGTAATGGAGATAATATTAGACTACCTTCTTCACAAGGTTGTGGTCAGGAAAGCACTTTATGGTCCATGAATCTTTGTAAAATACAACTGGCTATTATTAATAGTGTTCTATTTTTCTCTACTTCCAAAACCATAGGATCATTGTGAATCTAGAGATGGAAAGAACCTGGTAGGTCATTTAGTACAATCCCCTTATTTTACAGATGAGGAAATTGAGTCTTAAAGAGATTAAGTGAATATTCTAAGATCACACAGGGGTTTAAGTAGAAGAGTTTCTATTCAAACTCAGATCATATAACTCCAAGTTTGGAACCCCAAGATCAACCTTCTTTCTACTGCCTATGTTCTTAGGCTGGATGGCTACTCCAGCCTTTGTAATAAATGAAATTACTAAATAACCACCTCCCTCTCAGAAGCGTAGATATCCTTTTGATATCTGCAGTCTTTTAAGAATATTCATTGTGCAATATCTGTCACGATCATTACATTTAGGGACCTTTAAACACATATTTGCAATAGAGAAAAGAGATATTTCTAATTAAGAGAAGAGCTTGCCTTTTGAATATAGGGTCTCAAGGGCTAGCTACATGAAGTTTCTGGAAAAAAAAAGTTTTAGCATTTCCTTTTTTTAGAAGATAAAACTACTATTTAAATTGCCTCAGTCTTAAAAGCAGTACAAAGGCTGGGCTCCTGGGAGCCAGACCTCTTGGCCCTCAAGAGTAGTCCATAATCTTATTTTCTCTGTAGACTTTAAATGTAATGGTCAAAATGACTAGTTGACATGTGCTCAAAATAGCATTAAATGTATATATAATAGGTACTTCTCTCCTGAGTAAAGTAAGCTGGCCTTCATAAATAAGGCATTACACTTTGGCTTCTGTGTGTACATGCCACACTGACTCTTCCTCAGACAGTTTAGGATAATAACCTCTGTTCCTCAGACCTCATATCACATGAGAATTGGCCTTTTGCAAGCTCTTTGATCATTTCTCTCCTCTGCCCTCTACGGGGGGCTTGGGCTAAAAGGGTTTTTTCACAAAGGAATTACCATCCCCTCACCCTTTCCTTCTCTGCTTCATGTCAAGCCTCTTTTCATTATTCAAACACTCTGGTATTTGTAGCTATAGAAAGACATCCTGTGGCTAGCAGGCAGGCTAAAGAAAATAGGAAAGGAAGGTTCATGCAAGAGACTTTCTCTCTCCATCAAGTGCAAGTGTCTTGGGTAATGGAGTTCTATTATCTAGGAGGTGAAGACTTGAAAAAAGCCACTTACGATGGTTGCAGATTCCAAAAGTGAACTCTTGTTTCAAGACAACTTGACTGGGTCAACTAAATATCTCTGGTGAGGCCACTTGCTGATAAGATGCTTTCAAATTTCAGGGGCATGCAAGGGAATGAGTGATGATTGAGGGCCTATTTATTTGACTGGACCTTAAACTCAAACCAACGGCAGGGGATCTTTTGGATATTTTTGTGTATCCCAGAGAAACTTTCCTGAACATACATGCCAAATGTTTTGTAAGAAACAACAGCAAATTGAGAATATCTATTCCTGAGGTGGACATAAAGAGAACCACATGAAGGTCTTATAGTAAAAACTGAAGTGTATTGTAATTGTTTAATAACAGGGCAGTAGAGATGCTACGATTACACTGGAAATTGGCAAGATGGGATTTGGAACAAATTTGCAGAATTTTCCCCATGTTCAACATGAAATAAACAAATCTAAACAATGCTCTAGGACTGAAAATCACAAAATACCTGCATGACATTGTCCCAGACAATATAAAATTTTAATTGTCACTAATGTATTTTAGCCAAAGTCTACCATGTCGTATAAGCTCTCTATAATGCCATTACAGTGATTGTTTGGAAAACAAATATGTGGTTTAAGGAAGACAACCAGATCTAATTTTCTAAGTCTAAGGAATTTCCTAGAGGTGAAAAGTCAGTCAAATTCTATTTGTGCACCATTATAATAACCTATAAGGTACATTACAAGTTGGTCTAGGCATACTGTCATTAATCCACATAGACAATGACAAAATGATTTATTTTGGGTAGATGAGGACTTCACTATAGCAGAATTGTGTAGGAGGCCTAACACCAGGTTGGATTCATGCATTCTGCCTGCCCTTTAGCCTGGAGGCAATATGTCATGGAAAGGAAAATACTTATATGAAAGAAAATGAATAGCATATATCAAAAATGAGATAAACTAAAGACTTCACCTAGTTCAGAAATAGACAGGCACCCTCAAGGCCAGTGGGATGTATAGCATAAGAGAGAAAGTGATCATATTACTTTATACCATCAAAATGATATCATACATATCTTGTCATGAGGCCAAGATGTGCTGGAGGCAGTCTCTACAGACTCTGGAGAGTGATTGTCAAATTTTAGATTTTCAGCGTGAGCATTCATACCTTGGAAACAGGCAAACTTCAGAATGGGCTGCTGCCCCAGTGGGTGTACCTCTTTGTACTAGCTATGCCCTTCTAGATTTCTGCCTGAGTCTCAGACTCTTAAGCAACAGTTCTAGATACTAACTTAATTATTACCCTTTTTGTTAATGTTTGGATATGGAAGGACATAGAAACTCCCCAAACTTTCTATAACATGGAGGGATTATCATTGGTATTAGAGGGAGAATGATATAATAAATTCCAGAAATAGCTAAATAGTAAATGCCAAGATCCTTCCAGTAATCTTCCCAGGTTGTTTTTGCTCCATCCAGACTGTTTTCATGTGTTTTCCATTGATTCAGACTTCACATGCTTACTATTCTGAAATATTTTAGTTGCAATTCAAGGAGGTCAATTTATAATGAACTTTAATAAAGAAATCACTGATGGATATTAGAAAGCACTAAAGAAATGAACAGTGGATAATGTTATTAAAGATAATCTGCCCTCAGAGAGCTCTCAGTTCTTCTTAGGTAAAATCAAACATAATAAAGCTTATATATAAACTTATATATATATAAACTAATATAAAGTTTATAATAAATATTGGACATGTGATGAAGTGGATTGGGATGTCAAGTGAATTGTCCAAGGTTATATTTAGAAAAGCCACCAACAGAATCAGGATTCCATGGGGCAGCTAGGTGGCACAGTGAGTGGAGTGCTGGCCCTGGAGTCAGGAGGACCTGAGTTGGGATCTGGCCTCAGACACTTAATGCACACAAACAAAAACCCTAGCTGTGTGCCCTTTGGCAAGTTACTTAAACCCAATTGCCCTCCAAAGAGAAAAAAAAAAGAATCAGGATTCCATGGCTTAGTCATTAAACCTGACAACAATTTTATTTATTTATTTATTCATTCATTCATTCATTCATTCATTCATTTATTTATTTGCAGAGACCTGTTTTTATTAGTGTGATTCCTTACAATACTGTTTTCTTTTTTTTTTTTTGAAAATAAATTTTATGTTTATTTTTAATTTACACCATTCATTTCCAAAATATTTTGGGTTACAAATTTTCTCCCCATCCCACCCCTACCCACCACCCCAAACCAGCGATCCCACTGTATACCCCCTCTCTAATCTGCTCTCTCCTTTATCCTTCCCCATTTCCCCTCCAACTTTCCAGTAGGTCAAGATGGATGACCATACCTCAGTGCCTGTGCATCTTACTTCCCAGTTGGATGCAAAAATAATAATAATATATTTTAAACATTTGATTCCAAAACTTTGAATTCCAGATTCCCTCCTTTCCTCACTTGTCACCCACCTTTACGGGGAAGATAAGCAGTTCAATATAGTTTTACATGTGTAGCTATGCAAAACATTTCCATATTGGATATATTGTGAAAGACTGACTATATTTCCCTCCATCCTATCTCACCCCCCATTTAGTCAATTCTCTACTTTGTCCCTGTCCCTTTTCAAAAGTGTGTGCTTCTAACTTCCTTTGCCCAAACCTGCCACACCCCACCATCATGCCCCCTCTCATCCCCTTCCCTCTACTCTCCTGTAGGGCAAGATACCCTATTTAGTGTGTATGTTATTCCCTCCCTAAGCCAAATTCAGTGAGAGTAAGTTTGTCCCATTCCCTTTTACCTTCCTGTTCTTCCCCTCCATTGTAACAGCTTTCCCTTGCCTCTTCTATATGAGATAATTTACCTCATTCTGTCTCTCCTCATCTGCTCTCATTATATTCCTCTCTCACCACCTCTCAATTTCACCTTTTAAGTATCATTCCTTCCTATTCAATTGGTCCTGTGACCTCTCTCTATGTATACTTGTACATATATATACACACACTCACATATGTATTCAAATGCCCATATACCCTCCTCTATAAACATATATATATATATATATGCACACACATTTATATTCCCTCCAATTATTCTCATACTGAGAAAAGTTTCATAAGTTACAATTATCGTTTTTCTATGTAAGAATGTAAGTAGTTCAACTTTGATAAGTTCCTTATGATTTCTTTGCCCTATTTACCTTCTTATGCTTCTCTTCTTGTATCTGAATGTCAAATTTTCTATTCAACTCTGATTTTTTCATCAAGAATGCTTGAAAGTCCTCTATTTCATTGAATGACCATATTTTCCCCTGAAACATGATACTCAGTTTTGCTGGGTAGGTGATTCTTGGTTTTAATCCCAGCTCTTTTTACCTCTGGAATATCATATTCTAAGCCCCTCAATCCCTCAATGTAGAAGCTGCCACATTCTGTGATATCCTGATTGTATTTCCACAATATTCAAATTGTTTCTTCCTGGTTGCTTGTAATATTTTCTCCTTCCTCTGGGAACTCCGGAACCTGACTATAATATTCCTAGGATTTTCTTTTTGGGATCTTTTTCAGGAAGTGATTGGTGGATTCTTTCAACATCTATTTTGCCCTCTGGTTCTAAAACATCAGAGCAATTTTCGTTGAGAATTTCTTGAAGGATGATTTCTAGATTCTTTTTTTGAACATGGCTTTCAGGTAGTCCAATAATTTTCAAATTATCTCTCCTGAATCTATTTTCCAGGTCAGTGGTTTTTCCTGTGAGATATTTCACATTGCCTTCTAATTTTTCATTTGTTTGGATCTGTTTAATAGTATCTTGATTTCTCATTAAATTATTAGCTTCCATTTGCTCCAATCTAATTATGAAGGATTATTCTCTTCAGTGACTTTTGAAATTCTTTTTCCATCTGGCAAATTAGGCTTTTTAAGGCATTATTCTCCTCATTGGCTTTTTGAGTCTCTTTTACCAATTGAGTTAGTCTATTTTTTAAGGTATTATTTTCTTCAGTCAGGTTGTTGACTCTCTTTTCATGATTTTTTTTTGCATTATTCTCATTTCTCTTCCCAGTTTTTCCTTTACTTCTCTTACTTGGTTTTCAAAATCCTTCTTAAGCTCCTCTATGGCCTGTATTCAATTCATATTTTTCTTGGAAGCTTTTGGTACAGGAGTTCTGACTTGTTTGTCTTCCTCCTCTTCCATGCTTTGATCCTTTTTGTCCCCCAAAAAGGAATCTAGAGTCGGGTTGCTGTGCTTGCTTTTCTTCCTTTGCTTGCTCATGTTGCCACTCAATTGCTTAACTTTTGAGCTTTTTGCCACAGTAGGACTCTTCTTCCAGAGAGGTAAGCTTTATTTCAAATTGCTGGGGTTTTTGCAGCTGCCAGAGTTATTAGTCGGCTGCCCTCTCTGAAGCCTCCACTGGCTCTGGCACCTGATCACACACTCCAGGACCTCCACCCTAGACAGCAATCCAGATTCTAGCAGGTTAAAGCAAGAGTAATTAGGCCTCAGGATGGTTGCTTGATCCCCCTACAATCTGCAGGCCAGGAGCTCTGAAGCAGCTACGAGGTGGCCATGCCTCAGTCAGTTCTCGACCTGGGGGCAGAGGCTGGACCACACCCCTTGTTCCCACAAAGTCCACACTGACCTCTCACTTTGTCTTTGGCATTTATGTGTTGATAATTCTAGAAACCTCCACAGCTGCTGGTGATCCACTCTCCCAAAGTTCCTCCAGCTGGTCAAGACACCCTGGGGCTAAACTACAGGCTGAAGAGGGGCTGGGCTCTGTTCCCAGTGGGCTGTGATGGACCCTTCCTGCTGGCGTGCCAGGCTCCCTTCAGCAGGAGATTTGTTTCTCTCTGTCACTTTGTGGGTTCTGTAGCCCTAAAATTTGTTTAGAGTCATTTTTATAGGTATTTGAGGTGGCTATGGAGGGAGCACACGGAGTTTTCCTACTTCTATGCCACCATCTTGGCTCTGCCCCTTGACAACAATTTAAAGAAATAATCCCAATCAACATTACTGGACTTACTGTAATTCAGAACAGATATTAATAATAAGAGCTAGTATTTATGGAATTCTTTAAGGCTTTCAAAGTGCTTTACAACTATTATGTCATTTTATCCTCACAACAACCCTGGGAAGTTTTATTCTAATTTTACAGATGAGGAAACTGAGACAGACAGAAGTTAAATGACAGTAAATGTCTGAGAAAGGATTTGTACTCAGGACCTCTTGACTCTAAGTCTAGTCACTATGTTCTTGTCACTATGCCACCTAGTTGCCTCTGTGCCTATTTTATTGAAATAAGAATTTTAATAAATCTTTATTCCTTTTTTTCTTGAAAATTTTTAGAGCTATTTCCATTTTGTGCTGTCTGTGTGTGTATGTCTGAATGAGCACATACATGTGATAGCAGAGGGGGAAAAAGAGACAGAGACAGAAATACACAGAGTGAGAGTGAGGAGAGAGAGAGAGAGAGAGAGAGAGAGAGAGAGAGAGAGAGAGAGAGAGAGAGAGAGAGAGAGAGAGAGAGACAGGGAATAAGAAATCAATGGGGAAAGAGGATACTATCCTTGTCATTCTATTACATCAGTCACCTGAATATTTTACCTCATCTGGAAATCTATGCCTGTGAGAATTACTTTAATAGACTTGAAATATTAGGCTTTATACATTATAGCCCCATGAAATGCAGGCTGTATGTGTTTTAAATTCCACATGTCCTTTTAAATTACTCACTTATTCAACTTCACTGTGTCCACTTTCCAGGGTGGTTCTTAATTATTTAAAGGAATGATTTAGAGATATATTCCCCAGAACTGTAGCATATAAGTACAAAATAACAAATGCCTTATATAGAGCATCCAGTGTCTATACATCTAAAAGTGAAATGGAGGTGATGGAATTATTGAATAACTAAATCAAAGCAGACAACCATGTGGAATCATTTAATACAATACATCCACTTTGGGAACTGAAAAATCTGATTTGATTATCTATTTGGACTAAATGAATTTGATCATTGACACCCTTCTTCCTCTTTTTTGGACTGTAGAACTACAGTCTCTAGGAAGGAAGCTAAATCACAAACAGAAGATCAGAAATGATTTGGTGCTTTGGTAGAAGCATTGTTTCATTATTATGGGCATTTTCCCCCAACAGTTTGCCACATGCATTCCATACTTTCCCATCCTGGGTGATTGTCATCCATTTTTTTCTCAAGTTCCTCCATAGAGATTCTATTTAGCTTGCTGGAAAACTTTCACTTGTTATTTTAATATGTTAGTGTTGAAAGTATAGCATTCATATTATCCATCTAGTATTTCATTCTTGTAGCATGAATAATATATGTCTGTTTCTGGCCATATCTGATCACAGCCATGTCTATTATGTCATTTCTCATTCAAAAGTCATCACTGATAGCATGCTGTATCTTATTTATAGCCACCATGTACCTTTTGAATTATCTGAGAGCTTAATTCTTTAGAAGTCATGATCTTCCATGAATTTTGGTCATGTCATTTCAGCAGGAGATCATTGGTATTTTATTTATCTTTCTTTTTTGGTCTTTAATAATTTGTTTGTTTACTTTTAGTTTACAAGATTCAGTTCCACAATTCCTTGAGTTTCAAATTTTCTCCCTCTCCCCCTCTGCTCCCCACCCCCCTATGGTGGCATATGATCAAGTATAGGATCTGCAAATACTTTCACATTAGACATTAGTCAGGTTATAAAGGATTGTAACAGATGGAATGAACAATGGGAAAGAGGAAACAAAACCAAACAAGAAAAGCAAAAAGAGCATGTAGTTTGCTTCAATCTGGATTTAAACTGTTCTTTCTAGTTCTCTGAATGTAGACATCTCTCTCCATCATGAGTCTTTTGGGGTTGGCTTATAACATTACATTGCTGAGAAGAGTCCAGGCTATCAAAGTTGGTTGTCACAATATGTTGTGTTTGTAATTGTGTACAAATTTTTCCTGGTTCTGCTCTTCTCACTCAGCATCAGTTCATATAAGCCTCTCCAGCTAAATATGAAGTCCATCTGCTCCTCATTTCTTATAGTACAATAGTATTCCATTACATTCATATACCACAAATTGTTTAGCCATTCTGCAATTGATGGGCATCACCTTAATTTCCAATTCTTTGCCACTATAAAAAGAGCTGCTATAAATATTTTTGTACATATGAGTCTTCCTCCTACTTCTGTGATCTCTTTGGGATACAACCCTAGAAGTAGTATTGCTTTGTCAAAGGGTATGAAATTATTTATAGCCCTTTGGGAAGAATTCCAGATTGCTCTCCAAAATGCTTGGATCAGTTCACAACTCCACCAGCAATGCATTAGTGTTCCAAATTTTCCACATCCTCTCCAGCATTTGTCATTTTCCTGTTTTGTCATCTTAGCCAATCTGACTGGTGAGATGTGGTACCTCAGAGTTGTTTTGATTTGCATTTCTCTAATCAAAAGTGATTTAGAGCATTTTTCATATGCTTATAGATAACTTTAACTTCTTCCTCTGACAACTGCCTGTTCATATCCTTTGACCATTTATCAATTGGGGAATGACTTGTATTCTTATAGATTTCACTAAATTCTCTGTATATTTTAGAAATGAGTTCTTTATCAGAGACACTGGTTGTAAAAATTATTTCCCAATTTTCCCTCCTAATTCTGGTTACATTGGCTTTGTTTGTACAGAAGCTTTTTAATTTAAGGAAATCAAAATTATTCATTTTGCATTTTATAATGCCCTCTAATTCTTGTTTGGTGATAAAGTCTTCCCCTCTCCACAAATCTGACAGGTAAACTATTCCTTGTTTTCCCATATTGCTTACAATATCAACCTTTATACCTACATCATGCACCCACTTAGTCTTGATTTTGGTATACAGTGTTAGATAATGGTCTATGCCCAGTTTCTGCCATACTATGTTCCAGTTCTCCTAGCAGTTTTTGTCAAATAGTGAGTTCTTATCCCAAATACTGGGGTCTTTGGGTTTATCAAATAGTAGATTACAATCATTGGTATTTTAAAGATGGGCTTTGTGAACTAATGGCTTGAGATCACTTAAAGCTTTGGGCAGTTTTCCACGTATTATTTTGCTTATTTCTCTTTTGAGTACTAACCATATGCCAAATGTGTACTAGTACATACTTGATATAAAAGCAGAGCTCAATATGATGAACTGGAATTTGTTAAGCACCTGTAGTGTGCCAAGTATTGTACTAAGTGCAAAGAAAGAAAGTAATAAAAATTCCTTTTTCTTCAGAAGCTCACAGTGTTGTGTTAGAGACAACATTCAAAAAGCCTAAATACAAACAAGACTTACATGGATTAATTTGTGAGTAATCTGAAAGGTAAGGCAATAAGATTACATGGAAAGTAACAGGGAAGAGAGGACATTATTAGAGACTTGAAGGAAACCAATGTAGCTAGGAGGTGGCAATGAGAAGGGAGAAAGTCCCAAGCAGAGGCAGAGGCAGTGAGTGAAAATTCTCAGCCAGAAAATAGTGTCACTTTTAAGTAATAGCAAGGAGGCTAGTGTCACTGGATCACAGAGAATATGTAGACTATATAGTATGCTATAAAAAGACTGGAAATGGAGGTAGTATGAGTTTATGAAGGGCACTGAAACCAAACAGATTTTAAAATCTTTATTCAAGGAGATAACAGTGAATCACTGGAATTTACTGAAAAGGGAATGGTATGTTTTGACTTGCTTTAGGAAGATCAGATTGAAAGTTGAATGGAGGATGGGTTGGAGTAGGGAATGAAAGTGGTAGAGTCAGAATGTAGAAGGGGTAATGGGAGACAAGGAGAAAATCCAACTCTACTAATCCAGTGTCAGGGGAATAATTGAAAATTTATCTGGAAAGAATAACTAGCAAAGCTGTGTCATCAATAGGGAGCCAAGTTTCAGTAAGTACAAAAAGATGGAGGGAAAGGGAAAGGAAAAAGTTTAAGATTTTCTTACCTAAGTGTGGCATTTCAGAAATCACAGTAGAGTGGTTGGATAGCTTTAGAGAGGGAGGTAGGGGGTAGAGTTTAAATGGAGTATTGCCCTGATGTTGCTGAAATTATAAACATTTTCTCAAGATACATTAATAATTTGAGAACAAAGTTTGTTTTCTTAAATATTCATAGCAAAATCTTGTTGAATTTTAGAATCTGATCAGTAAAATATACATGCTGCCCCATTTCTCCTTAGCAACATTATTAAGAAAAGTGAGATAGTATCTTTAAAACTGTTTTGGTCTTTTCAGAAAAATGGTGTCTAAATAAGTTGTTGCTAACCATATATACATAATAAAGGCAGGAATATAGCTAGACAAAAAAGAAATTAATATTGTTGCCCCTTGGATTTAGCATTTGGTCCTGTGCTTTTTTCTTTCCTATTCATTTACATATGAGGAGGAAAAAAGAATGCTGTCCTGGAAAAAAAAAACACAACTTGAGGACCATTGACTTAGAAAGATCTTAGCAGTTTTTTGAAAGAGAATTCTCTAAAACGAGACTGATGAACAGATTAGCAGTTGAATATTATAAAGTGATCCACAAGGAGTTTCTAAGTCAGAATGATATTTCTAACCTTGACTTTAGTGAGGAGGAGAAAGAAGTTAAAAATAGATTGAAGACTGGAAGCATTACCTATCTTTACCTCTTCTGGATTCTAGGGAGAAGAATTTCCTTTTGGAGAGAAACCATTCATTGGGAAATCTCATTGAAGAGCCCTCTATCAAGGCACTAAAACTGGAAGCATTTGTCTTTTCTCAGAGCCTAGAAATGAAACAAGTAATTCTTTTTCAAAGGGAAATTTTTCCAGTGATTTTTTGATCCAAGCTCCATACCCTCTATGAATCATAGAACTATAGAATTATGACTCTGCCACTTTCATTTCCCTCTCCAACCAACCTACATTCAACTTTCAACATGGTCTTTCTAAAACAAGTCAAAACATACCATTCTGGGGCAGCTAGGTGGCACAGTAAGTAAAGCGCCAGCCGTGGAGTCAGGAGGACCCAAGTTCGGTTTTGGCCTCAGACACTTAACACCCACACCCACACACACACACAAAAACTAGCCATGTAAACTTGGGCAAGTTACTTAACCCCAATTGCCCTACAAAAAGGCAAAAAAAAAAGAAAAGAAAAACAAAACAAAACATACCATTCCCTCTTCATAAATTCCAGGAGTTCACTGTTAACTCCTTGAATAAAGATTTAAAAACCTGTTTGATTTCAATGCCCTTCATAAACCCGCACTCCCTTAAAGATGGTTTATTCCAACCCTTCTCTCCTTTATCTTACATATAGGAAACTGAGGGTTTCCTATAGAGTTTAAGCAATTTGCTTAAGGTCACAAAAGTTGTCAGATCACAAAGCTTGGATTTGAGCCCAGGTCTTTTGACTTCAAATGCAGCATTCTTTCTGTATGAACCTTTGCTTTTAATGAACCTTTCATAACCTATCATGAATACAGAATAATTTCTGTCCCTATGGAGAGTTGAGATAATTTGTAAAGAATGTAGATTCCATTTTAAATATATGCTGTAATTTTGTGCTAGAACTTACCATGGGCCATACAAAAGGAAATCTATGAGTTCCTGACCCTCAATCCAAGAAATTCCATATGAAAGATAATGTGAAAGATATATAAACCTATATTCCTGCAATATTAGATGAGCTTAATTGACCCATATAATGAAGAATTCATGGCTTATCATGAATAGCAACAACCATCTACCTTAGATGTATCTGGGACCACTTAAGTCTGAGTTATTTAACCTCTGTACTCTCTACCCTACCATTCTATTCCTTCATTGCTCCCTCCCTCCCAAATATCATGGTTTAGTTTTCACCTTAATAAATACTGTTATAACTCATCCCCATGGTATATTAGGTTTTGAGTACTAAGGTAGTAAGAATCCAAATGTGGTAGTATTGGTGGTTCCCTAGATCAAAACAAAAATCAATCATTCAACAAGAATTTATTAAGTATATGCCAGACCTTGAACTAAATTCTAGGAATACAAAGGAAAATTAAAAACAGTCACTACCCTTAAGGATCTTACATTCCACTGGAGAAGAAACATACACATAAATTGGCACATACAAGATAAATACTGAAAAATAGCCTTAGAGATGAAGGCATTAGCAGCTGAGCAGATTAATTTATTTCATGTCTGTTTGCTGTTTTCTTTTCCCTTTTAAGTTTCACGTACAGATGCTCTTGCAGTAAGCTGTCTTTCTTCTTGTCCATTTTTTTAAACAAATGTGATTTTTGAGATGATGATGCTCATAGTCTTTTGCATGTTTTTGCAATGTTTTGAATAAATGTGTTTTTCTTCTACATTTCTTTTTCACAATGTTTTGAATAAATTTGTTTTAATTTCATAGCTGTCCTTTATGTTTAGGAGTATCGTTTGGTAATTTTTGGACTCTTTTGGCATTTCCCCTGTTTTGCATCAGTTAAGCTTTTCTAAGAAAAAGTGATAGAGACTATGTTTCTACTGTTGTCTATTTCAATAATGCAGAAATTTATTAAAGAAAAATTGAAGTTGCAATAATTATATGAAATTTCTTCTGCTCATATTTAGCCTTCTAATTTGATGTTTATTTTGATCTCTGTTCTAATCAGTCAGTGATTTTGTCTGTATATAGAGAGACTACCACTTCATCTGTAATCAGCTTTTTTTTTTACCCCAACCTCTCTACAACCTTTCACAAAATTATTACTCTTTCCTCCCTGATAATCTCTTCTCTCTGTTTTCAGGGCACCACTCTCTCCGGTTTTTTTTTTTTCTTTCCATCTATTTGACTACCCTTTCTCTGTCTTTTTTTGCTGGATTCTACTCCAGATCTCTAACGATACATGTCCATAGGGTTCTATCTTGGACTCATTAATTTTATAGTGTTGAATTTAAGCTTAGATGCAAACTGGGCTACAATCTTTTCATCTGGATGTTTGACATTGAATCAAGTCTTGCTCTGAGAGATCTTAAAGAGTAGGTCTATTTAGTGTGCTATTTCCCATCTGCTTCTTAGTCATACACTTGAGTCTTACAAAACACTGCCCTCAACATCTTGGCATGGGTGACATGTTAGAGGGGAAAGAGTGTTATAATAAAGTCCTTCTGCAACTTTCATCAAAAAGCCCCCTTAGGCAGTCAGAGCATAGTAGACTGACTTTAAAGAGAATTTCTGTACTTTTGCAATTGACATTATAGTGAATTCTGTTTTGATCTAGGGAGTTCTAAGTGATCTTAGCAATCATTGGTCAGTTCACTAGCAAAGCTTTCAATAGCAGCCAATGGTCAGATTAACTGGTTGGACTTTAGCTTTGAACTATAAGCAAGAACATTATTGTGGGGTGGGGGAGAAGAAGAAAGTGTGATGGAGGTTTTGTAGCAATTTGAGATCTGAGGTCTGTCATTTGCTCATGGAATGTCTCAACTCATTGTCATCAGTCAAATTAGTTTAAAAAATTACTTTTATAAAACCAGATAACTTGTACCGTATAATCCACATTACTGATTTCTTGACCAAATTTTTCTTTCTTTCATCAGGTCTAATGGCAGCATGTAAACCAAGCCTTTGGTTATTGCTATGCACACAAATCTATTTAAAGTTCTGACTGATTTGACCTCTGATAAGCTAGTCATTTCAATATGTAAAACAGTGAAACTGGTTGTTTTACTTTTTTTTTCTTTCACTTAGACAAGGCAAGTCTATCAAGATCAGGCAACTCTTTTTATAGAGGTGAAGCCTACCTTTCATTAAATTGGGAAGAAGGAAGATGTTGCTTTTAAGGGCCCAATTTTCTTCCCATAAGTTTCTTAAAGGTATATACAAATAGTTCCAGAGACAACTTTTGCGATAGAAATAGATTCGATTTCATTAAGCATTTTCACAATAATAATCTCGAAAGTGTAATATGTAGTGCTGTTATTGTTGTTGCTGTTGTTGTTCAGTGGTTTCAAGTCATGTCAGACTTTTTGTCATTTTTGCCATGTCTGGCATTTTCTTGGCAAAGAAACTGGAATGGTTTTATATTTCCTTCTCTAGCTCATTTTATAAATGAGGAAACTAAAGCAAACAGGGCTAATTGACTTATCCAGGGTCACACAGTAAGTGTCTGAAGCAGCATTTGAACTCAGAAGATGTCTTCTTGACTCCGGGCCAGACACTCTATTTACTGTGCCACCTAGCTGCCCCCATGATATATAGTAAATTGTCAATAAATATTTATTTAGCAATATTATGTGCCAGGCACTATGCTAAGTGCTGGGGATACAAATAATAATAATAATGAAAAAAAACAAGAAATATCATCCTTACCCTCAAAGAAAGCATAATATAATGAGGGAAGACAAAACACAAAAATAAATAAATAAATAAAAAACAAGGGGAGGGAGAAGGAGAAAATACCCAAATTGAAAAACATAAACATATTTGTGTATTTAATGGTCATAATATTTCTTCCTTTCGAAGAAGGCATAAATAATTCATATCTAAAGTATCAGGCATGTGTTAAAGTATCACTATAAATGGAGTGTTTTTAAAGGGACATAATTTAAATGTTTTAAAGAAATGAGCTTAATAAGATATGAAAAGAACATTCACCTCAAAAAAGAAATTCATTTCAAGCTGTTTTTAGTAGAATTTGAAAATGTTCCAATTTGGGACTTTAAAAAAATATTTCTAATTTATTTGTAGATGATATTTGTAGGAAAACAGGTCATCCTAAGAAATACAGTAATGTCTAGGTTATTCCTTCCCTAGGTGAAAGAGAAGAGTTTAAAGAAGTAAGAAGTAGAATGAGAAATGTAGCAAAATTTTTTTAATGGAATATGAACGAAGCTATAAAACTTCTCTTGTTCTTATTAGTAAAACTATGGTTTGGGAATATTCTCAAAGAACAAACACGCCGGATGAAACTAAAAAAGCATTATGCAATTCAATATCCCCAGAGAGTCTTCTTCTAACAACTTTGAGATGTTAAAAACAATTCAGCCTGTGCTCTGAATTCTTATACCTCACTTTTGCTTGGAAAAAAAATTCTCTAGAGGTATTAAGGTTTCCACTTTTGTTGGAAATGAACAAACGCAGTTAAATATTGTATCCCTTCCTGTGCCTTAGTAATAGGAGGGTATACAGAAATCCACAAAAAGTCAATCACTTAAGTACTTCTCAAATTATAGGCAATACTTAAGCAATGTTTGTTGAATTAATTTTTTCAAATTTTTTAAATTTTTTTAACATTCTTTTCTTTTTTAAATTTTGAGTTCCAAATTCTCTCCTTCCTCTTCCCACTGTGAAGGCAAGCAAGCAAGCAACATGATATCAATTATACTTAAGAAATCATTCAAAACATATTTCCATATTAACCATATCACCAAAAAAATGAAAGAAAATAAAACATGCAAGAACATTGTACTTCCATCTGCACTGAGTTCATCTGTTCTGCCTCTCTGTCTCTATCTCTGTCTCTCTTTCTGGGGTTGGATAGCATTTTTTTCACCATGAGTCCTTTGAAATTGTCTTGGATCATTGTATTGATCAGAGTAACCAAGTCTTTCAGTTGATAATCATCACAGCATTGCTGTTTCTGTGCTTAATGATGTCCCAGTTCTCACTTCACTCTGCATTATTTCATATAAGTCTTGTCATATTTTTTCCTGAAACCACTCCCTTCATCATTTCTTATAGCACAATAAGATTCCATCATAATCATATACCCCAGCTTGTTCAGCTATTCCCCAATTGATGAGCATCCTCTCAATTTCCAATTCTTTGCCACTACAAAAAGAGCTGCTGTTAATATTTTTGTATATATAGGTACTTTTTTCCTTTTTTGCTCTCTTTGGGGTACAGACCAAGTACTGGTATTGCTGGGTTAAACAGTATGCACAGTTTTATTCTCCTTTGGGCACAGTTCCAAATTTTTCTTCAGAATGGTTGGAGCGGTTCACAACTCCACCAACTCTTTCTTAGTGTACCTAGTTATTCTTTTCCCCTCCAGCATTTTCCATTTCTGGTAGGTGTGAAGTGGTATCTCAGAGTTGTTTTAATTTGCCTTCCCCTGAATAGTGATTTAGAACATCTTTTCATATGACTACAGATAGTTTGAGTTATCCTTCTGAAAACTGACTTTATAGCCATTGACAATTTTTCAGTGGGGAAAGCTTTTATGAATTTAACTCAGTTCCCTTTATATTTTTAAAAGTGAGAACTTTATCAGAGAAACTTAACATAAAATATTTAATATTACTTCACTGTCTATGACTTTTTAAAGCAAAATAGTTTCCCTGATAATCTCTTATTTAGATGTATTTTGTTTTTGCTTTGTCTGAGATCATGATTACTTCACCCTGCCCTTTTAACTTTTGCTGAAGCATAATAGATTCTGCTACCACCATTTATTTTTAACTCTGTGTGTCTTTTGTACATAGCACATTGTTGGATTCTTGTTTTTAATTCCTTCTGCTATGAACCTCCATTTTGTGGGGGAGCTCATCCCATTCACATTTAAAATTATGATTCCTAACTGTGTATTTTCCTTCATTCTATTTTCTTCTCTTTATCATTTTCTCACTATTTTTATCCTATCCTTCCTCAAAATCTGTTTTGGTTCTGACCACCATCTCCTTTAATCTGCCTTCCCTTTTATCATCTCCCCTAGCCCATATCTCTTACCCCATTCTCCTCCTACCTCCTTATTGGGTAAGATAAATTTTTATACCCAATTGAACATGTATATAGATTCTTCCCTTGTTGAACCAATTCCAAAGAGAGTGAGATTCAAGTATTGCCTGTCACCCTTCTTATTTTTCCCTCTACTATAAGAACTTTTCCTTGTATGCTTTTTCTATATGAGGAAATTTTCCCCATTCTATATCTATCTTCCCCCTTCTTCCAGTGCATTTCCTCTTTCTTGTCCCTTTATTATTTTTGAGATCATCCCAACATGATCAACTCAAACTCAAGCCCTCTCTCTATGTAAATTTCTTCTAATTACTCTAATAATGATAGAGTTCTGAGGAGTTACAAAAATTATTTTCCTCTATAGGAATATAAACAATTTAACTTTAATTCCTTGTGATTACTTTCTCATGTTTACCTTTTTATGCTTATCTTGAGCCTTCTGTTTGAATGTTAGATTTTTTAATTCAACTTTGGTCTTTTCATCAGAAATTCCTGGAAGTCCTCTACTCCATTAGATATCCATTTTTCCTCCGAAGAATTATTATCAGCTTTTCTGGGTAGGTTTTTCTTGGTTGTAATTCTAGCTTTTTATCCTCTGGAATATCATAATCCATGCCCTCTGCTTCTTTAACATGGAAACACCTAAATTTTGTGTGACCCTATGTCTCTACAATATTTGAATTGTTTCTTTCTAGTTGCATGCAATATTTTCTCCTTGACCTGTGAGCTCTGGAATGATATTCATGGGAGTTTTCATTTTGAAATCTCTTTCAGGACAAAATCAGTGGATTCTTCCAATTTTTATTTGATCCTCTGGATCTAAGTTATTGGGGTGGTTTTCTTTTACAGTGTCTTGAAAAAAAAGGTATAGGCTATTTTTTGTTTTTGATTATAGTTTTCAGGTAGTCCAATAATTCTTAAATTATCTCTCTTTGATATATTTTCCATGTTAGTTTTTCTTTTTTTTTTTTTTTTGATGAGATATTTCACATGGACTTCTATTTTTCCATTCTTTTTGCTTTTTTTTTGTTTTTCTTGATTTCTCATGGAGTCATTAGCTCCACTTGCCCAAGCCCAATTTGTAAGAAATTATTTTCTCCACTGAAATTTTGTATCTGCTTTTCCATTTGACCTATTCTGCATTTTAAGGAGTTCTTTTCTTTACAAAATTTTTGTACCTCTTTTTACCATTTGGCCAATTCTTTTTTTAAGATGTTATATTTTTAACTATTTTTGTGCCTCTTTTACCAAGCTATTAATTCTCTTTTCACAATTTTATTGCATCCCTTTCTTTCTTTTCCATTCTTATCTATTTCTTAAACTCTTCCAAAGTCCGCAAAATGTGGTAGCCAAATTCCAGAACTATCAGGTAAAGGAGAAAATACTACAATCAGCCAGAAAGAAACAATATCATGGAACCACAGTGAGGATTGCATAGGATCTGGCAGCTTCTCCACTGAAAAATTGGAGGAACTGGAATATGATTTTTTGCAAGGCAAAAAGAGCTTGGGCCACAACCAAGGATCACCTATCCAGCTAAACTGAACATATTCTTTCAAGCAAGGAGATGGTCATTCAACAATATAACAGATTTCCAGATCTTCCTGATGAAAAAGTCAGAACTCAATGGAAAATTCAACCTCCAATTATGAGATGCAAGAGAGACATAGAAAGGTAAATAAGAAACACACACACACACACACACACACACACACACACACACCCTGTTATTTAATAAGAGCAAACTGTTTATAGACAAATAGAGGGTGTGAGTATAAATTACACAAAAAGATGATTTAAAAAGTTATTAAGGACTACAAAGGGGCTTCAGTGGAAGAAAAGGAAAGAATGAATAAAAAAGGGTAAATTATGCCACACATACAGGCATAAAAACAATATAGTAGAGGGAAAGAAGGGAGGGAGATGACCATTATATGAGTTTTTCCTTCATTAATTCTGGTGCAAGAAGGGAATAACACAACCAGTTAAGTATAAGACTCTATTGAGAAGAGACACCAAACTTATCATAATAGTGGGAAAGAGGGGAGGGAGAGGAGCATTGCATGAGATCTGTTCTTGTCAATCTTGGTTTGAGGAATAAATAACCTACTACATTAAGTATAAAAATCTATGATATCCTACAGGCAGTAGAAGGGGGAAGGGTTATGAAAGGGGGAGTGGTTAGAAGGGAGGGAAGAAGTAAGGGGGAAGGGGAAAAAAGGGAAAGGGGTTGCTAAGAAGGGAATACTGAGGGATGTGGTGGTCAAAAGGAAAACTCTTAAGGAGGGGAAGAGAGAAGGGGAGAAAAATAAAAGCATAAACAGGGGAGGGAATAGGATGGAGGGAAAGATACAGATAGTAATCTTAACTGTGAACATAAATGGGATGAACTCTCCCATAAAATGGAGGCAAAGAGCAGAATGGATTAAAAACCATAATCCTACAATATACTGTTTGCAAGAGACACATCAAAACAGGGGGATACACACAGGGTAAAGGCAAAAGGCTGGAGTAAAATATATCGTGCCTCAGTTAAAGTAAAAAAAAAGCAGGGGTAGCAATCTTTATCTCAGATAAAGCAAAAGCAAAAATAGATCTAATTAAAAGAGATAAGGAACTAGAAGGTGGCTAGGTGGCATAGTGAGTAAAGCACTGACCCTGGAGTCAGGAGGACCAGAGTTTGGTTCTGGTCTCAGACACTTAACATCCACACACAAAAAAACTAGCCATGTAACCTTGGACAAGTAACTTAACCCCAATTGCCCTCCCCTCCCCCCAAATGATATAAGGAAGGAAACTATATCCTGCTAAAAGGCACCACTGAGAATGAAGCAATAAAATTACTGAACATATATGCACAAAGTGGTATAGCATCCAAATTCATAGAGGAGAAGTTAAGGGAATTAGAGGAAGAAATAGATAGCAAAACTATACTAGTGGGGGAGCTTAATCTCTCCCTCTCTGAATATGATAAATCTAACCTCAAAATAAACAATAAAGAAGTTAAGGAGGTGAATAGAATTTTAGAGAGGCTAGATATGATAGATCTCTGGAGAAAACTGACTGGGGATAAAAAGGAATATACCTTCTTCTCAGAGGTACATGACACACACACAAAAATCAACCATGTACTGGGGCAAAAAAACCTCACAATTCAGTGCAGAAAGGCAGAAATACTAAATGCATCATTCTCATATCATGATGCAACAAAAATCATATGCAATAAAGGGCCATGGAAAGACAGACTAAAAACTAATTGGAAAGTAAACAATTTAATCCTAAAGAATGAGTGGGTCAAACAAGAAATAATAGAAAAAATCAGTAACTTCATTCAAGAGAATGACAATAATGAGACAACATACCAAAATCTGTGGGATATAGCAAAGGCAGTTCTTAGGGGAAGTTTTATATCCCTGAGAGCATACATGAATAAATTAAAGAAAAGGGAGGTGGGCATGCAATTGAAAAAGCTACAAAAACAACAAATTGAAAATCCCCAATTAAATACCAAATTAGAAATAATGAAAACCAAAGGAGAGATTAATAAAATAGAAATTGGGAAAACTATTGAATTAATAAATAAAAATAAGAGCTAGCTTTATGAAAAAACAATAAAATTGATAGACCCTTAGTCAATGTGATAAAAAAAAGAAAGAGGAAAACCAAATTATGAGTATCAAAAATGAAAAGGGTGAATCTACCTCCAATGAAGAAGAAATTAAAACAATAATTAGGAATTATTTTGCCCAATTGTATTCACATAAATTTGACAATTTTAGCGAAATGGATGAATAATTACAAAAATAAAAGTTGCCCAGATTAACTTAAGAGGAAGTAAATTACTTAAATAACCCCATCTCAGAAAAAGAAATTGAACAAGCCATCAGTAAACTCCCTAGGAAAAAATCTCCAGGGCCAGATGATTTACTAGTGAATTCTATCAAACATTTAAAAAACAATTGATTCCAATACTCTACAATTATTTGGGAAAATTGGAGAAGAAGGAGTCCTACCAAATTCTTTTCATATCACAAATATGGTACTGATACCTAAATTGGGAAGAGATAAAACAGAGAAAGAAAATTATGGACCAATTTCCTCATGAATATAGATGCAAAAATTTTAAATAAAATATTAGTAAAAAGACTACAGCAACTTATCAAAAGAATAATACACTTTGGTCAGGTAGAATATATTTCAGGAATGCAAGGATGGTTTAATATTAGGAAAATAATCAGTATAATTGATCATATCGACAATAAAACTAGCAGAAACCACATGATTTTCTCAATAGATGCAGAAAAGGCTTTTGACAAAGTACAGCATCCATTCCTATTAAAAACACTAGAAAGTATAGGAATAAATGGAACTTTCCTTAAAATAATAGATAGCATCTATTTAAAGCCATCAGCAAGTATTATATGTAATAAGGAAAATCTAGAAGCATTTTCAATAAGATCAGGGGTGAAACAAGAGTGTCCACTATCACCTCTCTTATTCATTCTGGTACAAGAAATGTTAGCAGTAGCAATTAGAGAAGAAAAAGGAATTGAAGGAATCAAATTAGGCAAAGAAGAGACCAAGATATCACTCTTTGCAGATGATGTGATGATATATTTAGAGAATCCTAGAGAATCAAGTAAAAAAACTACTTGAGACAAAAAATAAATTTGGCAAAGTTGCAAGACATAAAATAAACCCACATAAAGCCTTGGCATTCCTGTATATTTCTAATGAAATTCAACAGCAAGAGATAGAAAGAGAAATCCCATTTAAAGTTACTGTAGACATTATAAAATATTTGGGAATCTACCTGCCAAAACAAACCCAGGACCTATATGAACACAACTACAAAACACTTTTCACACAAATAAAGTCAGATCTAACTAATTGGAAAAATATCAACTGCTCATGGCTGGGTTGAGCTAGTACAATAAAAATGACAATTTTACCTAAATTAAATTACATATCTAGTGCCATACCAATCAATTTACCAAAAAACTACTTTATAGAAGTAGAAAAAATAGTCACAAAATTCATTTGGGAGAACAAAAGATCAAAAATATCAAGGGAATTAATGAAAAGAAATGCTAGAGAAGGTGGCCTAGCTATACCAGATTTTAATATGTATTATAAAGCAGCAGTCATCAAAACTACTTGGTACTGGCTGAGGAACAGAGCATTGGATCAATGGAACAGATTGGGTACATGAGACTCAGCAGTCAATGACTATAGTAATATACCATTTGATAAACCCCAAGACCCAAGTTTTTGAGATAAGAACTCACTATTTGACAAAAACTGCTGGGAAAACTGGAATATAGTATGGTAAAAACAGGGCATAGACCATTATCTAACACTGTATACCAAAATCAAGTCTAACTGGGTTCATGATCTAGGCATAAAGACTGATACTGTAAGCAATCTGGGAAAGCAAGGAATAGTATACCTGTCAGATTTATGGAGAAGGGAAGACTTTATCACCAAACATGTATTAGAGAGCAATTTAAAATGCAAAATGGATAATTTTGATTACATGAAATTGAAAAGCTTCTGCACAATACAGATGTGGCAAGCAAAAACTGTTACAATGGAGGGGAAGAACAGGAAAGCAAAAGGGAATGAGTCAACCTTATTCTCACTGAATTTGGCTTAGGGAGGGAATGACATACAGACTAAATAGGGTATCTCACCCTACAGGAGAGTAGAGGGGAAGGAAATGAAAGGGAGGGAGGGAAGTTGGAAGCACCCAAGTTTGAAAAGAGACAGGATCAAAGAAGAGAATAGAACAAGTGGGGTGTGGGATAGAATGGAGGGAAATATAGTTAGTCTTTCACAATATATCCACTATGGAAATGTTTTGCATAGCTACATATGTACAACCTATATTGAACTGTTTATCTTCTCAGTGAGGGTGGGTGACGAGGGAGGAAGGGAAAGAATCTGGAATTCAAAGTTTTAAAATCATATGTTTAAATATATACATATTTATTATTATTATTTTACATGTAACTGGGAAATGAGATATACAGGCAGTGGGGTATAGATCTCCGCCATGTCCTACTGGAAAGTTGGAGGGGGATGGGGGAAGATATGGGAGAGTATATATTGGGGGAGGGAATATTCAGTGGGTTTGCTGTTTTGGGGTGGTGGGTAGGGAAACATGGGGAGAAAATTTGTAACTCAAAATCTGTGTAAATGAATGATGTAAACTAAAAAAAAATAAAAGAGAGAGAAAAGCTTCTATACAAACAAAGCCAATGTAACCAAGATTAAAAGGGAAATGGAAAAATGGGAAAGAATTTTTACAACCAGTGTCTCTGATAAAGGCTTCATTTCTAAATTATACAGAGAATCGAGTCAAGTCTATAAGAATTCAAGTCATTCCCCAATTGACAAATGGTCAAAAGATATGAACAGACAGTTTTCAGAGGAAGAAATAAAAGATATGTATAAGCATATGAAAAAATGCTCTAAATCACTATTGGTTAGAGAAATCCAAATCAAAACAACTCTGAGTTATAACATCTCACTGGTCATATTGGCTAAAATGACAAAACAGGAAAATAACAAATGCTGGAAAGGATGTGGAAAATTTGGAACACTAATGCATTGCTGGTGGAGTTGTGAACTGATTCAACCATTCTGGAGAGCAATCTGGAACTATACCCAAAGGGCTATAAGTAATTTCATACCCTTTGGCCCAGCAATACCATACTTCTAGGTTTATATCCCAAAGAGATCATAAAAGTGGGAGGAAGACCCATGTGTACAAACATATTTATAGCAGCTCTATTTGTGGTAGCAAAGAATTGGAAATTAAGGGGATGCCCATCAATTGGGAAATGGTTAAACAAGTTGTGGTATATATGAATGTAATGGAATACTATTGTGCTATAAGAAACAAGGAGCAGATGGACTTCATATTTACCTGGAGAGGCTTATTTGAACTGATGCTAAGTGAGGAGAGCAGAGCCAGGAGAAATTTGTACACAATTATAGACACAATGTATGCATGATGACCAGCTTTGATAGACTGGCTCTTCTCAGCAATGTAGTGTTATAAGTCAATTCTAAAAGACTCATGATGGAAAGAGATGTCTACATTCAGAAAAAGAACTAGAAAGAACAGAGTTTGAATGTGGATTGAAGCAAACTATCTGCTCTCTTTTCCTTGTTTGGTTTTGTTTCCTCTTTCACATTGTTCATTATATCAGTTACACTCCTTTATAACCTGACTAATGTCTAATGTGAAAGTATTTGCAGATCCTATACTTGATTGTATGTCATCATGGGTGGGGGGAGAGGAGGAGAGGGAGAAAATTTGAAACTCAAGGAATTGTGGAACTGAATCTTGTAAACTAAAAGAAAATGAACAAATTAATAAAGACCAAGAAAATAAAAAAGAAGTATCCAACATCAAAAAATATTAAAAGAAATGTAGGAAGCAGGGGGAAAATATTTAAAATAAGTTTCTCTAATAAAGACTTCCTTTCTCAAATATATAATTGAGCCAAATTTATAAAAATAAGAGCCATTCCCCAATTGACATATGGTCAAATGATATGAACAAGCAGTTTTTAGAAGAAATTAAAGCTATCAATAGTCACATTAAAATGCTCTAAATCACTAATTATTAGAGAAATTCAAATTAAAAGAATTCTGAGGTGCCACCTCATACCTATCATACTGGCTAACATGACAGAAAAAGAAAGTGACAAATGCTGGATGGGATATGGAAAAAAAAATAGGGTCACTAATGCACTGTTGGTGGAATTGTAAACTGACCCAACCATTCTGGAGAATAATTTGGAACTATGGTCAAAGAGCTAAAAACTATGATCAAAGAGCTTTCTAACCCAGTAATACCACTACTAGGTCTGTACCACAAAGAGATTGAATAAAAGGGAAAAGGGCCCATTTGTACAAAAACATTTATAGCAGCTCCTTTTGTGATGGTGAAGAATTAGAAATTGAGGGAATGACTATTAACTGGGTAATGACTGATCAAGTAATAGTATATGATTGTGATGGAATACTATTGTGGTAAAAGAAATGACAAGCAAAATTAATTCAGAAAAACCCTGGGAAATCCTGTATGAATTGATGAAAAACGAAGTGAGCAGAATGAGGTGAATATTGCACACAGTTACAGCAGCATTTTGAGGATGATCAAATGTGAAGGTTTTGGCTACTGTCATCATGACTATGATGCAAGACAATTCGAAAGGACCCATGATGAAAAAATGCTATCTACCTCCAGAGAGAGAGAACTGATGAATACTGAGTGAAGAATACACACACACACACACACACACACACACACACACACACACACACACACACACACA